>NW_020955394.1:1437469-1453502 GCF_003031625.1 Empidonax traillii | reverse complement strand
AGAGGGCGGAGGAAGCAAAAGCCTACCGCAGCCCAGCGTTCTCTCAGACCTGTGCAAGGGGCCGGGGTGAAAACAAAATCGCAGGTTTAGGAAGATGCATGACAGCTGCAGTGATGCTCAGACTCCAGCATGATGCTGCGTCAGTGCTCTGCCTGTTCTGTCTGTTTTGTTTTTTCAAACTGCTCAGCTGATGAAAATAACCTTTTTGTCATGCTCTTGGTGATCGTTTTTGGCTTTCCTGTCAGCCATCCCAGTGCGATAGAATGGAGGTGGAAAGAGAACCTGCATAAAGACAACTGCGTGAAGCAGTCTGCAAAGCCTTACACTAATTACGTTTTATAAAAAATAGTGTTCAGTACTGATTGCTTCAGCAATCAGGTTGCTTCAGCGCTTTTTTAGTAGTGGTATGTACAGTGATAATTGTCAGTTTTCTCTAGTAGCTAATTAATGTACGCTTTTTCACATACATTTTGGAGAGCAAATGCTGTAGAGATCCAAAATCTCTGAACATTACTGTAACTGTTATTATGTTTGTTGTGGCAGTTACAAGAAATGTCACTTGAGAGCTTAGCTTAGGCTGATGTTATTTCCTACACATAAAAATGACCTTGACGTGCTCTTGGAGTTTTTTAAATGTAAAGATAAGTTTTATGAAGGTTGTAGGCATAAAGTCAAGCTTCACTTTATAGGTGGGCAGGCGGGTAATATTGAAGACCAACATAGCTGGGCCCAAGGTTGTAGATGGGGATTTTAGAATAGGGTATATGTATACCCCTGGATAAAAAGTCACAGAGGAGATAAGGACAGAGAATGAGGTAAGAATGCTTATCAGGGGTTATTCTTCAGATCATCTTTCCATGTTTGTATAAAGAACAAAACATAATTTCAAGATTCTAAAGCTACGTGCAGTACAGTAATGACACACGGCCAGAATGAGCCTCTCTGGTTCTTGTCCTAGCAACACCACCAGGAAATTCTTTTCTGCAGAGTGGTTCCAGTGTTTTATTTTGATATAATGAGTGCGTTTGTCCTTTATTGCCAATAGAAAGCTCAATTCAAGAAAAATAAAAACTATGATTTAAATCTGACCATGTAGCCCTAAGACCAAGTTGTACATCTGAGGGTTTATTTCAGCTTTGAAACCTTAGTCCTCGTCAAACAATGTGATCGTTTGTCATTGCCACGCTTGATCATTGCATGTTACTGGCCAGCTGTTCAAATACATTGTATGGTTTTGGAACAGATGCGGAACAAAGCAAGAAATCTGCTATTCTAAGAATATTTTCCTCGCCTGCCAAGGTTTTATAATAGTGCAAACAAAAACAGCTGAAAGAAATAGTTCAAAAATAGGCTGAGCTAGTTTTATCTTTTGGATTCTTTACCTACTCTGCCTTTGTGAGAACAGAAGGTGGCAACTTAAGGAGAGCCTAGTGGAAGTCTGTTGCTGACCTTTCTGATATTTTTTCTGACTTTTTCTTTGATAGTCTGTACTGCTTAGACCACAAGCATAGCTGCAGAATTCCTGCAGGGATAAGCCTCTGCCATCCTTTTCTACTGATTCAAGTACGAATATATTAGGAATGTTTCAGGATTAAGAGATAGGGAGGGTATCAGGAAAAAACTATGGGAAAAGGTATATATCCTAGACTAGAATACAGTAAAAGCTGTTCTATAAATAGTCCTTTTACAGGAAAATGGAGATATGGGGGATTTAGACAGCATTAGCAGATACCACAAAGTTGAAATTAAAAAAAAGTGTGGATTTTTTTCAAGTATCTTAATAAAGCCCTTGATCTTGAGTTGGTGAAATTAGGTGAAAAAAAAAAAAGAATACAGCAAAGCAGTGATACAATAAAGCCCATGAAACGGTCAAGTGAACTTTTTGCTACCCTTTTCGTTAGGCACCTGCTAACTGATTGTAGCCATGTGTAAGCACTGTGTCCCTATTGCTTCCAAAGTGTTGTCAGGGCTCTGGGTGGACTAACGCACCTTCATGACCTTGACCAGCTTCAGCTGGGGCTTCTGCCCACGCTGCTTCCTGTGGGTGCTGGAGCTCCATTTAAGCTCTGGTCTGGCTGTCCTGTGGGTTTGGTGAGCTGTGGATCTGGTAACCTGTGGACTGATTTCTCCCCCCCCTCCCCCCTCCTCCTGCCTTGATTTTTGTTCCTGCCTGGTTACTGCACCTTTGCCTGGACTCTGCACATCCTGACTGTCATCTCGAGCTCCATGTGTGTTTTGCCTAGAAGCAGAAGGACGGGCTGTAGTTTGTGTGGCCCCTGCCCTGCCAGCCTGGCTACCTGACTGGGCTCTCTGTCCACCAGGAAGAAGCTGGACCTCGCCACTCCTTGGATGACAGTTTGTTAGAGTACTGACTGCGAAATACTTAGGTAAGGCCAAGTTTGTTGATAGTAATATCTCTTTCTAGACTCTTCCATGATTTAATACAAAATGCTGGAATTCCTATATACTTTTCAAAGGTAAAATGCAGTTGAGGCTCTGAGCAGAAAGTGCACTGGCTTGACTAATGTGACAATATCGTGCTGACAAATACAGGCATAGATGCAGAATCAGCATAAGCAACAAAAAATTTCATAGCATTTTAGTGCTTTTCTCTGGAAGTTGTTCTCACTGGACAGCCTTTACAGCAGTTCAAGTAGTTGGTACATATAGCAATAATATTGTTTCAAATGATACTACTCTGAGGCTTGGGAATATATCAATAAATACCTTGCTAAGCAGTTTGTTTACAGACAGCTGTTAGTGACTCACATATGACCAGTGATAATGAAGACAAAAGGAGTTCTCTTGGCCTGATAATGGTTGCCACAGTACTATAGTAGGTATGGGGGCTCTGTGAGAAAATTAGAGATTACCCCCTGGAAAGGTTAAAGGGCCGTTTCTGTGTCATTGGTGTACACAGAGATGGGAAAGCCCTTTGGAGAACTCAAGTGATCCTCCTGTGTAGTACTCCAGCATATGGCCCTACTGGCCTAGTTAAATTAAGCAGTACAAGTCACTTGGCTTATAGTGGGTTTTGGCTGTGTTGGAACAGCCATTTATGAGTTGGTAACCAAGAAAGAAAGGAATTTATTTGTGGCCTTTCCAGGTGCAAAAGTAAATAATAGATTTTGTTTGGTAAAACATGAAATGTAGAAAACATTTCATGGTAACATGAAATGGTAACAGCATTTTGTAGGTGACACTGGACAAGACTCTGGCTTATTGTCCTGGTTTCCAGTTGCCAGTGACCAAATTCTCCTCCTGGGTACAAACACAGAGAAGCTATTGCTGTGCATAGTCCATACTGATACTGCTGTGACCAGTGTCTGGCTCGCTGTCTGAAGATGCACCCTCTCTTCTAGCTTTATGTAGCACACATTCATCTTCATAACCACATTTTCTGTGTCATTGGTATCCCTCCCAATGATGTATCAGGTATTTCTTCCAATTTTTCCTTTTTTTTTTTTTTTTCCTTTACCCTGTTTGCTCATTGCTTATGTTCTCTTGTCTTTCTATATTGCTGTGCACCTTTGGATGCTCGTGTAGTGACACATACAAGTCATCATGTGAGACACGGGTCACCTACTTTGCTCTTGCTTTTCCCCAGTGAACCATTACAGTGAGGGCAGTAATTGTCCTGCTGACCTTTGTCTGTTGCTCATGACTTGCAATATAATTGATTTCCTCGGAGCCCCTGTTTATTCACCAAATGTTGCCTCTTTCACAAAGCACTCAATAATGTTTTATTTTTAACAATCACACAAGTAAGGGCCATCACTGAATGAGGAAAACAGATCATTGTCACTGTTGCATGAGAAGAAAATGCCAGACAAGTTCAGGAATTCAATATGGCATATCCACAGTCTCAGTGGGGTTGTGTTATTATAAACTAGGAAGAAAATCTGTTAAAGAACACATTGCTATGTATATATAAACTGAAGCTATTTTACCTCTGCAATGAATTTTTCATTTTGCCTTTTCTGCATTCAACCTTTATTAATACAAATTCATATATTCTAATTACGCCCAGCATAATCACCTAGATCCTTTTGAAAATATATGCTGCAAACCCACAAAATGATAATGTAAGTGTATTATAAGTTTATCTCAAAATGCCTATTCCAACTTTTTAGTTAGGGCTATGAACTGTGAACTACAACAATTTGTGCTATTTGAATCAAGATGGGTTTTTTCTGCTCCTGCTGTACAGAATCATAAATATGATCCACACGTTGTAAATGAGCCACAAGTTGTTTTGCTTGAGGATAAAAAGGAATTTGAGAGACAAGAAAGGGCAAATATTTACTCAAATACTTGAAATAGTGACCATTTGTATATACCGTATTAGTTAATTCTGAAGTCATTTGAACACAAACTGAGAGGAGGGCAGTAGTTTCTTTCTACAACGTTTAGGTCTATGCATAAGTAGTTTTTCTTTCTGTAAGCCTCAAGAATTTTTTTCTACTTACTATATTGATGGAGCTGATTCCAAAGCCCAGGGCAAGGATCTACATGGAATGCAATGGGTTCCATAACACCAAGAAATGAAAGACACAGCTCTGTGGCTGAACTTTATACTAATAGAGGCTTTCCTCTTTATAGGGTATAACATACTAGTGAAGTGTGACAGTGTGTGATTGCTCTCTACCCCGGAGAGCTTGTTATTTCAGGGTAAACAAGCACCCTGTGCAAATACAATGCAGGGCCAAAGAACTGATTAGACCGTGTCAGGGTTCTCATGACTCTCGTTACAGGAAATTTAACATTTTGCTTTCATTAGTCAATCAGGTGCAGCTCTATTACTGATAACTTTAAGGCCTTGAACCAAAATGCAGTTTCTACACAGGGCCTCAGCAGGATACTTCCAGTTTTTTTATTCATTAGTCAGAATGCTGATTTATGAGCCAAATGTTGTTCTGCACTGTTTCAGTGGATTTTAAATTTGTAGTTTAGCCAAACATATTTTTTGCTCTGTAGTACAGACTTTTGTTGTGATGAAAGAATGGCCTTCATGATCATCAGATTTGTGTAGCTGAATTTGTTTTGAGGGAATATTTATATCTAAGTGGAGTCTGCTTAAAAAAAGTATGTCTCCCTGCATTTCAGGACAAAGCTAAATGGAGAAATGTGGACTTCTCTTTAGATGTGAACGTTTTCTGTTAATGTTCAGAGAGTGAAATCTGGTGGTTATCATGTGATTTAACAGAGGATTCTTGTTTGTCAGACCAGAGATTTAATTTTCTTCAGTTTGGCCCTTAGCTATATTTTCAAAATCTTTTTTTCTCTGCCACTTCTGCTTGCACTGTTGAGTGTAAGTTGAAATTTTCTGTTACAATTGAACATAAATCAAGAAATTACAAAACACTTCATGGCTATGTTTCATAGTGAAGACACATGGTATTAAGCCTGTGTAAAACAAAGGATAAGACCATCACATTTCCAACCATCTTCCTCATGAGAGCCCATGCCAGCTGTCCAGATGGATAAGATTATGATTGTGTTCAATGAAATAATAAGTGCAAATGTCCATATTTCACAAATTTTATGAACAGTAAGGGCTTTACAGTTGTCGTATTTAATGTAATTTAAATGATGCATAATCTAGAGAGCAGCAAAAGCAAAGCATATATGGAATAAAGAGGCACTGCTAATAAAAAGAGACAATACATCTGAACTGTTAAAAGCATTGCTACAATCTCCTATTCAGAAGTCTTATACTGATTCTGCTGAGCTAATGTGGCATGAGTGGGAATTAGAAGTCTGTGTGGTAAAAACCGCTAATAAGGTAATACATAAAGCACTTGACACTGGCCCAGGGATGTGCAAACATAACGTAATAGGCAAAGAACAAAAGTGCCTGTCTTGAAAACTTTATAATCCATGCAGACAAGACAGAGGGAGCAGAAGAGAAGTCTAATGTTTCCTTAGAAAAAGATTTATTTTAAACTTGAATGGTCAATTAGCTTTTTCAGAATTGCTGACAAACTTCTCCAGGGATGAAAATTAGGCATCCAGAGCCTAGGTTTATGGCCTTTTAACTTTAGGGTGTGTATTGAAAGAGTTTGCCATGGAGCTGCAGGTACCGTGAATTTTGAAGTGCTTGTTGTCAATCCCGTCTTGCCCGAGTTTCATTCAGTTTTTGCTTGATTCAGCAGAAGGGGTTATAGAGACCTCCAACAGGAGTCAAAATTTCAAAGCTTTCAGATTAGCTGGAAGTCTAGAAACAAAATAGTGAAGAGGCAGGAGTGCGGAGTGAGGCTGAGGTGAAGAAAATAAATTGGATAAAGGAGAACACAAATCACCATTTAATGAGAATGAGTTTCACTCAGGAAAATGCTGTCCAAAACCCTGCATAGTTTGTAATAGATGGCTAATGCTATTTTTATGCTCTGAATACTGTTATTTTCTGTGTGCCCATCTTCCTTGCAAAAAGGATGATTTCAATGTAAGGAAAAAAAAAAAAAAAAACAAAACAACAGAACATGGATTGTGGGGAGAATGGGATTAACAACACCAAAATCATTTCAGCAGCTGAGGCAAGATGTTGCTGACTGCTACTTTATGAGGTAGGTAGCAGAAGGTACTTCTGTTATTTACTGTAATGCTGGTTTTGAAATCTCCTCGGGGGGTAGTGCTGGTTTCGACATGTCCCTAGGGGATAGTGTTGTGGGTGCTTACATCCGTTTTCATACATGCTGGATAAATTCAGACATAGAACCTCTAACCTGGGACCAAGATCACAAGGAATTAAATGTGTTTATGTGTAAACAGAAGCCTCACTTCAGTTGCTGGATTTGATGTGACCTAATCTAGGCTACTTTCTAGTAAACAACTTTTCTACATTCAAATTCGTTGCAGATGAGCAAATGTTTCTACTTGTGGATGCAATGTTTGATTATCCTTTATGGTTAGGAATGCACACAACCAACTGATCTGAATAAAATGACCAGGAGCAGCATTGAAGGAGTGTATCAGAGTAAGCTGGAAGGGGAAAGAGAAAACAGAGATGAGTAGCAGAAAAAAGGGAAAAACAATGAAATGCTGACCAGCATTTCAATGTGGGAAACTGTTAAAATCTTTTAGCCAAACCTTTCAATGTAATCCATGGGCAATACCAGTGCTAGGAATTGAGCCAGGGCTATTTTGTCTAAGTATGCCCATCTGGCAAACAAATTAATACTTCACTCTGCAGCTTTTGCTTCAGGGACCCGGGGGACTGCTTCACTACTGAGGGGCAAATAATTGTGAGAGAAGAGATAATCTAAATAAGGATGGTGCTAACTGCGTTCAGTTCTAAGTAGATGTCAGGTCTGGAGGGTCAGCTTCATCCTGTAGTTGTGAATCTCTGTGGGACAGGAAAACGGACTTTCTCCATCAGAAGATCTAATGGCTAAATTCTGGCTTTAAAATCACCTGTGATCAAGTCTGAAGCATATGGTGACTGAACGGGTATGTCTTTTTGGAAGATTGCACGGTATAATTGAAGTCACAGTGAAAGGACTAAGGGTTTAAGTAATTGTAGCAACTGAAATGGATGGGAAGCCAACCTTTCCAGAGAGTTGATACACTTTTAGCTGACCAGCATTAGAAAAAGAGAAGATGGGGTCCTTAGCAGCACTCTTGCCTGTTCCACAGCCTATTACCTTAATAATGCACAGACTGGTAAGAACAGCTTTCCTCAGCTGTCAGGGTGAACCCGGGACAGAGCAGCCTGGGAGTTGCAGTGGCACGGAGGAGGCAGCCCGGGCGGCGCAGGTGTCCCTGCGAGGTCTGTGGTGTCCCAGGCAGCCCTCGCGCTGCTCCCGGCCGGGAGTGCGGCTCTCCCGCAGGCTGTCAGCTCCCGGTCTCTGGCAGGCTGGTTTCAGCAGAGGGCACTCTGTTCCTAACGATAGAGGAGGCGCCTTCCCGTGCTGGTGAGAAACCTAAACAGATTGGAAAAGTTTCCAGTGCAACATATTTGAACAAACTCTTCATCGGTTATGTTTAGTTCACTGGAGCATATTTTTAACTTCAGTGGCAGGGATCAGAGCCCTTTCTTTACGTGCTGCTCGTAGCGGACTTGACGAAAGCTTGGGACATCACTAGAAGCCGTAGAGCAAAGGTAGAGGAATTTGGCGTTCCTGTTTAACAGCTTGAAGCTCAGAAGGGAGAACGAGAGCTAATCTGTCGTGCGAGACATACTCGTCAGATTTACAGTAGGAAACCTAAAAATATCGTAGAGGGCAGCATGATTAAAGACCTCCTCGGTGTGCGAGCAGATTTGCAGCTGTATTGTGAGAGTTACTTGGAGATGAGACACAGGATGGTTGCGGTTTTGGAAGCTGCTTTGCATCAGATTCGGAGGCTGACTTCACGGTAGCTTTTGCCCCTCGGGGGAAGACGAACCGCTTGGTCCCGCGGGCTGCCGGGGTCTCGGCCCTCGACATCGGCGCGTCGCCAGTGCCTCGGCGGCCGGGGCTGGGGGGGTCGGGCCCCCTTGGCCGCCCGCCCGCCCGCTCTGGCCGGGCAGGCAGAGGCAGCGCGGGGGGCGCGGAGCGGGAGCCGGGCCGGGCCGCGCCGCAGGTGGAGGCGCCCGGGCTCCTCCGGACGGGGCCGGGCGGGCGGGGGCGGCTCGGGGCCAGCAGCCTGTAGGACCTTGGCTGGGGCGCGGCGGTGGGCTGGAGCCTGGCGTGAGGGAGGGGCCGCCGGCGGCGGGGCAGGATGCTGCATCCCCGGGGCCGTGACAGCCGAGGCTCTGCCGTGCCCGGCCCGCTCCCCGCCGCGCCGCTCCAGGTGGGTGAGCCCGGGGATGGCCCCGGGGCAGGGCAGCCTCTCCCGACCCGCTGCCCTGAGCGGGATCCCTCGGCGGGGCACGGCCGGGATCGGCCCGAGCTGGGGCGGCCGCGGTGCTGGGCGAGGGTCGCCCTAGAGGGGTCTCCGGGAGGGCGAAGCGACGCGGGTGCTTGTGCAGCCCTCGGGCAGCCCCAGGCACCGGCACCTGGGAAGTACCGCAGCCCGGCGTGTTTGGCCAGCTGGGGCTCTCGGCAGTGCCCAGCCGAGGGGGAAAAAATAAGAATTTTATTTATTGCCATAGTTGATTGAAACTTTTCAATGGCAAAAGCATCCAGGAGTGCTAAAGGTCTTAGGAGGGATAGGAACTTTTAAGTGCTTTTTTGGTGATTGTTTGTTTGGTTTGGTTTTTGTTTTTGTTTGGTTGTTATGTTTGTTTGGGTTTTTTTTAAGGGAGGGAATAAAACACTTATTTCTGTAAGGAATCTTAATTATGTTCAATTGACAGGTGCAAGAACTGTTTGGATAGATGGTTTTCCTTTGGGATGTCTGACCTTTTAGGAAGGAGTACTTAATTTGAAGGAGAAGTTTGCATTCGCTGTGGGGCTTGGCAAACTAGTGAGGTGGTGGCTGGGAGGAGGGGGTGGGAGGGTTGTTTGTATGTGCATGTGTATTGGGGGGTGTGTGAAACTTGCACTGTTTTGAGATCACTGTGGACTAAGGCAATAAGATGCATTGACACCAGGAATTAGCACACGTAGCAGTGTTATTAAATGTTGGATTTTTTGTTGGCAATTTTAAATTGAAGTTTTTAGTAAAAGTGATGGACAGTATCAGGTTGGCCTTGTAATTATGATGATCACTAAAATTGATGGAACCTTTTTTTTATTTCAATTCTTCCCTGATTGCTTAGTCTCTGAGCTAAAGGCAGTGCAAATGACTGCTGAAATCCCAGGACTGAGCTCTAAGCTTTGAGTGGGTGAAAGTGCTGGAAAGTACATCAGAAATCCTATCCTTCGATTCTACCTTCTAGAGATCAAGATGGGAGGTGTTCCCAGTTTGATACATTCTCCTACATTCAGGAGACAGTCAAGTTTGTCCACTAGTGCCAGCTTCCCCAAACCTTTCATTTCCCCCCTTTTCTGTTCCCTAATTGGAACTGCCTCACCCTGCAGGCTGTGCTCATGGCATGCGCTGCGCCTGCTCCCCTGGCCAGCACAGCACTCCTGTGTTTGCATTGCATTGCTTCCAGCGGCCGGCCCAGTTTGCTTTAGTCATTGAAATTCTGGCCGAGCCCACTTGATTTTGTTTGTAATTTGAACCAATTTCTCTCAACAGTGCCCCAAGGCATGAGGATGGCCAGCCCTAAAGCCACTGGGCTCTCCTGGGAGTTCACTTGGCTTGCTATTGCCCTCTGTGCTCATCTACAGGTAGGTAATGAACTTGTTGCTCTTGTCATGCGTGGTCCTTTATCAGGTGATGTTGCTGCACACTTTGATTTCTGTTTGTGAACAGAATACTGCCGAAGGAACTGCGCTGTCATTAAAAGACTCCCAGCGAGGCTTTCCTTTCACTGAACTTTCAAAGACATCCATGTGGAAAATTCTCCCTTACTAGTGTTATTGTACCTGACTTTACAAGTGGGGACCAAAGGGAGATCTTGCCAGATAAGTGATGCCACGCGTCTTTCTCGGCAGCACAACTGCTCTTTGCCCCTCGGAGTCTAGCACCAGATAAATGCTGAGATACTATAAGTGACAAGGGATTGGAAGTTGGTGTCGGGTTGGGGGGGAGGGGTGTGGGGGGTGTGGAAGGTGGTCCAATAAGGTCTATGCTTTAGGTGTTCAGTGAGCACAGGAACTGTGGAGGAAAAGCATAGCTGCCAACTGATCTATTGCCTGACACATGAGCCTAATCAGTTCCAAGAAGTGAGTATTTCAAGAAATATGGTGTGCTGGCATGCAGCAGAGATGTTGTTATAGTATGTCATTCTCTATACTGATAGTTCCCCCAGCACAGAGTGTTTCAAGGGTTCTTCAATCTTTAATACACCAAAATCCAGAAATCCTTAGAAAATGATGACTAAATAAACTGGAGAATTTTTTTTTAATAAATAGCATTGGGGTTTTTTTTTTAAGCATTGTAGGAGTTTTTGACCAAAAAAAAAAAATGAAGTCTTTGTATAAAATCAGTGTTCCTGTTTACTGTGATAGTGTTGTGTGCTGTTTGTACTATTGCAATGCTGAGACATGGTTAAAGCTGGAGCCTGATGTGCTGGGCAGTATATGAACATGCATCCTGAAAAATTTTGAATTGAAGAGCAATGCAGCAGGCAAAAGTAAATTCAAAAGGAGTATGAAGAACTGAGGAGACTGTATTAGACAGCTGAGTAAACTATGATGAATTCAGGGTTGACTTTGAGGTTTAAGGTAGTGGGAATAGGGCTCCAACCCATCCTCAGTAGGACTGCTGAGTGTGCTGGGTGCTCAGAGTCATCTGGCAATAGTACAAACCTGATGAACACCCCCTCTATTTGTATTATGGTTGCAGCAAGTCATGCAAGTACATTGGTTACTGGAGTAAAGGGCTTACCATGAAAGTAAAAGTTTACATTTGTATTAATTGTGCAGTAAAACAGTGCATTCAGCACCTGTCCATGCAGATGGGGCCACAGTGGGATCTGCTTCTTGCCTGCATGTTTCTTATGCAAGGACAAAAATGCTGCTGATTTGCTGTGCTTGTTCAGCCTGTATTTTTGCGTGCAAGGAGCTGAGTGATGCTGCAATAACCAGCCCTATAAAACACTCAGAAAGCAGTATATGAAGTTCCCGTAATAGTTCTGTTCAAGATGAGAACAGAAGCTCAGAGAAGGGAAATGTCAAATTCATGTTTGGGCCTCTTGGTTATGAAGGGACCATTTTTTTTTTCTTTTATAGCATTTTCCTTGTATTTTTCTTTCATATTTTTCTTATTGTAGAACTGGAACCAGTAGTGGCATAGTTTCCTCTTCTCCACGAATGGTTTGGCATATCTTCACTTGTCTCTTTATAATAAAAACAACCCAAACACATTGTAGTAATCAATAGGCTATTGTGAGTAGCTTTATGAACATTTCAATCCAGGTCAATTTTTATGGTCTTGATTGTCATTTAAAATACTGTAATCTGTTTGGCATATTTGAGTCATTAGCACTTAACCCCCATCTTGTAAGAGGCCTTTCTGCTCCTAAGTTTTAGGTGTTTTATCACAATTTTAGGCACATTAAAGATATTCTGTATTATTTAACATAATATTTTTGGTATCCAATAACCATTAATTCTTTAATTGGTTGCTTGGGGCCATACTATATGGACCACACACAGTCACTTTACCCTGATATTGTACCATAACTTCCACTTCTGTTGGTTTTGGCTATTAAAGTGCTTATGTCTGGAGCTAATCAATTAGAAACAATTGGATGCTGGGCAAGGTCACAAGTCCATGTTGTATCACTTATGTGCGATTGATTAATTTCATCCTGCTTGAGGCAGGTACAGAATAAAATAATGACCATTTTAAAAGAATGTGGTGGAAATGTGGTATGAATGTAATGCAAAGAAAACTTTAACATGAGAAGTTGTGAAAAAGAGGTAGCTGTTCCTGAGAAGAAATGGAAGTTAACTTTGGTTATAGGAGCTCTTTCTGATTCTTCACAGCATGTTAATAAGCACAGCGGGGTGTTTAGGGGGGCTCCAAAGTGAACTCTGCCCTTACAAATGTGGAATGTCTCAAATTTGACAAAATTAGTTTGTCAAGGGCAGATCGGTTGCTATACTAGAAGGTAAGTTTGGTTTCCTAGGATAACCCAGGGAATAGTTTAGCCCTGGGCATGGCTGAGCTACCTGTTTGTTAAATCTGCTCTGTGACCAAGAGCAGTGACACAAATCACTCAGGAAGAGATCACTTAGAGGTAAACCTTGGCTGTGTTCTTTTGCAAGGATAGGGCTGACTTTTTCTCGAATGTACCAGCATAAATGAAATTATTGGAACTGCATTATTCTAAAGCTAATGGTCAGACAAGCAAATTTTATGTTTTTCTTAAAAACAAAGTACTCCTCCATCAAATGGTAGCACCAACATGGAATAATTCATTGTTTCTAAATATTTAAATGATTAAGTTACAGTATGTTACAGATTATGTGTATTTGGGAATGTCAGCTATATCCTGAGCCTTGTATTTATTGCTAAATATTGTGTTAAAGGCTCATTTTTTTCTCACATTGTAACAGGGTAGCTATCAATACTACAGATTTTAGGAGATGGTTAAGCTAACAAGGTAGAAGTATCCAAGTCTAATTTTGCTGTTTTGAAGTGATCTCTTGAGTACATATTGGTTCATATTTGTAACTGAAAAGGCAGAATACGCAGCCTAGTAACCACTCTTTCTTAACCCAGTGATAACATTTTATTAAACCATTTTATTACATCAGCTAAATACTCTTATATTTGTTATGAAGTGTATGTAGGATTGTATATCTTTATATTCTTACTAATGCATTGCTGGCAGGAAGAAATGATGGCTAGCAGATTCATACAGGCAAACGTGTATCATCAAGAATTTTACATGTGGATTCATTTTAGATGTATTTTCAGGTTCGTTGTTTTCAAATCAAGCAATTTTCTTAGGTTCCTACAGTCCAAATCAAACCCTCTACAAGTCAGTACATTTTGCCTCCAAAGACCATGGGGTTGATAATGTCTGCAGAGGGAATAACAGCAAAGACACCATGTCTGGATATTTAAGAAGCATTAGCTCTGGGTTTCTATGGAAGGGAAAGTTTCATAGGTTATATATTCACTGAATAAACTGTTGGTTGCTTCCATGATTTATGTTTCTGCAATCCCTGCCTGCATTATCATTTTTTTCTAACTATCTGTGATATTCTGGATATGAAGGATATAAATGCTGAAAACATTATTGTATTCACAATGATTCTGTCATAACCAACCTGCCAGAAACTACCAACGTTGTAAATGTCTTCAAGGCTGAGCTTTGCAAGGCCAAAAATCTGATGTCCATTATATGACATAGTGGACTTGGAGAACATCTTTGTGGAAAACCTTTGGATTATTGTTTCACAGTTGCTGAATGTATTGTACACTGATATCCAGAAAAGAGATGATGAACTACATGCCATACAATAGTGAGGATTCGTAAGATAGAAATATCAGGATTAGATTTGCAAGTCCTGAGTTAAGTCTGAAGCAGTTTTGCAGTTCTATAGGCAGGTTGCGATTCTGCACCCATCTGGAGTTTTGCCATCAGCCTCAAAAGACCTGTGGTTTTATTCTTAGTTTGAAGATTGAGATGCTGCTTCTAAAGACAAATAACACATCTGAGACTCTGTAGAAGTATTCTGACTTAAAATATTCATTGCTATTGACAAGGTTGCAACTCAGTGACAGCATTACCAGAAAACTTAGGTTTAAGTTTCTGAGCTTGCCTTAAATTTAGGACTGATAATGATTGCTCAGCCAGTGCTCACAGCATCTGAACTGCTGTTACCCCCAATTTACAATCCAAAGGAATTGAATTGCCTGAGAAATGAGTGCATGTGCCTTGTGACTTGAGACACAAACTATGTACGAGTACTTAGTTTTTAAAACGTATTCATAAAAAATTAAAGTCAGCTATGGGAGATGACCGAGAGTACAGATGTCCTCAGTGAAGGCAGCCTCTTACTATCTCATTTATTTGCTACTATGATAATTTCTGATGAAGTTACTTTAAAAGTTGGACAGAGATCCTCAAGTGAGTTGTGTGTAGAGCATCAAATTGCTGTTTCCCAAACCAGATATCCAAGAGGAGTCTGGCACATTTAGAGAAGCCTCGAATGTAGGAATAATCTCTAACAGCTGCCAGCGGCTTCTAATTTCTCTTGAAAGAGTAGTCAAGAAATGAGGGAATAGCTTTGGGATGATCTTTGATTTTAGAAGATTCTTGAACACTTAGTCATTGATAATTACTCATTGAAGTCTGCTTGGTGCAGCTGGATCTTTCATATTCCTTCCCAAATTTGAGGCATAAACAGCACTGAGGTAGCAGTTTTGCACAGTACATGAAATTCCATTGCTGCCTTTGCATCACAGAAAATGCACACGATTGATGGTAGTAATATTAAAGCCCTTTTACTGTTAATCCAGAATTCAAAATTTAGCCATCCAAAATAATGATTTTTGCTTCAAAAGAAAATACATTTAAAAATCTGAGTCCTTTTAATTTCCTTTTAGTTCAAGAACCTGTAGGGTTCACATATTTATCTGCAGTTTGGGGTTTTGAAGGTTTTCTTTAAACATTTCTCTTTACTCATCTGAATCCCTAGTAGCTATGATGTGGCTTGCCATGAAGTAGTAAAATATATTAATATCAGTGATAGTGGGAGCAGATTTATAATTGTGCTTCTCTATAGTTGTTTGTGTTGCAAGGGTATGCAAGAAATCATGGGCACGAGTTATATCATACTATGCAAATGTTGTACTTTACTGTGCAGTCAGTCTGTTAAAGTTTTATATGGTTGATAATACTGATGATAGTCTTGTGGCTGTGAACAGCCCACCACAGTCACTAAATCTCTGTAAAGCAGAGAGAGTTTGTGCACAGTGAAAGAATGGGTTTGTTTTTGAAGTACAGTTTGTTAGTGAGCACAGCATTCCAGAAAGGACACTGGATATAGCCATGGCAACTCTGGAGAGACCCCCAAGACCCACACAGGAGCTGTAAAGCACTGCAGTTCTGATATGCCCTGTGCACTCACTTTATTGTCAGCGATAGGCAATAATTCCTTTAGGTTTTGAGAGCATGCATATAATTTTCTTTCCCATAAGGGGAGAACTTTGGTATTACATGAAGTTTACAGACCATCAAGTGCTCTGGAATTTGAGGTTCAGATTTTCAGAATATCCTCTTCCAACCTGTAGGAGGAAGAACAGTTCTATGAGCTCCTTTTTTGATGATCATCAGCTATGCAAGGGTGTTAAATTAATGCAGATAAAGCAGCATTTTCTGAAGGGTTTGTGTTTTGATGAATTTCAGTAAGAGTTGAGGCATGTTAAACACAAACACTGTTAAGTACTCAGCTGCATTTGTAGGTGCTTAGCTGGGTTTTTCAAAAGTAACAAGATAAATTTCAATTAATCTAATGGAAGCCAGGCATTAGGTGCCTTAGGCACTTGCAAAAGCCTGGCTAAGTATTTCTCATCATATTTAGCTAGTTAAACCAAAACT
>NW_020955394.1:1434715-1436361 GCF_003031625.1 Empidonax traillii | reverse complement strand
ATGTTAAACACAAACACTGTTAAGTACTCAGCTGCATTTGTAGGTGCTTAGCTGGGTTTTTCAAAAGTAACAAGATAAATTTCAATTAATCTAATGGAAGCCAGGCATTAGGTGCCTTAGGCACTTGCAAAAGCCTGGCTAAGTATTTCTCATCATATTTAGCTAGTTAAACCAAAACTTCCACCCTTACAATTCTTTGGAAAGAATAGGTTTCTGGTGTGTGAATTCTAGTCCTTGAGTGTGTGTATATATTTGATAACATATGAGAAGTGCAAGTACAAGCATCACATGTTCGTAAAGGGAGGGCAGTTTTTGAGAACTTGGCCTAATAAATCCCTTCCAGACAGCATATTACATAAAGTGTTTAGCAACAATGTTATTTCTGTTTCTAATTTTGTATTTATTAGATTTAACATCATTACGGAGAGAAAATGAAAACAGGATTCTCGGTCTGTTTTGAGAAATGTGGTTTCCAAGAATTGTCAGTTTGTCATGCTTCTGGATGCACTAGAAACACAGTGAATGCAAGTCAGTTCAACTAAATTGTGAAACAATATTAAAACTGCATTTGTGATTGCAGTTACTAGATTGTTGTTCTATGCTAACTGTTGTCATTTGTGTCGTAGTGGGAGGTCCCAACTGGTTAATGAGGCTGATTTGTAGCATTAAGTAAGTGGAACATTTGTTTATATGTAAAATCATGTATTTCTGTGCTTATGTAATGTTGGGGTTTTTTTCTGTCATCAGGTGCTTTGCCAAAAATTGAAACTGCTTAAAATTTATAGGCTACAGTCTCCTGTTAGTGCATGGAAGCAGAACAGGGTAACATTTACAGCGTGTCTACGTGGAAGGACCTGTAGAGACTGACTGTACAGCAGATGAAGGTGGAAAGAGGAGAGCTTTAGCTGCCTCATCTCCTGCCCTTTAGAATCATAGAAGTAAAATGACATGAACACACCTGCACTGCCACAGAATGCAAAGAATAAGGGATTGTGTTTTCTCAAGCTCTGTTTGGCAGTAAGTGTTTCCTGGCCTGCACCTTGCTGAAGCTCTGAGAAGATTGCAGAAGCTGGCTTTATTCCCGGCTGGCTGATTCAGCGAGAAATTAACTAGCTCCAAAAAATCCCCCCTTTTGCTGCAATTTCCCAGTTTGTATATGTGGCTGCTCCAGACCATCTGCTGGGGTGGACAAATGTGAAAGGATAGTACAAGTACTGGTTCTGATAAATTCAGATTTGCTTCTTCTGATGGGAGTTTTCTCTGCTGTCTGAGCTACTGCAGCATTTGGGGCAGCAGTGATGTGGAAACACAGGCTCAGTGCTCTCTGTAGATGTACAACCAATGAAATATGCTAAGATATGGTTTTGCTTCCTCCCCTGAGAGTCTGCTCTTATTTGATGTTTTCAAGGTCTCGCTACTCATTTGTTTTCTTAAGTATTCAAATACTTTAGACTGTTCCTTGGTTGACTAACATGGATGTTGGCTGACCAACCCAGTAGCATAGTAGTGTCTGGAGTGTTATCTGCTTGGTAGATGCAACATAATATGGATTCTTTCATCTGATCTCATCAGCACTTTTGTTGAAAGCAGATGAGGGAATTCATCAATCACTGGACAGATGGGCTGTGTGTGCTGTGTGGGGGGGG
>NW_020955394.1:1431061-1433650 GCF_003031625.1 Empidonax traillii | reverse complement strand
GGGTTACTGAAGCCACTAACTGATAAGACTGCTTGAACAGGCTCTGGTTTTGTCCCCTGATTTTATAATTTTATTTATATGAACATAAGGTACTTTATGTGACTAAAAGTTATGTTTCCTCTAGACTGATGATTCTCAGGTAGGTCTTTTCATAGAAAACCAGCTGAAACCCAGGCAGCAGTTAACAGTGTGCATTGAATGGTAGGAAATGCTATGAAAGGAAGATGCAGAACAAAGCAAAGAGGATCATCCTTTCACTGTATGAATTCCTGGTTTGCCCCCAATTGTGTACTATAATATCCCTATGTGAATGGGAGGGAAAGGCTGGACAGGAATCAGCTGGTAACTTGTTTCTTTCAACATAAAACCTGCCATTAAATAAAACTACTAGAAGGGAGATTGGAAACAATGGAAGGTGGGTTGTCCTCCATGTAGTGATATTTGGCACTCCTTGCCATGGTTCTTTAGTGGAAGGTTAGAAGGATTTTTCAGGAGAGACAGGACAAGTGCTGGCAAGATGCACTACACAGTACTATACAAACAAACCTCAACAGGCTAAGAAAACTAAGTCCCCCAAAGTATTCCAGAGAAGTATTGTGAATTCTTCTTCTGGAAATATTTTTTGTACCTCCAATTATTGGTTGCTGTTGGAAGCTGATAGTTCCTTGGCCTGAACCACTTGAGCTGTTACGTCGTTTTGGTGTTCCTTGGGGCTACACTTGATCATTGAACTAGAACCAATCCTAGACCTACTGTCACTTCTGACTCATCATTTAAAAACTAACAAAGAAATAAATGCTCTGAACTCCAGCATTATCTGGAGGTTTGTCCTGGACACATAAGAACTTGCTTCAAATCTACGTAAGTGCCTACATTATGAGCTTCTTCATGTTTGCCTGCAATATCTTTTATTTTTATGTCGTCATTAAATTTTCTCATAGAAACGTTTTTAGGATGTGTCTGGTACATTTTCAAACTTCAGAGTTTTAGAATGATTTTTTTAAAGTACGCAAAGGAATGTAGGCTTAATTGCTGGAATAGCTTCTTATTTTTAAACAAACACTAGTATTTCCTTGAGTAAGATAAATAGAGCTTGTGATAATGCACTAAATAAGGTTGGTCTAAATTCCACTTTGATTATGTGATCAGTCCTTCTGTAAGACACAAATATTCCTGGCGTTTTCCCTGAATGAGACAGCACTTGCCTTCACCCCACTGTGAAACTGCACAGCCAAATGCTTTTCCCGTTTCCCCTTCCTCTCTCTTTCAGTTAAATTTGGAACACAATAGCTTGGTTAAAACTATAAGGAAAACCTCCAGAACACTATCTTAATGTATGGGGGTTTACCATACAGCTGTTTATCTTCTAAGAGGAAACTAGGAATGTATTTTTAATGCCAGGAGCTGGGCTTAAAATGCCATTACTTATCTGGTGGGAATAGATTTGAAAATTAGTAAGCAATTAGATGAGTAGGCAAATGCATTTTACTCAATGTTGTAAGTCTCATGGGCCTTTCAAATATCCTGTTAGCATCACCTGTTCTTAACAGGCAGCCTTTTAAAGTTTTCCCTTAGCAGTGTGACTATGAAAGGGGAAAATTATATTTTTAATTTTTTTTTTATGAGTTAGTTTTAATTAAAAAATCCCACACTTTGATGGTTTTTCCAAGGGAAACAGAGATGTACTGGGAACACTAAGCTTTTCTGGGAGAAAATTTCTTCCTGTAGATAACCATCTTGAGAAAGGCCTTAGCTGGGATAACAGAACGTGTGGGTCTTGTTCTGATCTTTTGAACTTGCTTGAATTATGTCCTTAGCAAACACCAGGGATGTATTTGTTTATAATTGATTGTTTTTCTTGCTGAATTTAGACCTCTGTGAGCCATCTGTCATATGTCACACAGACGCCACTCTTTAGAAATGGGGGAAATGTAGGAATTCTAGACTTTTTTTTTTTTTACTATTTCAAATGTTAAGGCCAGTCCTTGAGAACACTTAGAAAAAGACCTTGTCCTGTAGTATGGGAGTGTCCCATCATTCATTGTCTGCCAAAAGTTAACTGTGAATCAGTGGCAGTACGAGAACTCTTGTACTTCAGGCACTACAAAACCTTAGTTCTGAAAGAGATGCTGGCTGGGGAGCTCTGGGGACTTCATCAGGTTGCTGTGGCACAAGTGAGACCTTGTTTTGTAAGGTTCAGGCTTTCTCCTTCAACAGTACAACATCCTGCTCTTAAGTAACGAGTGAAGTCTGCAGGCACTTCGCCTGAGACATCAGTGGGAGTTTTTCTGGTGTAGGACCTGCCTGTAGGAAGCAAACCGAGGCTGAATTTTATTAGGGCTAACTAGTTGGTTATCATATTTCCTGTTGTGTGGTGTGAATCATTCCATCTCTTCTTCATATAACTGCTATGGACAGATGGCATTTAAAGCTGTGTCTGCAGCTGTTTTCTCGAAAATTGGCTGTATTTATCTCTCTGGAAAAAAACCCCCAAACAATAATAAAGATAATTTGCCTGTTGCTTATAAAGCTTGCAATAGTTGAAGTGATTTGTATTTTTTAGCATGTTCCTTTTTTATTGTGTGTCAT
>NW_020955394.1:1378641-1430826 GCF_003031625.1 Empidonax traillii | reverse complement strand
ATGGACAGATGGCATTTAAAGCTGTGTCTGCAGCTGTTTTCTCGAAAATTGGCTGTATTTATCTCTCTGGAAAAAAACCCCCAAACAATAATAAAGATAATTTGCCTGTTGCTTATAAAGCTTGCAATAGTTGAAGTGATTTGTATTTTTTAGCATGTTCCTTTTTTATTGTGTGTCATTGCAGACCATTTTATCAGGCGTTTGGTCCATCCTGTTGGCAGGAGTTTCTCTGAACTGCTGCAGAGGGAAACATCAAAACTGGTGCATTGTTTTTCAGGGGAACTGAAGCAGAACATGGAAATCCATTTTTTAAAAAAATCAATGCGACTATTTTGCCAGAATTATTGTATTCAGAAGATGCCTTTGAACCTTTTAAGGGGTTGCACTCTCTGCTGCACGGTGCAGTTCTGTGAATGAAAGCAGAGGGAAACACAAGCACACCACCAATAAGGAAGACAGAGTTGATTTCTACATGTAGCATTTTGTCTGTGCATATGAAAATTGACATCATGGTATTGGAATGTTGACTGTGTTTTGCAGTTTGCTAGCTGCACTTACTGGAAAGCATGTGTTTCAAAGGGAGTTTTCAATTTTTATAAGTCTTTGCTTCCATAATAGCCCAGTCTTATTTTGAATATAGACTTCAGCTATGAATAAAATTTAACTCATGAAGTAAGATTCCTCTGGCACAACTGTGAGGGAATTATGGAATTGTTAACCAGTAATATGCATGTCTGGATCAGAATATCAACACTGTTATCACTCAGCATGGTCTTCTGTTCAAAAATGTCTTACTGTGAGAGTAAGGGTACTGAGTTCTGAGATGCTCTCAAGTAAAGCTGCCATAAGTGTGTGGACAGCTTAGTTGACTGCACAGAACCAACTCTTTATGGGAAATTTTCACTAACGTGCTTTTTTAGCTCCAGAGGAGTCTGTGAAGGAGGAGAGCTGAGGACTGAAGAAAACAGACTAGCAGCAATGAAAAAGTGGCGCTAACCTTCAACCAGAGAGTAATCATCCAGATAAAACTGGCAAAATTCAATTACATTATCTTTCAGTAATGGGCTGGCCTCTCTCTTCAATCTTTGTAATCCAATTAATTTCCCCAGACTTTCAGTGTTATATACTCTGTAGAAAGTTGGCAACCCAAGTTTCCCATGTCATCAACTCTATCCAGTCTCCTGAGAAAGCGTTTTCTAGTACAACATCCTTGCACCTGCTAGTTCTTCCCCAGCTCTTCTCAAAACCAGACTTCTCTGAACACCTTCATGAAATTCTTCCATTTACTGAAACAATTTACTGATTTTAATAATGTGATTCCCCAGCTAATTGGAAACAGATCCAGTTCCATTAGCCTGTTCTTGGGATGGAGAACTCTATTCTTTTGATATTTTCAGTGTCTAAGATGGATGGGTTTGAAAGAATTAGACATCTACATTATTGTGAGAGATTACATCTGCACCTTCAAGTACCTAGTACCTGTCAAAGACTATATGCCTTTGTCTGCAGAGAAAAGACAGCACGTTTTTTTCATAAGGAGCATTTAACAAACCTAGAAAAATACAACTCCCCTTTTTTTGGTGGTGTTGTGCAGTGCTGAAAGTCTCAATTCATTGCTGAAGTTTTAAACTTTGTTCCTATGTGCGTGCTGTATGGAAATATGTGTGCAGCATGGGTGATTGCACTAACAGAGTCTCTGGCAAACTGAGATTGTCTTTAGTTAAGTTTGAGCCTGAATTAAGTGTTAGATAGCTGCAGCTTCCTGATGGAGTCTTCCCTACATACAAGTTACAGGGCTGCTGCATAAAACGATTTTCTTTGGCATCATTTTTAGTTGAGACATTAGACACAATCAGAGCTCTTTGCGCAGCTAAAATGAGAACATGGGTCAAGAAAAATGAGGAATGATGCTTCATGTTGAAGCATCTGTGTTGAAGGGGGATGTATTTTACTGGGTTGAATACCTGCTTGAACTGGGACTTGCAGTGGCATGATTGGTCTCGTAAAATATGGACCTGCTTGCCTGGTCTATCTTTTGTGTTGGAATTGACTCTTTTAATAAAGTACCTTAGAAGACAGTCAGTCCTGTTCAGAGCTGTATAACTGACTTCAGAAGGGTCAGAAATAATAAATGGAGCACTTGAGTTGAAATAAAATTTAGATTTGTGAGGACACGCTTGATTCTAATGGATCTTGCTTTCAGAAACTGTTATTACTCTCTGGAGGCCTTTGCTTTGAAACTTGTCAAGTTCTGTTCACTGATACTTGTAAAGTTCTGTTCAGCTTTTAGAATGCTTGTGTAGCTCATCTACATCTCTTTTTCTTTCTGGAGGGCTGCCCTGGCAGCCAGTGCAGTTTATATGGGCTGTTGGTACCAGAGGATCTGTGCTGTAGGAGTCATTTTTCCCTCAGTGGATTTGCGTGGGGGTTGATGTGATACCCAGCTCTTCCCCGAGGCTCTGGAGCTGCAAAGACCTCTCAGTGGGTTCAGTCCTGGTTGCTACAGGGGGCACATAAGAGCTCACATTTTTTGGAGATGTATAGACTGAATCACAAGGCTCTTACCTGTTAGTTTCCTGTATCTTAATGATTTTTTTTTTTTTTTATAATTTACCAACTGCAAAAAAATTAATGATTATTCTTAATATTTCATCATAGTATTTCCATGTAACCAGCTATGCTTACATCTCAAATGTACAGTTATTAATTCTCCTAATACTACCTATGACTTTTATTGGTTATTTCTAGAATCTGATTTCAAATATAGCAAGATCTGTGCAAGCTTTATTGTTAGGGGTGAAATTTAAACTTTATTGGGATTGAATGTTTAATAGTATAATTTGCTGCATATGTTGCAAATACAAGCTGCTATGAATAGATCCTCTGTGGAAAAAAAAAAGACATTTGATATATTATGTATGGACTTAAATCCAATATGTCGTTATCTTTAACTAAAGGAAACTATAAGAAGAGATTTACAAAGAAGAGTTTATTCTATTAACTTTAATTTCTTTAAAACATTTCTCAACTGAAGTTGAATTTTATTTCGATGTTTTGACTTTGTTCAAAATGTACTGTACATAACTTCCTCTGTTCCTTGAATATTACTCTGATAACAGTACAAATTGGCTCTTTTTCATGTCCATGAGAAGAGAAAAATATGATGATTAGTAGTAGGTGGATTATTTATTTAAGTGGAGTGCCTTGATTTTGTATTTGTCCACTCACAGTAGACTTGAGGATTTAAGTGCAAGCTTTTCTGTTACATTGCTAGAGCTTTTTGATGTAATTTTTATACATTGTAAAGAAGTGGGAGAAAGACTCTTCCTTTCCCATATGTCTCCAAGCCCCAGCCTCCCAGGAAGTAGTAGTACAGAACACATTCATTTAGATTCATTTGGATTCTTATGCCTTTTAGGCATTTTGGAAGGATTCTGTGTTTGTAAATGTCAGGAATGAAGAGTTTTGGCCTATTTGAGATTTGGGGACCATATTAAATCTTCTTGGCATAGGCATTTTGACTTAAAATGTAATTATTGTCCCATACTTCCCTTCTTTTAGAGTTTTATATAAGTAGATAATCAGAATTGTTTAGAGAAGTAAGTTGTGGGGATTTTTTTATGGAACAATTTGCAGTCAGTCCCTTTCTCTGTTATTAAAGCTGGAGTAACACAAAATGAGGGAAATCACTACATGCACCCTCCTAACTCTAAGAAAGAAGTAGAAGATAGGGAAGAAACAAATCTCAGTCATTTTTGCGTGGTTTTCTGCAAGAGGGTAACAAATTTTACACCTTGTGTGGATGTGTAGGATTCCCTTCGGCCTTCTTAACCTGGAATTACAAAAAGCTTGTGTAAAGGCAGAGAATAATTACAGCCTGTGTCAGGCTAGCAAGTTGGCTTTTTTTGCTATAGTCAGGATAAAAGCACATCTCTCTTGGCCAAAAGGACTGGGCTCTGAAACAGAGATGTTCTGGACTGATAATTCCGGGTACAGCCAAACTTGCAGAGAACTGCACAGGTTAAGATTTATTTTTGGGTCTTGTTATTTAAAATGGATGCTGTTTAGGCTTTTTATAATAGCCTTTTACTCTGTGTAGGGTGCAGAGGAAGCCAGGCCTGTAAGAAGTGCAAATGAAAATAGGATTACTGCCACAGATAGCTTCAGCACAGTGAGAGGGAGACTGTCCTATTGTTTCCAACTTACAAAGCAGTGGAGAGTGTGAAGAAGTGTATAATTATGTGGGAGATCAACTGAATCAGTAAGATCACAGTATTTCACACCACTGCAAATTCACTAGATTGTGAAGGTTCTGCTTGTGATTGTCTGTGGTTTGAGAAGTCGCAGATACACAGGGCAAAAGGAATCTCCTGCAATTAAATAAAAGGGCGGATGAATTTATTTCCCTGCCTTTGCACAGTCCATTGTTCTTGGATTCTGTCTGTATTTTGAAAAGTCTTAGAATGCTAAAGACAAACATATGAAAATCTGGAACCATGCTAAAGCTTTAGATACTGAACTGTTAGGGTTGGCCTCCAAGCTCACATTAGCTTGTACTGGCAAACTAAGAGCTGACTGCGGATAAGAAAATTCAGGGGAGGTTATTGCCACAGATCCTTCCAAAAGTGCTCAGGAATAGCTGAAAAATGTTCTGTAAGAATAGTGCCCTTCTGTAAATCTTTAAAATTAAACTATACTGTCAAGAATGCTGTTTAGCCTTACGTGCAAATGGTAGTGGTAAAAGAGCAGCTGCTAGAAATACAAGGGTAGATGATTGTGCACCATTGGTTAGACACAAGGCATGTATTGTGGACTCCACGTTTCCCCTTGCTGTTTTTAAAAATAGTGAGCAGAGTATCACTTGTCCTACAAGAGGTGTGACAGATTTTCAGCTTGTCAAAAGACAAGGCCAGGTGGATAATCCAAGATTATGTGTACTCTTTTGGAATTCAGTGTGTAAGGGGTGCTTTTGAAAAGTTTTTCCGTAGTGGTCATCCCCCATCTGACAAAAACAGTGGCATTTTCTACTTGATTAAAGCAGGGGAGGCCTGAATGACTTGCCTTCTAAAGGGTGTCTCTGGCTCTTATTGCTGATTGCACATTTTGCATGCAAGATAAATGTGTTAAGAGATTTGATTGTATCAGCAGCAACAAGAATCGATCCCTCCGTAACCCCTCCGGTAGTGTCAAAGTGGGAGGGCTTTTCAGTAGCTTAACTACAGCCTCTACTTTCTGTTCAGTTTTGTATCTAAGTTTTAGTTGCAGGTAGATTCAGTGAAATGCCAGGAATTAGGTATCTGCTGAAAATTTACCACCTCCTACAGTTAGATTCCTCAAACTACTGGTAAAGAGAAGGAAACAAGACCCTTTATCTTATTATCCATCTGCTCTGCCATCGTAAACTCCAATGCAATATTCTGAAGGAGTAAAATTATTCTGTTAAATTTCCTGTAGAAAGATAATCATTACTGGAAAGCAGTGCATGACTTATGACACGTCTCAGTTCATCTGTCCTGGGAGCTATCCGTTGTACGTACACATCTGCTCCTGCACACCCACACAGGATGGGAAGATATTCCTCCACAGGAAGGTCTTCCGTTCCCTCAGCGTGCAGGTGGTATGTATTGGCAGGTCACATATTGGGGCTATGGCAGCCAAGTTCCCAGAGTAATGCACGGGGAGTGAAACAGTTCGCTCAACTTCAGCTGCTCGAATGAGAATACAAGATGAGCGGGTAGGAATTCAATCACATGGACCATCTTCCAGTGTTCCCCCTGTGATAACTGTTTTAATCACTTATACTTGCTACTGGTTGCATTTGAAAGATTCACCATTAGAAGAGTCAAAATGGTATGTTGGTGAGATCAGTCACAGGAAGACACTTGGTGCTTAAAATATTTAAAGAACATGCATTTAGTAGGGCATCATACGTTTTTAAATTCCAGAACACTAGACAATATCTTGCCTTTGAACTACAGATGTTCTTCAGTGCTGTCCGTATTTTTTTAATCCTTTTTCTGTTAATTGGTTGTCTTTCTGTAATCACCTGGATCCTTTTAAAGTAGCCTAATGAACTTTACTCATTGGACATGGAAGATGGGTGATGAAGTTGTAGCGTTGAAAATATCCTGATTAGAGCAGTCACCCTGTTCTGAATTAGCAGTTTCTATTTTCATTTTATGTCTGACTTGCTCAGCTGTGTCTTTTAACATTTCAGCAATTCTGGTTCATTCAGAGGATTTATTTCATTCTTTCCAGCAGCAGAGCCTGTATTTATCTTTTCGCACCTCAGTAAGAGCCCTTTCCCCTTCAGCATATCAGTCCTCCAGCTTTACTGTACACATCGAATAGAAGAACGAAAATGAGTCATTAAACTAATGACCATTAGTCTTAACAGTTGTCAGTGAACAGATGCCTGCAGCATCTGTCATGTGAGCTTTTAATTGCTCTGGGGTTTGCTGCCAAAGCAGAGTTATCCAAGTAGTGGCTTATGAGTGAGTAGACATGTGAAATGCTGTCAGTTAATGCTGGCAAATGAATTGGGACCAGGAAGGGGACAATCTTCAGATTACTGGTGGGTCCTCTTCCATAGTCTCATTATTTGCTTTTTGTTCAGATATTGACTTCTTCTAGTTAGCAATTAATTTTTAATGTGGATAATGTGTCTGGCTCAGTACAACACAGAGTTAAAACTTTGCCCTGCTTGAGATGCTTTCACTGGCAAGAGAGAAAGACAAAATACATTTGAACAACCATCCTCTCTCCCCCCAAAAAATGAGAGGAAACTGGAAAACAGATGGATCATAAATATCAAGGTTGGCATCACTGGACTGAGGGAGCAGTTGAGCTGAGATTTAAATGTGGCAAATTAGAGTGCTTGGAGAAGTGATTAGCAGTCTTAGAAGAGTGGACCTCGCTCTGGGAAAGCATTTCAGCAGCAGCACATCAGGTGGGAATGATGAAGATAGTGGAAGTCATTGGCAATAATCTCAAAGTGGCAGGTGAACAATAAGACAAAAGTAATTCCTTAGGGAAAAAGGGTTTACTAGGAAGTAGTGTGCTTTACCTAGTGGTTGGTTTATCAGTATTCCTGACACCTGTAAAACACAAAAAGCTTAAAACCTCTAGCGTATTTGCAGAAATGCATTTGAGACTTAGAGACTGCGTGCTACGAACAGTTTCTTTTGGGAGTTTCTTTTTAAAATTGTGCTGAAACAGGTGTGCACATGTGGAGGGTGCTTGGCTGAAAGGCATTCACCTCATGTGCCTTATTAATAGCCTTAAACCAACATTCCTACAGCAGAGCCATGACCATTTAACTGCTTCCTTATTGTGAAAATGTGCCTGACTGAGTCAATGTGCAAGGCTGCTCAGTCTAAAAACCCTGCAAAGCGACTTACTGCAATGGAGAAAGAGTAGACAAAGAACTAGGGTTAATATCCCTGAAATTATCAGAAGCTGTGGAAACTAGCAGTGGAAAAATCACATTTTCCTCACCATGTGTTAGATGAATTCATGTGCTGAGCTGCTGTAAATCATGTCAGCCTGGGAGTGAACATCTGGCTGTGGCATTTCTGGTTTCTCTCAGGTGAGAAAGGATTCCTCAGCTAGAGGTAACCGGGAGGAGAACCATTTTGATTATTTACACTCTTATTCAGGGTGGCCTGTCTTTGTAACTGTGGGATACACCCCCCTCCCCAGCCCCTCTTTGAAGAAATGTTGACAAGATGGTAGCAGATGCTCTTGGCGTTCTGCTGCAAAAAAGATGGTTGAAGAGCAGTGTTAGCCCAAACTCTCCTGTGGTACATGCAGGACCGTCCATTAAGATTTGTGATGGTAGATGTTTCTTATCAGGAACTTTCTGTTCTTCTGATCTGTCAGAGTTGTTTAACTGCATGCTTTTTGGGTTCAGCTACTTGAGTTTTGGGCTCTTTGACCTGCAAAGTGGTTGCACCAAAGATGTTTTTTCCCTGTTAAGAAATCACCCCAGGTCTTGGTGGCTGAGAGTTTGCCTGTGTCCAGGTCTGTTTCTTTTATGAGAATTTGTAGTCACAGAAGCAGAGCAATTCCATCCATTTCATCTACCTGTTTAGTTCACAATAAACAGCACGATGTTGCTGATGACAACATTGCATAAACAGTATGCAATGAAGAAAAATTACTACTGCTAGGGCAGCCTCTTTTTGGGGCTGAATACTTGCCAATTTTTCCCTGGCACCCGAATCAGAAGCAGATGTACAGAGACTGAGGGCAGGGAGAAAACTCCCTGACATTAGCAATCAAAGGCACAGCAGTGCCCTACAATGATAAAGAATCACTGTTCAGCCTTCTCCAGATGACAAAAGTCTCTGGTTTTAATTGCACTATGAACAACTTTAATGTCAAAGTCTTCACTATTTAGCTCTGAAGTATATAGTGGTCTAGTTGTGTTTTGTTTTTTTTTTTTTTTTTTTTTTTTTTTTTTTTTTTTTTTTTTTTTTTTTTTTTTTTTTTTTTTTTTTTTGTTTTTTTTTTTTTTTTTTTTTTCCCTAAGTGCCATGGTTTTAATACCATTCCATCACCCCACACATTTCCCTTCTTTGTGTTTTCATTATGCAACAGGAATTCTCTTAAAAATCTGGATCTGCCACTAGTTCTAGCAGGTGTTTAGCTTCTGAGTGCCAGAAGTTTTTTCTTTATGCAGCTTATGGATGAGAATTTCACTGCCCTTAGGCACCATTTCAACTGAAGTATATGAAAAGCATGTTACTGTGTCAGTTCAAATTATATCACTATTAAAGAAAAAACTCAAAAGGAAATTAAATATAAATAATCATACTAACATAACATAACATTAATAACATTACAGTTATAATTTAAATTAAAAAGAATTGGGAAAATCTGAGTCAGGAGTCCCATGTCATTCTCAGCCAGACTCTCCCGAGAGCAGCCATTGTAAATGAGGATAATGACAACTTTGAGACTTATGAGACCTCTTGGTGATTGGTACTATAATAATTGAGTATATAAGGACTAAGAGTATTTTTGGCTCTGTGTATTATACTGTGTAGGAGCTGAGTATTATGTGAAACCTTGTCTTGTACTTCCCCTCATCATTAGTCTTTTACCTGGTAGTGACCAACCCTTCTGTGCAGTCCCCAGCAGTGTCCCATTCTGCTCACATGTCAATACATGAATTGCTGGCCACCTCTATTACCTTCCTTGGGGTGTTGAAATCTGCATGTGGGGAAGTTGGTCATTTCTAACTGCAGGTGGTGTTCCTTAAATCCTGAATCCTGCGGGCATCTCACTGTGGCCAGATGAAAACAAAGAGGCATTTTGCAAATGCTTTGCAGAACAGCTGACAAAATGGTGCCATGAAGCTGCCCAGAATTATTTCCTTTATGTTAGTTTTTAGAAAGCTTTTTGTTTAGATGAAATATTTGGTTACCTGGGAGCACTCACACCTTCCTTTTAACCTTTCTTTAGTGTTATTAGAGCAGTTACCCAGTCTGTGGGGAAGGGGATGAGAAGGAAGTAATTTATTAGAGAAGGGTGATCTTGCTGTTGCAAGCCTCTGGGGTTTACCTCTATCTCACTAGGAAAGGATGAGGCCCCTGCAGCCCATTGCCTGCTACAGCCTCTTGTTCACCTCATGAGAATTTTCAATTTTTTGTGGTCTTATTGAATAATCCCAAGGTCTCTGTTAATTCATGGCCTGCCAGAGTTACTAAGGTGTCTTGACCCTCCATGATGGAGGCTCCTACCACTCAGTAATGACACTATATCCTTTCTCATTTCATTCTGTTTGCTCCTTAAGCAATGAGAATCTTCATTCAGTGTTGATTTGTTGTGCTTCATAATCCCACTGCCTCTGAAAATGATCCTACATAGCCTTCGACTATGCTGCTTTCCTTGCCTTTTCTGAATAGATCTGCTGTTCCTCAAAGATTATGCTTGCAGTCTCCCCCAGTATGTTATTGGACCTGCAATCATGGTCATAGACAAACAAGATTGACTGTTTCCTGCAGATGAGTGCAGCTGTCAGCAGCCTGTCAGTTTAATAAAAAAACCCCCACAAACAAACAAACAAAAAACCAAAACAAAAACCACAAAAGCACAAAAACAAACAAACAAACAATCTTCCACCACATGGTGTTTGTGATAAAGGACACTAATAAAATGTCCTGGTTTTGGCTGGGTGGAGGTAATTTTCTGCCTGGTATAGCGCTGTATTTTGGATTTAGGATGAGAATAATGTTGATGTTTTGGTTGTTGCTGACCAGTGCTTTCACTAAGTCAAGGACTTTTCAGCTTCTCATACTGCCCTGCCAGTGAGGAGGCTCGGGGTGCAAAAGAAGTTGTGAGGGGGCACAGCCAGGACAAGTCACCTCAGCTCTTTTGTCCATCCTTATATCATCATAATTAAATGGTTTTCCTTTCTTTTCTCTCCTATTAAACTGCCTTTATCTCAAGCAAGGAATTTTACCTTTTCCCCCGTTCTCTCCCCCGTCCCCCTGTGGAGGTGAGTGAGGGAATGGCTGTGTGGTGTTAAACCACAACACAAAACTTTAAAAAAATATTACAGATTATCCTGGTTTCTTTGCTAAGGTTGCTGATAGTACTTTTGTAACTTTTTTTTTTCCTCTGAAGATCATAAGAATCCATAGAAACTTTAATTGAATAAAAGATAGAGTTCCATGAGAACATGCTCCAGTAGTGCTGAAGGGATTTGTTTGATGACAAGATTTTTGCCAATTATTAGGTTACTAAATAAGGAATAAAAAGCAGGTTTTGTCTGAAATATAGTAACATATGCTGAAAGGAGGGATAAAAAGTCTTTTTAGGCTTAAGTCACCTATGTCTTTCTTGCAAGACTTTTAGAAGAGCTTTCAATGAATATTCCTTGCCTTTCACTGTTTTTAGCACAGAGGAGAATAGATAAAGAGGAATTTAGTAAAGATGCAATCTTAAAAAAACCACAAAATCACCCCACAATCTTTGGGGAACATGCAGGTAGAATCTTCCCTCGGCAGTATAGTATATGCTTTATCTGTATCCTATAAAATTTCTTTTATGTTGTATCTAAGCATTGCTGTGCCCATTCCCCCAAGGCTAAGTTAAAGACTGTTAAGGAAATAGTTGGGTATTGCATATTTTGAAAGCAGAATCTGATCCGCAGTCACTAACTTTCTGACAATAATTGGAAATGAACTGCTCTAGGGTTATCTCGTCTGAGTGCTGAATTTTTCCTCTTGGCTCTTATTTATCCAAAACTAGAGAGAATATGCAGTGTTATTCACAGACCTAATAAGTGGGATATTGCAGCGGTTGTTGTCCTGCTGCAAATATATTTGGGCCCTGGTTCTGGAAGGATGTTGGTGGGAACTTTGCCATTAATATCACTGGGAACAGCTTCAATCTGTTACTGTGGCTCATTTTAGAGCAAATATTAGGCACACCAAATCTCCCTTTGGAGAGAAGGTAGAGTCTGCTGAACACAGAGTTTAGAAGAAGCTTCATTGGAAGAAAGAAAACTCCAAGATTCATATTTCTTCTAGAAATATGAAACAGAATTGATATTTAAGCAGGGTTTTGAAAGTAAATGAGATTTTGGCTAAATAGTACTGCAGCCTTTCAGTGAAACATTTAATCTTGTAGCCAGACAATAGCAAGAGAAAACATAAGTAGTTGTTGATAAATATCCAAAAGCTTAATCATTGGAATAAATTTTAGAAGGCACAGAAAAAAATTCAAAATGTGTTGATCTCAGTCTGCTACCCAAGCTATTAAAAAAAATTATTTACATTTAATCAAGCTATGTCCTTTTGAAAAGACTGGAAGGTGATATCTTAATTTAAACCCAAAACTATCTCCATTATTCTTCCCGTTTCAGTGTTAGCTTAAAATTGTACAAACCCCACAGCCTGAAGGAAGGTTTAGACTGAGCACAATTGTTCTGGTGACGTGATCTTAAGCACATTCCAGTCAGTGGAATGACTCAGAGTGCTTGAATGGTGCAGGATGGTTGGAGGGGCAGAGGTGATGTAGGCAGTTTCTTTCTTGCAACTGTGAATACGATTAGAGTTACAGCTGAAATTCAGTTTTCAGTAGTAGACACTGTTCAAACAATAGCTGAGCTATCAGTTTCTAAATTGCTTTCTGGCAGCATTTTACTGTTGTAAATAGGTGTGTTATGCAAAATACCTAAGAATTGTCTTTTGCTTATCTTTATATGTATCTTCAACCTATGGGCACATTTTCCCAAGCTTGTTTTATTTCTTCAAGTTCTAGCAGGTTTAGAATGAGAAATGTGAGGAAAAATCATTAGATTTGGGCTTAAATCCGACATGTCTTCAGTCTGCTTTTAACTAATACAGAATGTACAACATGGAACAACAATCTTTGAGTCTCATTCTTGAGTTCTGTCCCTAGAAGAACCTTTGATTCAGTTTTTCAGGTTGTCTTGTTGTCTCACTTGTTACTTCCTTGATAAAATCTGACAGTCAAGTTCAGTGTTTCAGGGTTCTTTGATGAAGAAATGCTTGGCTTCAGTTCAGCCAAGTCCTCTTCCATTTTTTAGGAGAAATGACATTTATACTTTAATTCTGATTTGAAATGCTGGCCTCTTAGTTTAATATTAATAATTAAATCGTTGGTCTGGTCTGCAGAAATGCTGAACTGCTGGCAGCTTCTGTGGAAACTCCTTTCACTTGCAGGGTCTTTAAATGTTTCAGAATGTCTAGCATTAGGAAGCTGTTTTTGTAGATCTTGGCCATGACAAAAGCTAATCTGAGCCTTACTAGATATTTATTCTTCAGGATTGCTTCCTCTGGAGATATCTGAAGCTGTGAACTGTTAATGTGACACTGTCTGCTGACATGCTGTTTCATGTTGGGATGAAGCTGGAGTGCTGTGCTCTATCTTACATTTTGGTATTGGAGTCCTTGAAAATCCATTAAACTGAACTGCTCCTTAGCTGGTATATTACTTCCCTGGGGCATAAATCATGTGCTGCAGCAGCTTAGGAGACAGATATTTAACTTGAATTAAATGGGGAGGCACACATTTTGGTATATGATTGGACTTGCTGTGCATATTAATCTGACAAACATGTATTTACAAGTTATTAAGAATGCACGTAGTTTTATTCATTTAATTTGCTTTTCCCATCCTTTTTCCCCACAACAGTGATTTTGGAAATGAGCACTCTCAAGATCCTGCCCATTTTCCGCTTCCAACAAGAACTAATAAAAGAACCACAAAACTATGGAAAGCAAACTGCCTTCACTGTGCTGGGCTTTTCTTTATAGAATTTACTTTGGGCAGGATAGTGCAGTTGTTCATAGCTATAAAGGTTTAGGTGGCTAGATCTTTTATCTTTTTTTTTTTTCCTGTTCCTCTTTTTAAAAACAAGATACTGAGGCAGTTTCAGGAAGAGCATGACATTTTTTCATCTTGAACATTTGAAACAGATAATCTTGAAGCTTTCATCTTCATTTCCCCAAACAGTTTGTTCTCATTATGCTCCCAGTTTTAGCAAGTACCCAGGCTTACTTACGGAATGACCGATTTAAGTCTAATATTGATTTATGTTAACAGTACATAACAGCAGGGTTCTTATTTTTTGTGGTTCTTGGTGCCAAAAAACTCTAAAATCAAAAAATTCCTTTGTACCTGCAAGATTACTGTTCTATTTCTAATTATGTTCAAGTAATTTCTTTGAGACATTCCATTTCTGTTTTCTCATCTTCTTGACCTTCACAGCTCAGATTTAGCAGAAATCTCTCTTTCTAAAGCTGCTGCTGTTTATATATAAATATGGAACAATTACTTTCCAGTCTACTGGTGGCTGTGATTAAGTAGAATAGTGGCATGTTATGATGAGGTTTGCTTGAACTTTGTCTTAGCCTTTATATCAAATTATCTACAAGAATTGTAGACTAAACTACATTTTTAATTTATCTGAAATTACAATAACAGTTAAAATCCTTGGATTAAATTGTGAATCTGTAACTTGGAAGGAATGACCAATGATTAATATTTGTAATTTTTAGTCGTGAGAAAACTCTCACTTGATAATGACAAATGAGCTGGATGGCAATAGTTAATATGAGTCCTGAGTATCAAGGAAAAAAAAAGAGCAGTTAAAGTCCTTCGTGTTGGGTGGTGGTTTCAGAATGTGCTATTGGGGACTCCTTTGGGTCAAACTGAACCAGAAGTTGTGCCCCAGCAGCACACCTGCTGTGCTCAGCCACTGAGAGTCCTCAGTCAGCAGGATCAACTCCAGCTCGTTGGAAATAAGCCTCACATGTGCTGTGTGTGGGCATTCACTCCTACCCAGCCGTGCTCCTTGCTGATGTCAGCAGGGGCTGGGGTGCGCTCAGTCACCATCCCTCTAATTCTCATTAATAAAAGAGAAAGTCCTCAAGTCCAGCAGCTCCAGCTCAGGCAGATTCTTCAAGTCAGTAACAGAGCAGTGAAATCGGGCAGCAGTAAAAATGACATCCTGCAGCTCTCAGTGCAGATCTGAAAACCAGAGACTGGGATACAGGCTGTGCATTGTGTCTTCTGCAATTGAAAGTGGAAGAGTAATTTGGTCTTTAGGCACTCAGGTGGGGAGTGATGAGTGAGGAAGAAATCCCAGCTTGAGATCCAAGCTGTGCTCGGAGCATAAGCCTTTGAATAAAACCAATGCCATTTCACACTTCCTGGGACTTACCTGCTTATCAGGATAGTTCTCCTTGATCATATAGGTAGAATGATGTAGCATGGAAGATCTTATTTTTTCAGTTTCTGACTAATAAGTTACATGTTCCAGTCAACTAGAAAGATTTTCAAACACTGATCTGTTTCCAGCTTGTAAGTTTTCTTTCTTTGTCAGGAGGCAGTGCATACTTTCTTGCTACATGATATATTATTTTCAATGAATTTTATGTAGTGATTATTATTGTATCTGGCTTGGCTATATTATCACCTTCTACTGTCTTCATATGCTTAAGATCATAAAAGCTGGGTTAAAATGCCTGTTCTAAATCTTGAGTGTACTGGTAACTTGACACATTTAACTTAAAGCTATTGAGATTAAACTGGTCATTAAACAGACCTAAAACACTACCATGAAATGTAATTGTTTTCTGAAATTTGCACTTACAGTCTTTAATTTATATCAGGTTAGCTGAGTCATTCAGAGATGATCCCAAATATATTTAAACCCACAGACTACTGAAATTTGAATTATGTTTAAGCCAAAGTGCCCATAGAAATATAAAAGCCTCATAAAGGACATTGGTAGATTCCTCAGTGGGGAATAAAATGGACTAAGTGGAAACATTACATTTTGTGTTCAGTACCATGTGTGAACAAAAGTGCATCGGGCACATGCAGATTCTTTGAAGGTACCTGTATCTAGAGGGGGAAAAATGTTTAACTGCTGCTTTGATGAGTGGATACAGAAGAGTTCTTTGAGATCTGAAGCTTCGATTTTTTTATAATTAACTTCTCGATTTGGGTTGTTTATCAGATGTGATTACTTGGCTTCAACATAAATTTGCCATGACAACTCCATAGTGTGTTCTTAGTAGGTTTTTTTTTGTTGTTGTTTTTTTTGGTTTTTTTTTAATTTTATTTTATTACTTACCTTATGCATTCTTCATTACTTGAGTTACACTAGATAGGTAGCAGTACCTATTGCTGCAGTTGGCAGATCAGTTTCCATTGCAATCTCCTGTGTAACCCTATAAAATATCCGTCTTTTAAACTGAATTTTTCCATGCTTGGAAGCCAGAATTTTGCTTGCCTGAATCTAGCAAGCATTCTCCTGCTTCTCCAGTGCCTGGCTGCTCATGAACTGTTAACAAGAAAATTGAATCTGTTAAAAGCCCTGAGTTTTTCTTGTCACGTTTATCAGATTGTTATTTCACCGTCAAATATTGGCATCTTTTATATTCAAAGCATAATAGTGATTAATGTCCAAAGACTTTCTATTTGCCTTGTTTAACTTACAAAGATGAGAAATACAAGGAAGTTAATCACTACGTATCCTACTGACAAATTTGTTTATGGGAAGTTAGGCAGTACTGTGATATATTCATTTATCTAAGAAGTTTGTGGTGGGGTAATTTTGATTTTCTTCTGTCTGTAAATTAGGCAGCTCTTTAAAAAATATAGTTATAAATCTAGCACCTCACAGTATTCTTTTCCAGAGTACTTTACAAATATAGACTAAACTTTACGATACACCATTAATACAGATCTGTAGGTGTTATAATTGTTTTATACTGGGGAAACTGAGGTAGAAATGTCAAGCAGTTTAACCCAGACCACTTGAGATTTAGAATGCATATGTCTTATCCATTACCCTGGGCTGAAATCATAGGATTACATCATTGCCACATTCCCTCACAGAGGATCTATCGATAGCCCATGGAAACCAGGGGGGAAAAATGCCAGGTTATGTCAGCTGGTTTCATGTCTGGGTTGAACTTCACGTGTCAGGGCTTGCAGTCAGAGGGAAGCATGGCTGTGGACCTCTTTTATGGCCTTATGGGGAAACTCTTGTTATTAAATGAAGATTTATTCCCCATATTTTATCATTTATTATGCAAAAATAAAGTGAGTTAGTAAAGTGTAAAAGTGAAACCTGTGCTGCAGTAAACTTTATAGAAATGTCATGATAATATGATGTGAATGTGAATTACTCTTATGTAGGTCTGGTGAAAAAAATCCTCTTTAAAATCTTGTTCAGTCTTGCATGCCTGAATATGACCTTTACCCCAGTCTAGACATGTCCTTTGCAAGCTATTTCTAGTTTATATGAAAATTGCTTGATTTAAAACAAGTCTGTTAATCTGACGCTGTCACGAGTGATGGGGTTTGCAGTGTGAGGAGCTGACAGCTCTTTGGGGAACAGAGTAAGCAAGAGCAGTGTAAGCTGCTCCAAACCCATCCTGGCAAAGAGGTACCATCTGCTTTAGAGGAGATAAGTTGAGAGCTTTGGAAAGTGAATTTACTGCAAGAGAGAAACTGCAGAAGGTCTTGCCTTCCTTCTCCGCCACAAACTGCTTAAATTATGTTAATTGCTTTTGAAATCTCTAGTTATCTGGCACTGAGATTACACACCTATGTTTGCTACAGTTCTAGCCAAGAGCCTAGAAAAGGGGCGATGGCAACTGTTAGCTTTCATGTAAAATTACTGTGTGTATGTCAAAATATACTGTTTAATTAAACCCCTATGAATTAAATTGACTCTGTGGGGAATGCCCAGCAGTAACTTGTACATTTCAGGCCTTGTTTTCTTTCCTGAAAGGTTTCAACTTTTTGGAAGGTAATTTTCATCTCCTTGCCCTGTCCTCCCCACCACTGCTGGACTCAATATTCTGCATTCAAAAGATGGTTGCTTATTTTCTCTAGTGTGCAAACCAAGGCATAGTTACAATGCAGCAGAAATAAGGACAGGAGGGTCTGTGCCGTATGTTTTCTACATGTCAGGGATGCTTCAGACCTCAAGTGTAATGACAGGGTGTTCACCCAGCATGTTTTCAGTGTGTTGAGCACTTCTCAGGTGTGTTATGAATGTGAGTGTATCAGCTAAGCAGAAGCCATTTCTCTAATGAGGGCCCAGGTGACAGACAGCCCAGCTGGAAGGACTGTGATTCTGACAGAATTAGCTCTCTGTAGCTTGAAATGGGCCCTTCCAACTGACTTAGTCTGTAATTCTATGTCTTTGTATCGCCCTTTGCAAAAATAAATACATACAGTGTATTTAACCAAAAGCCTGTTACCTCCAGCAGCCAGTAACTCTCTGGTGAAGTGTATAAACAAAAAGAAATGTTGTTTCTTCAGTGTCTTTGAGCAGTGATGGTTGATTACCCAGGGATGTTCTCTTTTAGTTTAATAAATTCTGCTGTTGAGACATCTTGTTTGGTTTTGGACCCTTGTATTTGGCACGTCCTCATCACAGATCTCTGCAGCAAAGTATCCACCCAGAAATACCATGCCTGAAAACACAGCACTTTATTCCCCTCACCCAGAAGTTCATGTCTAGTCTTTGTAATTCTATTCTTAGAGTTTTTAAAGAACTTCACTTGTGCTTGTAGTAGCTGCAATGTGACCTTTCTGAATTTCTTACAGACAAGAGCAGAGCAATCCCAAGGTGCATACTTCTTGCCTGAGTTTGCACTTTCTCCACAGGGGAGTTTTCTTGAGGATACCACGGGGGAACAATTCCTCACTTACCGTTACGATGACCAGGTCAGTATCCCATATGTGAAAGTGATAGAGATTGTCACGTTCATGGAACTCTGAGACACAGATTACTGTGAAACAGATTAAGATACAGAGAGTGTGTTTATCTTTTAAAGGCACGTCAGATTTATAGCAAAGTGAATGATAAAGTGAAAATTAAGGCACTTATTTGCAGAAATAATAAATAAAACCACTTGTTGAAAATATTAATAGGATTTAGCAGAGAAAAAATCGTCAGTGCTTCAGTGTTGTGTTAATGATGTTTATAGTTACTTCTGCAAAATGTGTGGATTTAGAAGGTGGTTGTCCTTTCTGTGAATTGTTTGACTTATCCTAAATTGTTTTATTTCATGGAAAAATCAGTGTGAGGCAGATCTTGCATTTTCCAGCTTTTGATTTTTCCAGCACATTATATTAGTTCATGAAGTTTTCATAAGGGAAGATTGGGTGAATTATGAAGGAACAAATGGGAAGTGTAATAATGGATGGAGCAGTGTTTAGAAAGCAACAAATTATGTTTTTTAAAGTTAAAACTCTTTAATGCTTTCTCCAGACCCATAGAAACATTATGTTTAACATGGAATATAGATATAAATGTAAAGAAAGCAACATGAAAGAAATGCTGTTAATCTTGGCAAGGGATCTAAAGCAAACCTAGGAAATGTGTGGCGTGCTGTGGAAATTTACTCATAACACAATGTGTTCCAGGAATCAGTTGAATTTCACATCAAAACCGTCTGAATTACATTCATAGACACTTACAGTGCGTTTCTTAATGGAAGAGGAGGGAATTTGTTAGGAAACACTCCCTGTAGAAGTGAGAGAAGACCCAAGCTTTGCCTGCAGTGCAGGGTATGGCTCTGCCAGTGATGGGCAGTTTTATTTTGGAAGATGGTCTCCTTGCTGGAACTACTTGGAGAAAATGGTTTGCTCCTCAGTACTCTAAAAAAAGGAGAACTGAGATGAGTTTATTCAAACTGAGAATCTTCTTAGGAAGTCAAAAGGAAGCAGAAAAGATGCAACAGAAAGCATGCTGAGCTACTGTGAGCTATTTGAATTTAGTTTAAATGTTTACAATAATTCATGGTTTTACTACCTTGAAGGCTCTTGATTATCAGCAGAAAAGGTCCTTGAATAAGATGTTACCTGGAGCAAACACCTGGGAAAACAATAACTTGCAGAGCAGTAAAATGCAACTGCAGCTCAGGCTGCATTTAATGACAGTAGTTGAAAAACACTATAAAGGTTGAACACTTTGATCAAAAGAGTTTCTATTTAATGGAGTGCATTTTAGAGAAGATGATAAATCAGATATAACAGAGACTTAGTCTGAGTCTTTGAATAGACTGTTTGGACTATGTGAATACATAGCTGATTAAAAAACAAACAAATTGAATCCTCCTCAAAAAAATCCTCAAATACCAGCATAGCTCTATACAGAAGCCAGTTCCAAGCTCAATTCCATTTGATGGAAAGAATTCCATTTGATGGGGAGTTTTCCATTAATTCCACTGGGCTCTGAGTTGGATCTAGGATATGGCCGGCTTCTGTTCTTTCATAAATGTGATTTAGTTTTGAGGCCTCCTCTTCCCAGACACTTAGTGAGCAGTATGAAATTAAGTTTGATTTCTTGGAACTGGAAATGGTGCTGAAACATCAAAATGTTGAAAATAAAAACAACTGTATTAGTAGTAGTTTTTGTGAAAGGAAATGGAGTCCCTAAGCATTATTTATTAAAAATTATAAATATTTTGAATGTAGAAGGGAACCAATCTACATCTCTAGCTTACCTTCCTGTGAGTAAACCAGGAATTCTTTGGTAAATAGAAAAGTTATTCTCCTTGGTTTTCTAGGGCATTATTCATAGATTTCTAATAACCTACAGTTCTAATTATACTTTTGACGAAATGTTAACACAAAACTCATTTTTATCATGTGGTAAAACTGGGCCAGAAAACTTGAATTTTTCTTGTTTGTTTTTTTGTGGTTGGTTGTTTTTGTTTTGGTGGGGGTTTTGTTTGTTTTTTGTTTCAATCTATCCTTTCTTTTGACATTTACTCCTATAAATGGAAGGAAGTCTTAAACCAGAGGATGAAAACCCTTCCTCAGATGATCTCTTGGTTCTTTATAAGCTGACATGGATAGGTTTGATACATGGTAACTGTGATAAGGGTATGCAGGTGAATAAAAAGAGAGGAATATATGTACATTTAAAGCCCATTTTTAACCTGTCCAATACAGAAATTGAGTCATTACAGGAAGGTTGCTACATAAACAAAAAATGCTGCAACATCTTCTCACAGACCTTAATTCCTTAATTCAGTTTTAACAATTCCCTTTCTATCTTGTCCTACTGGGAAGGGATGCTGGCCTATGGGAAATGCACTCCTTCCTTTTCCCTGCACACCAGAATCGTCCTTTGGGCATCCCTACAGGGTCCTGGTGTTTCTGTACATCCTAAGTTACATTAATGTTATTGAAAATTGGAAAAGTAAAATAACCTTGTGCACTTGACTCCAACAAAACAGGAGATCAGTCTGATCTGATCTGGTGTGGAAATGATGCCTCCTGTGTCTGTGGAAGGGAGCAGAGAGGTTCCAGAGACTGTGGGTCACAACCTCGGTTCTTTTGGCTCACTGGTGTTGAGACACTTGCAGGAAAAGTGATCCTTCTGTATCTTCCCAAGTGTGTCCTTTTCTCCCTTGCACTGTTCCTTACATCCAGGCCAATAAGGTTTCCAGTTTGTTGGGATAGATGGATATTATTTTTATATAGCAGCATCCTCATTGTCATGATCCAAGATTAGTTTCGTTACATCCTCCAAATGCAGGAATGTTTCAAAGGGGTTTTCTTTGGCTGTTGAGTGTGATGTTTTTCAAGCAGGGAGCCAGTTTAATCAGAATCATTCATTCCTTTGTTAGTAAGTAATCTCAGTAAAATAGGACTAGCTGTTACTTAAATATTCAAAAGTATTTGCTATCTGAAATGACAAGCTTACAGTTTGAAATGGAAGATGAGTAAATATTAATGGGAACATACTGTACTCTGCTCTAGCCCAGCAAAATTACATATGGATTCATGTTGTACATGCAAGATAGTACATTTTGTTCTGGTTTAATCTGGCAGAACTGTGCTCTCATTTTTGTACAGGATTGCACTAACCCCTTTGCATATTTTGTTGCTATGTGTGTACTTTAGAATTACATGCAGATGAAATTCTTTGGTCAGATATTTTCAAAATTCAGTGAATATCTTTTTTTTTTTATCAGTCCTATGACTATAGAAGAAAATACTTTCTAAGACCTGATTAGATACTGCCACCCTGATTCACACCTGCACTCAATGGGACATGATAATTTTGATGCATTTACTGCTTTATCTTTGGGGGAAAAAGAAAAAAAACAGTGATTCCAAGCAAATGCTTTTGAGGGATCTGAAAGAAGAGAAATGTTTAAAGTGAACATTTTTTGTGGCTCCTGCATTGCTGACCAGGTGATGTCTTGTATCAGTGCATTGCATCCTGCATTTCTAAAATTCTACTGAGTCAATGCAATCTAAACCTAACTTGGTACCAAACAGGTTTTGGTGCATATCCAAAGACATCAGTTGCTGTTAGAACATTGAGACTGGAAAAACATGCTCCTCTCCTATCATTCATGAATGAGTTTGAAATAAATATATAAGTAATAACCCTTTCTCCAATTTTGAGATACAAGTTGAGTCTTGACATAAGAAATAGTTTCCTGGTTTTCTTGCTGATTTCTTTTGGCTTTTCACCTTTTAATCTACTACAAGGAATTTTTTTCTTTTCCAGAATACTAGTAGTACTGGAAAGCTTTCTTGCAGAAATAAAATGTTCTTGTTTTCTGACACTTAAGGTATTGCTTCCAAGTATTAAAACCGTTCCATATGACGGACCACCAACAAGGACAGCAGTGAAAACTCGGTTGGGCTGAATGTGTTTGAAGTACATTTCCACTTTGATTGGCTGGCTGGCTGAGAGTGCTCTTGAAGGGGTGGGTAAAAAAAAAGGGAAGAAGAAAGAAAAAGAGTTTATCTTTGAAGTGAGAAAATGTTTGCTTGACCAGTTAGCTTTCTAGTTGACCTTGATTCTTCTAAATTTTGTGATGTTTACCAGTTTAAACTCACCACAAGGATAGCCTGAATTAGGTATATGGCACTAAATAGAACGATTTGGCAAAGAAATCTGGTGTTTCTAAACAAATACTAATGAAAATCTGCACTATCAGACTTATGAGTGTTTAGCTATGTGAGGTAAGGTAGAAAACAGTGAGTCTGTTTCAAGTAGATGTGCAAGTTGTAATACACAGACTGCAGCTGTTACAGTCCCTTTAATAACTGGCATTTCTTTGGGTTTACTACAAAAGTCTCTTACGAAGTGAATGCCAAAATTGGGAGAATGAATATTCTGCTAAATGCCTTGTTTTCCATAAAGAGAAATATTCTGGCTTGGTTTCTGCTTTTAAGGGTGAAAGCAGCGTGACATTGAAGTGTTAACTTAAAAAAAAGGCAGTGGAACCCAGGATCTGAACAACTTCAAGAGTCAATATAGAAATAAATTGATGGAAGCCATTATTCCGCCTTTTTATTTGTAGTTAGACAGCAATAACTGTTTGTGTTTGTTCTATAAGTTTTTTGTATCATGCCAAGGAAACTGTTATGTGGACAGAAGTTGTCTTACGAGTCCAGCTGGGCTGACAGACATTTTTCCACAATTTCTCTCACCTACTTCCCAGTTCCACCTGCTGCTGATTGCCATCCTCCCTGCTCTGCCTCTGGAACTGTATGTGAGTCACAGCTTGGTTTTGAGTATCAGCTGCTTGCTGGCTTCTGCCCCCAGCCTGAGCCTTTTTATTCCATTGCCAGCTAGTTTGCATCTAAATCACCAGTGAAATGGAGCTACGATTTTTCAGGCTTGGAGATGAGTCATGTAAGGGACAAACTTATTTCAAATTAACACATCAGTGAAGACAAGTTCTACTCCTGGGAAGGGAGTAGGATTTGTAGTTAGTGCATACCCAAGTACATAAAGCTTCAGTACTCTTCTTTTGAGGAACCTGAAACTTGTGTTATTCTCTGACATGACATTTTTGTTGATACCCTGAAAAAGCATTCAGAACTATTAAAAAGGCTTAAGATCTTGAATCTCAATGCCTAGCTCTTCACTTAAAGATTATTCTTTGAATAAACAAACTGTTTTCAAGTGGGCATAAACTATTTCAGGCATTTTTCTACAGTGAAAACATTCCACTAATGAGCACTTAGTGGTTTCATTTGTGTATTTGGAGAGTGAACTGATAAACTTAATTTTATCCAAGCACCAGAAGTGCAACTGCTGATACGTGGCTACGTGAATTCCAGTGTTGTGTTAGAAATATTGCTCTTCTGCTGAGTAAAGGAGTCCAGCTGATAGGAGAATAGCACAGATTTCACTGACTTTGAATCCTGCAAGTAGTTCCGTTCTCTTAGGTGGGACATCTTGTGTAAGTAACAAATTACGAAGTCAGGTTTGTGGTACTTCATACTAATTCTACAGATGTTCATAACGAGTTTTAAATCACATTCAAAGAGTTTACAGCCATGTGTTTGTAGGGCTGTGTGAAGATAAAAAGCATTGCTTGATGTTTCTGGGGAAATTTAACTGAAGGTGATGTTAGCTTGGATTTTTTTGGGTTTTTTGGATACCTTTATTTTTTTGTTCACAGGTTTAATTTGGGCCTCTTTATTTTTAAGGGTGATTTTCTTTTTGTTTTGCTTTTTTTAGGTAAGGAAATTAGTTCCATAATCAAGCGAAATGTGTTTCTGATTTGGAGTGGAAGGGGGGAAAGGGATTCAGGGATTAAGAGCAAATGAAAACCACTTACAATTTCAGGCAAAACTACTCTTACAGAAACTGGTACTGCATAAGTCAGGCATGATCCTGTTCAAACAATACTTTTGTTTTGGCTAATTGCTGGCTGGAAGTGTGTGACTAGCATATGCACAAGTAATTATATCAGTACTTGAGTGTGATAGGTTGCTTAGTGAACTGAAAACTGTTTTAACATACTTTTGTTTGTTGGCAAACTGAATGGGGAACTGGCACTTTTTAAAGCACCAGCTACCATTTTAAACTCAGGGCTTTGTTGTTCAGGGAAAATAGTGGAAGTGCTGTGTGTGAGAATTACAGACTTTCTTGTTTTCTATTACTACATTAATCCCAATGCTGCCAAAGGTCTCTGTGTGTAAATCATACTTACAGAAGCCAGTAGGTCTTCACTTTGTGCAGTACAAGAGCCTTCACAGGGAATCTGTAATAATATAGTTTCTGTAGGAAACACATTTTATATCATTCCAGTTTGGATCAAATACATTCTACGAGGCTGTAATCCTATTCCACCAAATTCCATGGTGAAACTCCTTGGCCTGGGGCCTTAGTCCTTCTGTGGCTGTGATAGTTCTGGCCTCAGCAGCTGGCAGAGAATTCCCAGGTAGCAGAAGCAGTCCCTCATTTGTAAGGTCCTACTCCTAAATGATTTCTCCAGGAAGAAAGGAGAATGGATCTAAACTTTCAGGGGTTTCCCTTATTCTTGCTCCCCAGGGAGTTGGACAGATACTGAGCATGTTCCAGTGGATGATAAAGGGCTATGCACATACTTATTTTCTTCCTTTTTTCTTAGGCATGTCTTTCAGGCCACAAATTCATGTTTATTCAGTTTGAGGTTGATCTATATCAAAACAAAAAACTTTAATGCTAAGTGCCTTGCTTTTATAGTGTTTCTACTGTGCACATTTTTCAGAAAAGAATGAATTCTTTAAACTCATGTTCAATGTTTCATGTTCTGAGGTTTTGAACATCAGGTTTTCTCATACACATTTTTCAGTTTTTAGCAATTATTTTAGAGTATTTTTATTTTCTTTCTCCAAGGAGCAGGCGGTGTGTACTTGGGCAAATATTGTACTATATAAACTCTCTAACTCAATTGTGCTGCACTGAAGTAGTAACAGGGCACCTGATGAAATGAATTAACAATATAAAATATACATTCTTTACAGGAGACCAATGATTAAATCATGAGAGTTTGATACAATGCAATGTGAATTTACCACTGACCTCCTCGTGCCCCCAGTGCACCCCCAGCTGTTGGCACATGTACTTATCCAAGAATTTTGACATTGATAAAGGCTTAGCTTCAGACTTCTAAATAAAGACTGAAAGGTCTGGAGGCAGCAGAAATGATCTCACGCAGCTCTGACGTACCACTGCTCTCATCTGTCAATAAGAGTTCATTGAGATACAGTAGAGAAGTGCTTCTAAATCAAAAAGATGCATTTCAAGTACTGTGGGAAATGCGATGCTTGGAACTGGAAAGTCATTCTTCAGATAGATGTGGATGAAAGGATGTTTTAGGCTGATAAAGCCCAGTGGTTCATTAATCACTTTGTTTACACAACACAAGTACATTTTGGAACTATGTCCTTTCACTGGTCTCAGTCAAGGCACAAGCAGATTGTGTTTAGTTTTTTGATAATACAGCTAAAATTCTAGAACTTCTTGATGTTTAAACTCCTGTTAAATTTTGCACAAATGAGAAGATAATAAAATTATATTGCTGAATTTTTCATGAAGGATGAATGTGATGTATTGGATTATTTTTTGCCCCCTTCTGTGCCATTTCTGCCACAGATAACATTTAAAACCCGTGACAGCTTATAACAGCTTATTCCTCTTAAGTTGGAAAAGCCTTAGTGCAGAAGTGAAGGAAATATCAGTTTATAGTGTCTCTGGAATAATGATTAGTAAAATACCTACTTGATAAAATGATTCCTTCTGTGTAAGGTGTTTCTGATAGAATTATGTTGTTTTGCAAGGTAGTGGGTAGTTTAAACGGAATTTACATTGTAGGGCATGTGGATAACATCCCTCACATGCTTGACAGTCATCCTTCCAGGCCTGTCCAGCATGGGAAGAAGATTTATAGCAGAGGTTTGATGTCACAATGACTTTTTTAGGAGAGATGTACTTGAACCTAAATTTCTTCCAATTCATATACTGCCAATGTGGAAGAGGCAGGGGGAAATCTTTAAAAAAATCTACATATCTTGGCTTTGTTTCTAGAAATATTTAAAATTGTACTTGATATCATTAACACTTGCATAATGAACCAGCCCTGGGACAGCTAAAGAACAATCTCTTTACCACTTCAAACAGTTATTTCACTTTACACTGTTTTAAAATAAGTGTCAGCATTGCTAGTAAACCTAATTTATTTCTACTATTAAACTTCAAAAGCTATTTCTCACAAGGAAGAAAATTACATACATTAATTACCAATTTTGGCAGTAACAGCAAAAATGGTAAATGTAAGTTCTTGAAGGACCACTGCTGACAAGTGCATTTATTATTTTCAGGGCTTAGAATGTGTTACAGGTTGTGATACTGTAGTATCTGAATCATTTTAATGCTCCTAATGTGAAACAAACTGTACCAGGCTTCCCAGCACACATTAATAATGTGCTTCTGATACAATGACAAAATAAGGGGACTGCATCTTGTACTTCCCAGCTTTCAGCAACAATCTCTTTTGATACCTCATTCAGTAAAAGTGTGTTTATGTGATCCAGCATAGCCAGGGAGGGCAGGAGCTCCTCTCCTTTAGTGACTGGATGCTAAGTCTTCATTGCTGTTTCATAAACAGCTGCCTCAGTTTGTGAGGGGGAGTTATGCCTCTGTTCCTTGATTGTGTTAAGAAACTGCTGAGCTAATGATTGGTGAAAAGGAAGAGGGTCAAATGTATCTGAACCTAGGAAAATGTCATTATTCAGTGTTTTTGTCACAGAAATCAGAACTGATTTACAGAGTTGTAGATGTGCAAGAATGATTGACCTTCAGGATCAAAACAATGCTAGGTAGAAAAAACACAGTAAGAAATTTTCTAATAGTTTTAAACCATAGCCCCCAAGAAAGCACTGAAGGTTTGGGTGCAACTTCCAGCATGCAGGATGTCCCGTGAATGCCAGCAGATTTTTTTTTGGGGGGTGTCTGAAACTATTTACAGAAATAAATGCTTGCATGTGATTGGAGGCAATAGTTGAAGGTGCTCAAGTGCTTCCTTGAGTCTTTGTTGTGGTCTCTGGTAGAGTAATGCTATACTTGAACATCAGCCTTCTGGACTTCCATGTTCTTGACACAAATTGTAGGTTCCGTGTTTTGTGGAGTGATTGGCAAATCAAACATTCCTTTTCCTTCTCTGTATTTCTCCCCCCACACACCCTATGGACAGGCAACTGTTATGCTGATTCTTGGTCTAGAGGGAAAGGCAGTGAGACCTCTGAGAGCTGGAAACAATCTGGACTTTTTTTATTACTCTAAGACTGTTAAACTTGACCTCTAGCCACTTGAGCCTATGTAATCTAGCTTTATAAAATTATCTCATTGCTAGTAAATTTTTTGTTTGTTTGTGTTATTATACTATGAGATATTTTCGTGCTTTGATGGTATAAGCCTTTTTTCAGTTAACATTTTATGTTGCATAAGAGCAACAGGACTTTTAAAAAGGCACCAAACCTTTAACTGATTTACAGGTTCATGAAGCAGACTAGAGTATTTACACATGGGTGAGAAAAATTAGTAGTAATAGGCTGCTGTATGATGTGGGATGTTTTTGTAGTTTTTAAAACAGCCCTTGGGAGATGGCTGCAATTGTAAATACAAGATACGTTCTCCTTCACCTGATTATTTAGGCTTTGGTCCAAAAATCATAGTAATTTCAATAGACTTTGGATCAGCCCTTCATTTTTTAATGCAGAAGGAGATTTGCCATTGGTTCCAGGCAGATTGGATTCAGGTACCCCTGAAGAAATACTCTAGACTGTTCAACCAGGCCATTACTGGGAAATGGGGTAGATGCTACAGAGCACAAGCATCACTGCAGACTTGGTATTCTGCAAAAAGAAAAGTTCAGTGTTATTTGGTGGTTGGTTGTTTGTTTTTTCAAATCTGGTGTCCAAATGATGTGTCCAAAAGACTTGCTGTATAGTAAACTTTGTTAATTTGATCCAACTTTTGCTGGATGTGGTGAGGAGCACTGAATTTTCTGTGGTAAATACAAGCAAACCTGCTTACACACCCTGAGTGTTGAAATGAATCCTTTGTTTAAAATATTTGATCTCTTTCATTAATTGTGTTGTACTGATATCACCTAAAAAATACTGATAAATTGTGGTTTACTACTCCATTCTCATGTCCAATCTTTGCTAAAAATATACACATTTGTTTATATATGTAGCATATAAATCAGTTATCTTCCTTTGTCGAAGTAATATAGTTGTATGTGGCATAAATTTGAAGAAACAAGCTGTGTTCTTTCAGATAGCTCACATAATGCCTCATAACATCAACACAACATACAGCAAAATACCTTTTTTTTTTTTTTTTTTTTACTGTTTGGAAAGAAAGATTTAGAATGCATCAGTTTTACTTAAAAGAAATACAATGCAATGGCTTGAATGTTTTTTTTATATTATTAATAGGTGATGTAAAATGTTCAGATATCAGAATGTAAAGCATGACATTTTACCACCTTTGAGTGCTGGCTTCAGTTATAACTATTCAGGGCAATGCATTCTAAAGTACGAATCAGAATTATATCCTGAGTCTCTTATTAAAGTACTAGGGCTAGGATTTAAACTTGCCCTGCCCTTTTTATTCCTTTTGAAAAAGATTTTTTGTTCTTTATTTGCAGGTATTTTTATACTTTACAGTGAACTTGCCAGTTAATGTTCATTCTTCTCCTGCTTCTTCAATATTGAGGCTATAGGATGGTCTGTTTTTCTCATCCTTTCAGCTCTGCATTCTAATGAATGTGAGTCAAAGAGAAGGAGGGTGAAAATATTTCTTATGAATAGTCCTTTTTCTATTCAGTTAAGTTACTTCCTTTTAATGAAAGCTATTGCCTCAAAATAAGTTCCGAAAAGGATGTCTTTTGGGTGTCAGAGGGAGGTTATCATCCTTCCAGGGTGTAATTTTAATTGGAAAGATCTCCTGTGCTTTGCTATACCAGAGACCAAGGTCCTGCATACTGAAGGGAGGCTTTGCTGGCAGCACCACGGAGACTTTCTGAGAATTGGTTCCACATATGTTTGTTAATATTTTGGTGAGTGTGCACAGAAAATTTGGAACACTGTCTAGAGCAGATAGGCTAGATGACCTCTTGCACAGACCTTACAGTCCAGGGCCCAAACACTTATGCAAATACATATCTTAATTCTTGTGAGGACTCCCGTCTACGTCAGAACTACCCACATAAGTAAAGATGCACATGTGCAAATGTGTCGGCAGGATCAGGAACTCATTTCCAGCCCTGCTCTTTGAAATTCCGTGGTTAAACTGCTCTAAGGACCCCAAAGAGAGAGAGCACCTCTAGGGAAGATCTGAATATCTCCTGTTCTTATTGCAGTGAGTGGAAGTTGAAATCATTTGTTGTAATACGATGGGGCCAACAGGTCTTCCTCTTTCATAGCTCAGATGTGTACTGATTTAATAACTCCCATTACTCCAGCCTTGTCATAAAGCTTACCATGAATTGCAATCAGTCTAGTTTACATTTTAACCATTACTTTTTCTTAAATGAGAGACTTGAAACCATTTTTGCAGATTGATGACATCAGAAGATTTTCCAACTTAATGAAAAAATCCAAATGACCACATAATATTTTCAAAGAACAGGCTGATGGAGGCTGGCCTGTTGTCAGAAAAATAGTGTATGAATTAACTCTGCTACGTTATGATTTAATTTAAAATTAACTTACGGTTTGTTGACAACATTCATATTTCATAGAATAGGTGTAGGGTGCAAGCTTTCTGTATTTCCTACCATGAAGAAAAAAAACCCATTAACTCTGACATCTGTTTTTAGCACTTTCCTTCATATTTTTGGATGAATGCCTGGCAAAAGCTGGAAAGCGACTAAGAGATCAACCAAAGATGGCCTAAGGGCCTGTTCCCAGCTGGTACGACATCTGGAATGTTATATAGAGTGGATAAATTCAGAGTTGTAGTTTAATAAGATTGGTATTCAAGCGTTCGGCCTACAGCAAAGGAAAGGACAGTGAAGCTGACAGCCTGCATGGTGCATAATATGTCAAGGTGTCTGAAATATAATTTGCTGGGTTTTCACTTTCATTTTGGCAGATCCCTTATGCTTATGTATAAACTTTCATCTAGTATTGTTTTGAACCCTTTAAAAAATAAAGAGTGAAGTCATATTGGTATTATATCCAGAATCTTATCTTTTCACTAAGCTTAGAGTATGTCTGGGTTTCTTTCTTTTTTTCCTAGGAAAATAGTGCTAAAGACAGATTTTTATGAGCTGACTAGAAATAACTTAAGCTGCTACCTTTGCAAATTTTAAGTATATGCAGTCTTTTATAGTGAAGATTTTACAGAATCATAAAGTATTCAGGAATCTGGACTTGTGCTCTATGGAACCATACTGGCGAGATTTACGTCTCAGAAGGCCTGGGGTTTTTTTCTGTTTAGGGCTTAGTTAATCTTCGGACTGTCTAATCTCCAAATTGTAATTGAATTTGTTGCTAGACCAGCCCAACAAAGTTGCAGGAAGGGGTCGGGGCAGAGCCACCTCCTTAAAGCAGCTCTGAGCATGGTAATGCTGGGTCACAAAATGAGCTGGAGGTGATTTCTGTTTGCAGCCCTGCAACTGCACTAACCTGACAGTGTGCTTGTGGGTCCCTCTGCTTTTGGATTGCATTTGTATGTCCCAGTATAAGGTTAAACCTTGCAGATGTTTTGCAGTGCAGCCCAGGAGAGGATCAAGGCTGTGTGCCGTGTCCTGCGAGGTGCAAACCTGTTCAGGTGACTGGGGACAGACAGTGATGCGAGGGTGCAGCTACGACAGAGTTTGCTGAAGCATCTCCATGTGGGGCTGTGCTGTTTTGCATGTGGTCCCTTTCTGGTTTGTGGCACTGTGGGCTTCTCTTCCATCTACTTTTTTGCTATAGAACGCTGAACAGGGGAAGTCTGTGCAACTGCACTTCTGATCTGTAAATGACAGGACCGGCAAGGGAGTGTGCAGTGGAGGAGGGCCTAGGGTGTGAGTTGTGGCTGGGCTGGAACTGATGAAGAGGGCTGTTATCTAAGGCCTTATTCCTCTGTTTTTATAGAAAGGACTTGGTTGATAATTCCTCAGCAGATTGGTCATTTCTATATTATTTATTGCTATGCAAGATCTTGTAGGTGAAGGCAAGGTACTTGAATATGATTTGGCAGGAGACCAAGAGAGCCCAGGAGGAGGTGGACCTAGAGAGGGAGCAGAGATGACTTTTGCAGCTGCACTTTGGTAGTGGTTTGGATCTGGAGGTGGGAAGGCCAGATCTGAAATGCCTGCAGCTGGCAAGGAGAAAGCTGATTTGTCTGCAGGGTAGTGTCACTAATTGCTGTTTAGCTGTTGGGGATGTCAACAAAATCTTGCTATAAACTTGTGTGTATAGTGCGACTGAAGCTTAAGGTCATACAAAGCAAGAAGAGCATAGCCTATTCATTCCTTGATAATATAACATGGGAATATTTAGTTGTTATAAGTAGCAAAACAGAAAAAAAGGAGTGATTACCTCTCGAATCTTGTGACTGTCTCCTTCTTACCCTGTCTTGTGCTCAGTCAAACTTGCTCTGTCTCGGGGATAGCCAGAAAAATCCCATTTTACTGCTTTACCCCGGTATGTGAAATAATGGTAACAAAATCTAATTCTAGGTAGTGCTCACAAAGCTCACATACTTGAAGAGATCATAGAATGCAAAGTGATTATGTCTGCTTTGTTCTTTTCCCTTTGGTTTGATTCCACCTCTGCAGTATCTGCCATTACAATACCTTCTATCTAGTAGTGCTCTGAGTACAGTACAGTGCTTTTCTGTATATGTATTGGTTATAGAATATTTACAGTTGACTCAAAATTCTTCAGACTGAGTATCACGAATATCACTTTGCCTTGGGAGTTGCTACTGTTCTGTTTTGATCTTAGTCCTCCCCTGATCCTTCTGGTCTTCATCTTCTGCCCAAACAGACCCTGTCATGTACTTTCCCAGGCAAGTCTTTCACAAGAGCTCCAGTAGCCTAATAACAGGTCTTCCCAATCTCAGGCAGCTGTTTTCCTACTAGAATAATTTTCACTTTTTTTCCCAGACTCTTAGTAATGCATTTAGAACAGCAAAGTGGCCACCTAAACCAAACATTGTGTTAAGGTGAGTTGTGATGTTAGCACCGCAGTCCTGGGTGATTTATACGGTAATGTGTTGCTTAGTCTCACATTGCTGATTAATTTAAAACTGGAATAATCTGATGAAAACAAGCAAACAAATACATAATGGGATTTGAAGTGGGAGAGGGGACTCTAACTGACAACTTTAAATCTAAGACAGTGTGTCTTCATAAACTGTTGCTTGTACTGCAGACCAAACTTGCTATGTCCCTGTTATCTGTAGAGTTAGAGATTAGGTAAATAATATTAAACCATATGGAATAGGTCTTATTTTACATAAAGAGTGTGGATTTAATTGGAGGAGTATTTTCAGACTGAAATGAAGGATGTGCTTAGTTCTGGGTTGGAATTTAATAATCATGTTAAAACAGCTGTGTGCTTTCTAGAAGAGACCTATGGTTATTATCAGCACTATCTAACTATTAAAGACCATTTTTGGTATGATTTTGTTACATTTTATACTTCAGGTATGAACTGTTAGTACCAGGAACAGAAGGATTTTCTCTTTCATACACTCCCTGTGTAACTTCCCTGAGTAACTTCTTTGATAAATGACTTTACATCATGCAACGTTAATATGTTTCTACACCTAAATAGTTTGTCCCTGCAATGACAGAAAGTGGGTTTTTATGCCTCTTTGTATTCATTGCACACACTTTTGCAGATGCTGTCACTTTGAAGAGAAAACACTGTCTTGTTTCTTAAGGAATACCTGCTTATTTTTGAATGAAACAATGCTATTAGTAATCATGTAAACCACTCTGTAAATGGAATTTTAGCAGATTTATGATGTGTGTTTTTGTACTTTTTTGATGTATCTTTGGGAGGTTGATTATTATTTGTTCTAATTCAAGAAGGTGTCAAAACTCCTAGAGCTTCGATACAGTCACATTGGGGAGATCTTACAAGAACTCTGTATAGAGCTTTGAAAGAACTGCACATGAAATCGTAGCTCTGATAGCAGGAATTTGTAACGAGTCTATCGAAACAGGGGTGGTACCGAGTAGCTAATGTTGTACTGAAAGGAAAGGGAAGAAGGAAAAGAGCCAGGAAACTCTGACCATGTCTGTCTGATCTTGAGTGTATAAGGCTTTGGAATGCTTTTAGGGGAAGGAATAATTAATAACAGAAAGGTAAATGAAGACTGAAGAAAATTGATTTATCTGGGAGATCAAACCCATCCTAACTCATTTTATACTTTCGGTGGGGTTGATTTTTTTTCTTTGTTTTGTTGTGATTTGGGATTTTTTCCTTAAATGAGAGGAATATAGGAGACCTCATTTATCTGAACTTTGGTAAAGCAATTTGATATAATGCCACACTGAAAATGACCCTAGAGGAGATGTAGGATGATGTGGGAAGTGGGAAATGAATAAGGAATGGGAGAGGAAGATGATAATTGATGGTGCTGAAAGAGGAATACTAGTCTAGAAAAAAGTTACACACTGGGTTGCTCTGGAACTGGAGCTGATGATGTTTCACTGATGACTGGGACAAAAAGAGATTAAGATTGGGCTCACTAAACTTCATATAAGTGAAGATAAGATAAAGTTGGGAGGAACTGTCACCACAGAACAGTGTGAGAATAGTAATAACTGGATGACTTTGAAGATGGGAGTAATGAAATCAAGTGCATTGTCATGCACATAAAGACCATCAGGAAATAATTCTTTGCAGAGGTAATAAATGGAAACAAGATAATGTAGAACTCTGTTCTATCTTACTAGTATTGTTGAGTCCAAATATGGAAAATAACATTCAGAAAATAACAGAAAGATTTTTTTCAACCTGGTTGGGAACTGAACAGTTTATTTTATAACAAGTTTATTTTTTATAGTGGCTGAAGAAAGATGTTGCTGCCATGATTGCTGCCTGTCACTGTATGAGGCTAGAAAAGGAGCAGCAGTAGTATTTCAAGACACTGCAGGCACACCAATAAGTGTATTGGCCTGCAGATAATCTTACTATGGAAATTAGAGGGAGGATTTCTGGCCATGCTGTGAATGAAGTTCTCAGGAAGCTGCTCAACAGCAGCATTGAGAGGGGAAACAGACTGACGTCCTTCTTTAGGATACATAATCTTTTATAGAAAAGTGATGCTGTCACGAGTCTGTGTTTGGAGCCTCAGCAGCTCCATTCCAGAACTCCATTTTCTGGAGCAGCAGTTGTGGGAAAATACGTGCCATCCTGGCCATGCACACGTAGTTGAGCTGTTTAATGCATTGGCAGACAGAAATGGTATTTCCAAATTTAACTGTTTTGTGCATATGCTATTTTGTGTGCTTTTTATGAGTATTTAGTAACTAATACACAAAATTACCAGTAGATTCGGGGACGTTCCTAGCCTGTATTACTTGCTGAAGTATTTGTACTTTGCTCGTTTGGATTTTTATTTCCTTGTTACAGTAATTTTTCTTAGCAACCTTTACAGTTATTAACCTCTGTTTAAAATAAAATTCCTTCCATTAACCCAGAATTTCATGGATGACATGCAGAGATGAAGAAAATTTCCAACCGTTTTTGCCAGTGAGCAGGAATGCATATGCATCCATACACTATTCAAGTTAGCTTGGCAATGGAACTGTAACTTTATAGGTTTATATGCTTATACTAGGGTAGTTCCTGCTGTTTTAAGTATTGTCCAGAGGATATAATTTCTTAAATGAAAATTGTTTGAAACCATTCATTTTTTTGTGTGACAAGTGAAGGTATCAATTACTTATTGCCTGTATGGAACAGGAAATGTTAACAAAACTCAACTTCTGAACCTCCTGATTGGTAAATTCTTGGCCACCATGTTAAAAGATCATTGTTGTGAATCAAGAAAATGCTCTGTTTTACTCTTTCAGTGTCACACACAGGACACGAAAATAGGTGAGCAGAACCTGACTTTTTGTGGAGAGTGGTTGAAACTGTTCAAATATTTCTGCTGAGCTGAACTTACCAGAGCATGGACAATGGTTTTGTCTCACAGCACAGGCCCTTCAGTTCTTTGAAGACAAATTTGGAACAGTTTTTCTGAGGTGGAATAGGTCCTTTGAAACACTGTGCAGGGAAACAGTGTTAGGTAGGTCAGGCAAAATTACCAGACAGGTATGTCCTGTGCCTGAGTTGTTACTTCTACTTATACCTGGCAGTATTTTGGCCTAAAATCATAAATAAAATAAAAGGTGACAGAGAAGCATGGAAGCAAAAAACTTTTGTTTATCTTAGAGGTATTTCCAATCAGTTGCCTCCATATAGTTCTGACTAGTTATGGGAGTGATTTTGCTATTCCACATTTCTGTCAAGCAGAGAATTGTATGAAAATAAACAGTTTTTACTAGTCTGAGTGCTTTAATATAACTTTATAGTCTTTAAAATAAAATTTGTAATTTTTTTCTGGAAATATTTTTAATCATTTGTTAACTTACTCAGAAATGTGCTGGCATGTGCAACATTTGCCTTTCTGAAGAAGAAGGGTTGATCCACTTGACATAAGTAGGAAAGCTCCTCTGCACAGCCTTACAAATCTTCACTCTGTAGATAAGGTCATTTGAGGATATTTTGTGGTTGCTCACATTTGAGCAGAAATCACTATTAAGGTTGAATTGAGATAAGAGTTTGCCAGTTATAAAATGAATGGCTTAAAAATTTGGCCAGCTATTACGACTAATTTTTATCTGTGGTCTGAAAAAAGAGTATGTTTGAGACATCCTCTGTGTGTTTTGAGATAATGCCCAGGACTCTCATGGGTGGTGGCTCTGAATGGACAGAGCCAATTAGGGGGATTCCATGTTTGGGCCTGGGTGACTTCTCTGGCTTTCAGGGTCTATCTGCTTAACTCCATTTTTAGTCTGGTCTCTTAGTAAGACTTAATTTCCCTCATATATTCAGCATCTAATGCATTGAGGCAGAACTTTGAGGTTTGGGTCCCCTGTCATGTGAGATAAGCTAAGATTTCCAAATTTAGACCCAGACAACTGTAAACTCTATTCTGCATGTTTTGGCTTTGCAGGACTTCAGGGCAAGGGAGGATTTGTTAATTCATGTCTCCTCTGTGTAATTAGTGCTTTTGTGAAGCGCTGTAAGATCCTGGGCTGGGTGGTGCTTCACAAAGTTAATAGATTTCTTACATCATTAGAGAACACACAAAACCATTCCCTGAACATGCCCTCTAAAGAGTTCTGTAGGTGTATGCCCCACTAAACAAAAATACAGACAACGAAACTGGTTTCTATAAATTTGTTATTTTGGCATTATTTCAGGATTTTTAGTAGGCTATATCGTGAGAATACAAACTTCAGTGCATGTTACTCATTATAAATCTGGAAGTGCTGTGGTTTCTAAATGGCAGGGTAATGGACTTGGGAGGTCTTTAACTTTTCTGAAACTGATATTTTAAAAGCTTCATGTGTATTTTGGTTGGAATTTTTAATGAAACTGTATCGGATTGGTACTGCATGTCAGTTAGAAATGGACATGGCCTTTAACACATCCCCTCCAGCCAAAGTATGGTCTGATAGCCAAAGAGTACAGGTATCCTTGAGAAGAGTTGATGTCAACTACTTGGATACTAAGTTCACTTCAGGCTTGTGTCAGGAGTCCTTGATGGAAGACCAGAGCCATGAAATGTGTGTGTTCAAGGATTTGCAGCAGTTTCAATGACAAATGTTTTATACTGTTCTTTTAAAAGACCTTTCTTTAATGCACATCTAGAAATGCAACTCATTGACTAATCTGTAGGTAGCTTTGTTTAGAGGACCCTTGTTTTCTTGAAAGGTTATGAATTCATGGCAAACCTAAAATGGGTGTGTGTATGTGTGTCTTTTCTGGCTACTATATGTTCATAGTAGCAAGCTTTTGTGGGGTACATGGGATTATGGGCTAAGCTTTTGAGCTTGTTTTTAATGCAGTGTTACAGAGTGGAGTGTCTGTAATTGCTCAGGATTTCTTTTTAAATAAAATATTTCTCTTATCTGTGTAATTTTTTTTTGAAAGCTATCACTTGGAGATAGTCTGGCTTCAGTTGAAAATAAAAATTTACTCCAAGGCAATAGTTGTTAATATATTTGTTCAAAGCTGCTCACTAATGGGTTTCAGTTTGATTTATAAAACAGTTCTCTCTTATCGTACAAACTTTAATAGTTAGCTTTTGTTGAGAACTGAGGGAGTGAAGTCAGTTTTCACTGAGACAACACTACTGAAATAACAAAATGAACAAGCTATGACTGAAAAGAGCCTTAAATATAAATGTTGTGATTGTGACAGGGCTAATGTTTGAATTTATGAAAGAATTTAGATAAGCAATATGATGTAATGCTTTCAGAATTTAAAAGAAAATAACTTTCTTCTTAGACCAAAGGATTCTGAGTAATTGGTTTGAATATGTGAACAAGAACATAAAAAGTTTATGTATGAAAGAGTGGTAGAACCCAATGTGGCAATTTTAAATGTAGAGTTGGGGAAGTACTTGGTGTGCACAGGCTCAGCACAACTAAGGAAGTTTGCAGCCTTTGGGGCTTTTTATGATTGTGGTGTATTTCTGGATGCACAGGTTATTTTCATGCTTGGTTTTCATTTGACAGTGGGATTGTGGTGGTTTTCAGGTGTGCACCTCCCCTCTCGAACTAAAAGCCCCAAAACAGGATGATGGATCGTTTGTATGATAGATGGCTTGTGCAGGTTTCACTGGGTGGTGGCATAACTTTGAGGGGATGCATATAATTTGAATTTTTGCATGGCATACATAGGCATAACTCTGATAAAGGTATCAAACCCACACAAATAACATCTAAGATAGTTGCTATTTTTTTGCCTTCATAAGGAAGAGTTTAGCGCTGAGGTCCATGGTAATAACCTTTGGAAAATCTACCTATAGCTGACTGTGAAAGTGCTTTAAATAGCTACATTGAAGCAAATAGTAAATATTGTCATGGTCATAAAATTGGTCCTTGTGTTTTTGGAGACAGCAAAATTCCTCTGAATAGCATAGGATGTTACTAAAGACTTTGGAGTGAAATGAAGGAGTCATGGATCTTTCAGCACTGGTGACTCTGCTTTTGGAATAATTAGGATTGTGTATAGGCCCTTGATCCAAGGAGAGGTTGAGTTCTTGCTCCTTGCAAATGAAATGCTTTTATCTATGTTGACATTTTAGTAGGTGTTGAAATAAAGATTAACACAAGCAGGGTGGAAAACGGCACCTCTTCCTGCAGGACAGGAATAGTTCCATAGCAGTAGGACTAGGGAGCTGATTCTGGGGCTCTCAGCCTACAGGGTGGGTGTTGATGCTCCTGATAGAACAAAAATGCCCATTGAAATTGGTGGGAGCTCATATTGAAGATTGAAGGATACGGATCTGTATTTTTTGATACAGCAGGATTGACAGAGTTTCCTGCAGTACAATATGAGGAGAAAGGCAAAACTGTTTCTCTTCTGAAGTCCACTGACTACAGAGGCTGGAGAACTGTGGTGCTAGTACACCTGTAAAAGTACATTTCAGGGAAAGGAACAAGATGTAATCTTTAAAAAATGAGTTGGTTTTGTGGTACCCTTCAAAGGGACAATGAAACAGAATGATAGGAAAAAAATCCAAACCATTGCACCTAACTGCTGAAAAAAAGTGGATTGTTTTCAGTGTATGGGATGACTCATACGGTGATAGGGATTAGTCTTTATTTTCCAGCATTATTGGTTCAAAGTGAGTAGCAATACTATAGTTCTCTGAAAGAATTGCAGGACAATGAAAAAATTATTTTTGTCACCTTAGATGCTAGAAAAAAGAACCAATACTACATGTTTTGTATCATCTTACAATTTGTAGAGTTCAAAGTTAAAAAAAAAATATGCATAAATATATGTTCTGTTTGAAATTGGAATTTGCCAAGATTCTTTAGTATCCTTTGCTCTTTTTATGTTTTCCTTGTTTATGGTGAAGGGTGAGGTAACATAATTGACTGAGTTTATGGCATCAAAATCTCCTCATCTTATCTTTCCCTTTGGAGAAGAGTTTATGGTTTGTGTCTTAGACTCACAGACATATAAAAATGGAGTGACGCTTTTGGTTCACTTCTTGGAGCTCGTGCACTGAGAGGCACACCCTCACTCTAACAGATATCTATAACAGATCCCCACTCTGGCTGGGGATTCACACTAGAAACAGAGATAATAGACCCATAATGTGTAGGTGTGGCAACACAACAGAAGGAGGGCAAAAGATCTTCTCAAATCAGGTGATTTGGTGTGTAGTGTGGAAAATTCTTGAGTATTTTTACTGTGTGGAGAAAGGGCCCTTTACTGGTATTCTGTCCTGGCTTATTGGAGTATCCTCACAAGAGGCCTGACACTAGGCAGGGCTGAATGTATTCTCCCAATTCAGAGATGAAATGTGCTCATTTTCACTCCTACTTTATTTTTATATATGATGTTATGTGGCTTCACAGGAGAAAACAAAGCAGGAACCCTCACTGAAAACTTTTTTTAATCAACTTTGTACATGATGTCATAATTCACTTATGGGGGGAGGGTGGGAAATTAAAAACAAAACTACCCTAAAAATGCCTTTTTTGATGTGTGAGCAGTGACGTAGTGAGAGCATAGGGCTTTTTTTAGGTAATTTATCATGTAGTAATTGTCATCATTCCCGTGCTACATTTTTTCTCTCTAAGATTAGGAAGGAATGGCATTCTTTATGCTTAATGGCACAAACAATTATAGTACTGACTTGGCCCTGGTTTGCTGCTTTGGCTGGCCCTGATGCTGCTGGTTTTTAAATTGGCTGCAGAACAGCCCGTGGGACCGATGTATAATCGGTCGTCTGTTGGCACGTGGTTCTGGATAACATTTCTCCTTTGACTCATCTCTGATTGCAGGGAGTTTGCTATTGGCTCTAGCATATTGGAGTGTATTGCTGTATGCAAGTTCCTTATGAGCTATATGCAAAGTCCCTATTATGGTAAAAGCAAATTGTTTCATATGTACCAGGAAAATATGCACCATCTCAATTTATTGTTTCATTGCTCCTTGGGCTTTCTTTTGGAATTTAGCATTATAAACTATTTCTGACGTTCCAAGTTCAAAATCTGTGTGACTGAGTTTGGCCAAATAGTGCTTATACTGTGCTTAGACACTATGCTACAGAAATTAGGGTTAAACCAAAGTGAGCATCGTTGTAGTACTCTTCTGTGGCTGAAATGACATCAGCCTCTGCGAGTGTTTCTTGGGGAACCCAGGAAGAGCTGAAGCAAGGAAATAGGAGGAGACAGGCCAGATCATTAATATTGTAGTGCCTTCCTTTGTAGTGTATTTATGATTCCCCATAGGCAGAGACCTTTGGGGGATGGAGGGTCGATCAGTTTTGGCGATCATATTGACTTGAGGTAGTTGCTGATGAAGTTATGGAGCAGCTCAGTGTTCCTGTTCAGCTGTCTCAGAGTATAAGTGCTGCTCCCTGAAGTGGGCATGGCTTTATGCACTGCAGCTAGACCAACATTTATGCCCTTGAACTGTCTGTGCGTGATTAGAAGCCACATCATGGCTTGTCAGACCTGTGGAAAGAACAGTGCCAATAGAAATAAGTATATTAATACTTAAAGCATAGTGAAAAAGACCATTTATTTCTGTGCTGGAGATATGCAGGGCTTACCTCTAAGATGTAGGGCTGCATTCTGGGAATACTGCACCCTGACTTGGTGATCAGTATTCATATTGTGTATTTTCTGATGGAAGAGTAAAAAATTTTATGCAGATTTGGAAAAAAAAGTCAAAGGACAGATGCTGGTAGAGGCACAACATTAATCTATACAGTCAGCAGTCATAATGTCTTTTCAGTTGTAATTTTGTTACTCTACACTTTGACTCCTGTCCCTTGATATCTCCTGCCTGAACATGTGCAAAACTTACTGACTTGGGCTGAGAAGCAAAGTCTGCACTCACCTATTGACATACCAGGAAAAAAATCTCCTCTTTCTGCGATGGTCAACTTTAGTCAAGTTTTTAAAACCTTTAAAGAGTTGTTAATACGGTGGGAAAGATGGCTTTTTATTTGTACCCTCCAACTTATCAGCTTCTGCAAATATACACCTACTTTTCCCTTTCGGAGTTTTTGTTTGCCCTGATAATGTGCTCTGCATCGGTGCTGGCCTTACCAAGGAGGCTGGTTATGTTGTTTGTTTTGTTTTTTTTTTCTCCTGCTGTCTGACTCCTGTTGTATTTTAAAGTATTTTTTCACTAGTTTTAGGTGTTGATTTCTGTCAACTTAATTTTAATGACTCTTGTGTGAACATATTATGTCTTTTTTTTTTTTTTTTTAAACTTGTGCAGGTTTTTGTAGTGCATGCTTACTGCAGGTACAATTAAAACCAAGCAAATAAAAACCTTTCGAATCTGAAGGATTGGTTGTTTTTCAAGTTAATAATACTATATATTATTTTATGTTTGGAATAGCCCAGCTGGTATTACAGAGTGAAAGTGGTTGAATTAATGATATATTGTAGCGTGTTTAGCAACCACATAATGGCTGAGGAGGATCTGTGACCTCTGCTGTATCCAGAACTGTTCAGGCTCTTTGTGCAGAGATGTCTGTATTGAGCCATAATGATTCCAAAGCAGCAATTACTACAAAATGAAAACACAGCTCTTTAACGTTATTTGGGTAGATACTTATGGTAGTTACTATGCGGACTGAGCTGTTACTACAGCCTGGAAGTTGTAACATGCACCAGTATTTAAACCATGCTGTGTATTAACCGCCTTATTCTTTCCATTTTCTCCCAAGTGCAAGAGGAGCCAAGAAAAGTTTCATTAAAGAAATGATCCAACTAATTTAAGCTAGTGGTGGAAGGAACTACTGTGAAGTAATAATTTGGCTTTGGTTTGCTTTACAGTAGTACCTCCTGGAATGACCTGCTGTCAAGTTGTGCAGGAGCTAGAGCTACCAGTGGACATGTGATAAGTGCTTTATTATTACTGAGTGGCAATGACGGAAGAGTCAGTGTTTCTAATGTGTGCTTATTATTTTAACTCTCCAAGTGCCTTCCAGCACATGGACTGTTTCTGGTGCTGTCACGCTGCCCATTAGAACAACAGCTCTTTAATGATCTGAGCAGAAATCATTCTGCCAGCTTGGTGCCAGAGGAGACTCTGTTCAACGTGGTTGCCTTCACCACTCTCTGACGTGGTGGGACAATGGTTCCTCTCATTTAGGGATGTTTAAGATTTGAATAAGATCAGGAAATTCTTGAAAGCGAAACAAAGGAAACCTTAATTTTTGCTTTAGAGACCAAAGATCAGGTTTCAGGTTTCTCTTCTAAAATGAATTTACCTGAAGCTTGTTGCTGTAGTTAGTTTCATGTTAGTAAATGACAGTATTTTCAGGAGACCACAAAATACTCAGGATACTGGAGGGGGGAAGCCCCAGTTCATAAATAATAAACTGAGATTTATTCTCTGTTTGAGTGCCTCTTCTTGCTAGCTGCTCCTTGGTCTTACCCTAGGACAGGGCAAAAACTTCATGTTCGTGGAATAGCTGTGGACCTCATCTCTTCTGCAAACACCTCCCATAATCCACTGGCAGCTGCTGAAATAGCTGGAGTAAAAGCTTCATCACTGCTGTGCATAGGAAACCCTTGTTCCTACTCGTGACCCTCACATTGCTCTTATTGTCAAATTGAGCCCATATTTCTCTTTGTCCTTTCATCTGCAGTGTTTTCATCTTCTATTGATGAAATGGGCTATAGCAGAAACTGTATTTCTGTCTGGAATGCTGTTTAATTAGAATAAATGATCTTGTGTGTATGTAAGGTTATTTTTCTTCAATAAATCTTTTCTCCATGTGTATATTCTATGACAAAACTAATTAGGAATGACAAACATGTAATTCAGTAGGTTAGAGGGGAAAAAAAATTGTAGTGCCTCTTGAACTACTTTTCATACCCAAATTGTGGACACTGTGGGTTCTTTGTTTGCTCTGTCACCTTGAAGTCCAGCTTACCAAATCTAGCTCAGCATTCTTGTGTTTTTGTAATTTGTGCTGTTGGCCATCTCAGGGTTCTTATTTCAATTACGTCTTTATCACACTGGTTCTTTTTTATTAAGTTGCTCTCCTTATAAAAGTTCATTTTAATTAACTCTAGTAATAAAGAAGTTATGAAAGCTCTAACTGAGATACGGTAATGTAAATTTTCACCAAAATGTGCATTCAAAAGAAGAATGGAAAGTTTATTTCTCTTGCTATTTAATTAAAAGTTAAGAATCAGATATGCAAGGGGGAAAAAACATAACATGCTTAATAGAGTTAAAATGAAATATTTTCTACTCTCTTCATACTTTTTAAAAAAAGTTATATAACTTTCTCCATCCGGTTTTTCATTCTTATCTGAAGTGATGCATCACACCTGCTTCTGAAGTCTAGGGACAGCTGTTTCTCATTTTTTCCTTTTAAGGAACAAATGCTGCTGTCATTGGAGTCAGTTGTGAAACTTGTCGGGACTTCCTGATACAGATTTAGGCTTTTGGGAGTCTTAACCCAGTTACACCATCATTTTCCTGGGCCCTTCATTATTCATGCAAGCTTTAACACTCACTGCCCTGCTGTGATATACTCTGACCCAGGCGCAGCTCTGCCTCTTCTTTAGACAGTAAAGAACTGTTCTTGTTTACTATTTTAAATACCTGTGTTCTTGTCCATCTTCTCACCACTCTCAATGGAAGATGGTTCAGCTTTTTATATAATGCCCCTGATTTCCTTCACTGTTCTTACATATCAGGTCTAGATAATGATGAGAACGACACTGGAGCTGTTACTGCTCACCCACATTTTCTAGCAGGAAGATACTGTGCAGTGGTGGATGAGCAGGGGGAGCCCAGTGTTGTAAAAGTGATGCTCTGTCTCTCTGGAAACAGCATTAGGCCAAAAGAGTTCCTGTGTCCTTGTTCCAGGACTGGTAGCCTTCCCTCCCCTTGAGTTTCTTCAAGCCTTTTTTCCCTCTGCCAAGAGCACCTTCCTACATTCCTCTGGAAGTACAGTTCTTATGATGAGACCAAGATACTTTTCATGTTTATGCCTTAAAATCTCGTGCAGGTAGTAAATCAGTTCAGCTACTCCAGTAAATTTCTCTGGAGAGAAGCCAAGGGAAGGAATCAACATGGTTTATAAACTTTCAAAATACATAGTAAGAACTCTTTCCCTTAACTTGGTGATTTACTTCTATTCATTGTTAATAAGTTAATATAGAGAAACATTGGTTTTGGTGCCAAAAATCATCAGGAACATAACCCAGAGCAATTTTTAAGGGCACAGCTTTTAAACAAGCTTCTGGAAGAGGCATTATTTGACAGCACACAAGTGAAATAGCCCAGTTTGTTATTTTAATCTCATATCTCCACTTCTGGTGTTCTGTCTTGTGGATGATTTGCATTCTGCTGAGGCTTTGGCTGATGAGTTACCATAAATGGCTCAAAACCAGATTTGTCCACTTACACACAGCAATTTTTGGATGTAATTAGAATAAAGCCAGGGCAGCTTTCTGAAATACCTTTTTTCACCTGATTAGACTTGGAGTCATTGTTCCTGAAATAAAACACTTGGTTTTTTAGAAGTCCATCGGGTTTTTTCCTCCATGAAAGATAGGAGTCACTTCTTTGAAACAAGCAGTTCTTGAAAAAGAATTTTTTTTTTAATTTATGTAGACTTGAGAAATTGAAATTTAACTATTTCTATATGTATGTTTTAAAAATATACAGTCCCAAAATATGCTTTGAAGAGCAGTGATAATCTTTGTAAACCAGAAAAAAAAAAAAAAAGAGAGATTAGGTTTTGCTCTGTGCTTGTTTTGCTATCTAGGGAGAGACTTGACAGGCAATTGTACAACAATTCCCTTGATTTTTCATTGAAAAGTGAATAGTATACTTGAACAATTTATCTTCTGACTGAAGAAGGCTTAGTAGCACTTTGGAAATCAACTCAGAAGCTCAGCTGAAGTTTGGAAAAAGGGGAATTTGTTAGAAGAGGAAATAATTGACATTTAATGTATAAACCCAGAAAAGTTTGATTTCAAATTATGTGGTTATGCTATTTATAATACAGCACATGGTTGTTTCCTGACCTTTGCAAGGTAGCATTTGCTTTTCTTTTTTCTCCCTCAGTGTGAATATGTGGAATATTGGAGGCTACATAGGGTGGCTTTAAAGATGAAGAGACACATGTAAATATGCCTTAAGAGACATAATGAATTTTAATTGCAGCTTGTACCAGAGAACAAATATTTATAATAACTTCTAACCCTGATAACCCATTGAGGTATCCATCTTGATATTAAACAAATCTAGAAATATGCATTTATTTCTTACAAATGTGTTACTTGTTTTGCAAGAGTAATATAGCCACACAACAGAACATTCCTTTATGGTCCAGACAATGAGATAAATATTCTGAATTAAAAAAAAAACCAAACCACAGAATCGAAACCAAACAAGAAATGCAGCTGAATGTTTTCTGCATGAGTTTGAACACCATCACCTAGTTTTTTGTGCTGCAGTTTACAGCCAGGCTTAATGAAGTCTGGACTGACAATTGACCTGCATCAGTGTTTCCCCATATAATGTTTCCAGTTATTATCTGTCCAAGTGGAATCAGACTGGTTTCAGTGGAATCAGACTGGTTTTACTGTGTCTCAATGAGTTGACTTTCTTTAGAGCAATTTGATTTAATTTCCATTGTACCAAATATAAATTCTGTCACTGAATCCACAGAGAGCAAGATGTTGTTCTGGAAAAGATCCACCTTCTGTTATGTAAAATGGAAGAGATTTTTTTTTTTTTTATTGTAAGGGAGTCTGTCCATAGTGGTATGTGACACCTACCAACAGTGCAGTGTCTTCCCCACCAATGGCTGTGTGGCAGCTTTCTGTTTCTGTCAAGGATTCTAGAATAATTCAGGTGAAGAGAGTAAGGAAACAAAGGCGAGACCTTTGGTATCACCAAAGAATATCTGAGAGAAAAAGTCATCAAGTAGTCTTTAATCCTGGAGTGCTGCCTTAGATTACTCACCCTCTAATATGCTGTGTTTGAACTGCAGTCATGCTGCTCTTGATACTGTCTTGGTTTCTTGATTGGAGACTAAGATAATATATTCTGGGTATATGCAGGGTAAGAAAGCAAAAACCTTTTTGGAGTAGTTTACCCTTGTCAAATGAGAAGAATATGCAGCAAATTAGCTCAACATTGTAGCCCCTGGTCTGTGGCTCACAGCACAAGCACAGGAAGGATTAGTAGAGGCTTTTCTCACTGAACCTTTCCCAGGAAAAGTGTCACTAGGGTATTACAGCACCTACCTCACACACAGAGAAAACAGTTGTTGTTTTCACCCTCTTGCAAGACAGTTGTGGTGCTTGATTCTTTACCAATTTGCCCCAAAATGTGCTGTTTGCCAAAGGCCTCCAGAGGGGTTGAGCAGTATGGTCTAAGGGGCTGTAAATCTCTCTCACCTCATTATTATTGCAGAGTAAGATGTGTCTGACAGAGAGCAGACGTAGCTATCCTTTGAGTGTGGTGTCTGAGAAATCTCCTTTTTTGGGCTGGGATCGGGTCTTCTCCTGACCCAGCAGCACAAGTTAGTGAAGACTGAAAAACAGAACAGAAAGGACTTTTCGATGTAAAAGACTTCCTACTGTCTCCTTGTTTTCCTACCGTTCTGGTGAGGCCTTATAACAAAGTTGGTGGCAACTGCCTGTGTGCCAACCCTCATTTACAGTTAAACTGGTACCGTATCATTATATAAAATCTAAGAAGTGTTTTCTCCACAGCCCAACAGCTCTGCTCCAGAGTTGTGTGAGCTCGCTCACGTTGGCCGCAGGGTAGCAGTCCATGATTGGAGTGCTGAAAAATGAATGTCAGAATAATTCATTTTCAGAAAACGCAGATTAATCCAAAGCAAATCAAGTTCATGGAATTGAAATCTAGGTAGCAGATAAACTGATAGAAATTTCCTGTGGGATTCCAGTCTCTGTGGGAGGTTGCTGTACATTATAGGCATATATAAATGCTTTTTTTTTGGTCACAAAAACACATAAAAAAGAGGGTTGAAAACAGTTTAAAGAAAATAAGAAACATCTGTCTTCCTCCTAACCCTTTTTTGTGTAGGTTATTAGCCACTTCCCTCCAAAAACAGATTGCCATATTTTAATATTATTTTTGTGTGTGTGTGGGTTTAATATGGAAAAGCACTGTCCAACTGCAAGCTGTTCTTGCATTTAGATTTTTGTGCGTGATAGCAGCCTTTGGAGATAAAAAACGAAGACAAGAAGATTACTCTTTAAGGATTATAACCACACTCTGGATCTCCAACTAGGTTACTTATGAAAACTCTCTTCAGATGTCTTCTCCAGCGATTTGTTTATTGACCGTTTCACCTGCAGTGAAATTTTCCCCTTTAGCTGATGGTCATCTTGGAACAGGCAGAGGATGTTGCTGGAACATGTCTGAAGGCAAATGAGAAAAGCAATGAGGCCAGTCCACTCTGGGCAGCTCCCCAAAGGAAGTATTACACACTTTGCTTTCATGCCTTGATTTGTGAGACCTTGTGATTTGACTATTTGGAGTGGTAAAACTCAATAATTTCAAGTACAACAGGGTTTGCATTGCGTGGTATGGACTGTCTGTGCTAGCTGTAAAGAGTATATAGCAGTGATATCCTTTATTGTCTAAAAAGCATCTTTCTCCAAAGGTCATTAGCCAGACTATCCCCAGCTGTCTGTTTACTTAAGTGAATGTTACATCCACATTAACTTTTGAAACACAAACCCTTCCTTGTGTGTTGCCAGGATTAGTTGCATATAATCTCACTAACTGGTTGGGAAACTGAGTCAGGAAGTTATTTATTCAGACGTTTGTAGCTGCTCCCCAGCAGACGTGGAAGTGGGTGCCTGGATCCCAGATCTGCTGTCCGAGCCACTTGTCCGTGCTGCATGTGTGTTGTCACCTATAGGCAGCTTCTCTTCACCGGGATATTTGAGCTTTACTGTGCTTCGGTGCCCTCTACTGCTCCCTTAAAATACTGCTGTCTCCTTGTTGTTGAAGAATGGATAACTTTGTTCTACTTTGTTTTTTGTTTTTTTTTTCCTATGGGCTAATTGGCCCAGTCGTTCCCCTGATGAGAAGTGGCTGGCAATGATGAGTAGAGTAATGGACATAGACTGTACTGAAGACTATTTTTTCTGAAGAGATTTTTTCACTTCTGAAACTCTGCCATGATTCAGACAGAGATCAAGGGGTTTTCTTCTTTTATGGCAAAGGTAGATTTATATATATGGATAGATATATTCATATATGTACAAGCAGTTTTTAATGCTGTTTTCAGGAGTTTTTGCATATACAACACATAGGATTGAATATTCAGAAGTACAAAGCTATTTCAGCTTCCACTGAAACTAGGAGCTACAAATTTTGATTTGGGAGCTTCTCGAAGTCAGCTATGAATTAAATTGTAGATTCTTAATATTTTCCTGTGGTTTTGGATTTTTTTGATGTGTCCTTCTTTCCTCTAAAGCTTTTTGATTTACTCCTGGTACCTCAGTAGATCCATCCTTTTATTACTCCTGTTCTCTAAAAGAAGTTCTAAGTCTGTAAGCGATTGACCAACACCTTTGCTGCTCTGGGGGCTCGTTGTTACTGTATGATTCAAGCTACAGAGATCTTTTTGTTGCAGATCTCTCTGTGGATGAAGATTCCTTGCTGCAGTTTTAATTTCTTCAGCAGTTCTTTCTAGCTTTCAGGAATATGTAAAATGTTACATTAGACTTGGTTTTCCATATAATTAAGATATCCACAGAATTTGAAAGGTAAAGCATTATCATATGATGGGTTTTTCTTTATGTGTACTCCGTTCATCCAGTTTACCTTTGTATCGAACCAAGCAGTCATTCTTTGCATGAAAAATGTGCACCCAGTGTCTCATTTGAATTTGTTGAATTTCATATTCTAATGGCTGCTTCCAGGTATAGCCTTCTACAATTCATAGATATAAATAAGCTCCCAGTAACTGTTATTTGCTCATGGGAAAACATTTGGAATACTATAATCCTATGTTCTCTCTCTTTGTGAGGGTCCATAGGTAAGATATTGTCTGAGGCCTTAGGCCATTTTTGTTATCTTTTGGACCTTCAATTTTTCAACAATTTTTAAAACTATGGCAGCCTAAGCTGTGGAGGACATTTCAAAATCAATTTCCCCATCCTTAAGTGCAGTTATAATTATTTTCTTATTCTTACTGACTACTGAGTGATCATCTTACCTTTTTTTATTTATTAATTAGTAATTGCATCCTTAATTCTGTCAATCTTGTTTTTGAAATGATGTGTAGCAGATCAAATGCCTTGCAAAAGCTGAACAGTTTTTAACTACGATTAACCCTCTCAACCACACCTGTATCGCAGTGTGGCATCAGGTTTATTTGGCAGTGCCTCTCCATTGGTGTGCACAGCAAGGTTTTCTTGGTTCTTTGCTTATGCTGCACTGTTAGTGAGAAGCACATGATTTCCTTTATCTGTATGGAACCATTGCCTTGGCACAGAGAGCGAATGCAGTTTATAATTCCATTTTTAAGATAGGCTGTCAGCAAATCCTGTCCTGACCACTCTGGAGAGTATCATATACAAAAAAATAATTGTTCCTAGATTTGTGATTGATGTAGCAGAACTGATAAAAGTTACATTGTTTAAAAGTGTTTATAAATCACCCTGTCCATACGTTCATTTCCTGTAATCTGTCATTATGGTTTCAAACATAATTGTGAGCGACACAAAACTGGCTTCATAACACTCTGGAATGAGGTTTGCTTCCATTTGGTCTAGGTTGAAAGGTGGCTCAAAGCAAAAATTATAATCCTGGAATACCATGAATGTTACAACAGGATATCTTTGCGCTGTGGTTTTGAATTACTGAAGGGCGTAGTCCGTCTTCGGAGTTTTTCCCCAAGCATTGCTGGGATTTATGCAAAGTAACTGGACCAGTTACAGGGATTGCTTGGCAGAGAGGACCGTGGGGTTTTTTTTAATACAATTCTTTTTCTCAGTTGGGAGGTTAACGTTATGGCAGGCTGGGTTACAGTCGGTGTTGATCGGGGATTTTGGCTCTGTCCAACACAGATGAGCTACTGGAGCGCTGTGTGGTATGATCACAGGAGCAGAGCTCTCTGCTCTGCTCATGAAGATGCTTCCCAGTTTCTCTGCTAGGCCTGGAAGTTGAATGAGGGAGCAGTTATTGCAGGAAGAGTGAAGTCTGAAACGCTCTCTTTGTGCACAGGTGTTTGCGTTGTGAGGGATGGAAACAGCTTTGGAGAAGCAACCTGAGTTTTACTACCTTTCAGTTCTTTGTCAGACTCAGGAGCATGAAGGAGGCAATGGTTTAGTCTGTAACAAAGTGCCCCTGCTCCAGTGGCTTGCTAAAATGGGAGAACAGGTGAAGCACAGTCTGAACTCAGTCACTCAGGTGTTCCACATGACTGATTGCAACATTACTGGCCTTCAAACTGTACTTGTTTTATTCCAGTTGAAGATTATTCCTCTAAAGAAGCAAGATAATGCACACAAAATTGTTCTCTGAAGCTGCCACATATTCTTCCAGAAGAAGTATTAACTGTCTACACATCCTATCCAATTTTCCTTAGTCACGAGTCTTCTTAAGGAATCCATCCTTAGCCCAGCTTCAGCTTCATCAAATTATATGAGTCTCCTATTCTGTATTGTAGACAAGAATGACTTTTGAATTCCATACTGTAAAAGCAGGAAAGTATTTTTTTTCTTTTTGCCTTTTTTTATTTAGTACTTTTCCATTCTCTGGATAAATTGTCAGCTCTCTCACTTTGCATAAAGGGTTTGTACTGACAGACTGAAGTCTTTTACTGGCATCTGTGTCAGTTAAGTAAAATGCTTCAGTATTGCAAACTTGTTTGTAAGGAGCAGATTTAAATGAGTTCATAGCTGTAAATACAAAAAAATGTGGCATTTAAGAGACAGATGCAAAATATCTGTACTGGGAGATTTGATTATTAGCTTGTGTTCTGAATTAGGATTTGGGGATATAATAAAAGCAGTTAGCTCTGCAATTGAAAAGTGTCCCTTAAGTCCAACTTAGGATGTACCTCTTTCTTCCTATCTGAAAAATTGGGAAGAAATAACATATTTGAGTTCCATTGCTCAGTAAAGCAGGAAAAGTAAATTATATCACTGCTGTTATAAGAGGTCAGAGTAGCTGCTCAGCCCATCCTTCTCTTGAGGAAATCAGTGCTTTATTCCTGTTTTCCAAAAGAGAATTTATTGGCTACTTGAGTTGTTGTGTATCAAAACATTGTATTAAAATATGGTTGGTGTGATGGTACATTCCAGTGCCCTTTTATCTGTCAATTCCTTTATTAGCATTTTATAGTGACAATTTTAGATTAGGTTTCCTTTAAAAAGATGATCAGTTTTACTGTTAGCTGAGGAACTTTCTCTTACTTGGGGAAACTGTTGGAAGCATCCAAAGAGTCATCTACCAGCAAAGGTGTATTTGCCCTTAATGCATCTGTAACTTAGATTTGTATTCATTTTGTGTTTGTGAAGAAACACTTGAGATCTGCTTTTAATTACTGGATAGGATTTACAAATCAGAAATGCAAACACAAACACACAGCTTTTTAATCATATGTAAGTCACCTTTCAAAAACTGTCA
>NW_020955394.1:1146014-1378175 GCF_003031625.1 Empidonax traillii | reverse complement strand
TCCCTTAATCATATGTAAGTCACCTTTCAAAAACTGTCAAGGAATCATATTTTTAGAAACTTATTATTTGTGTAGACACAAGTAATGCAATAGCTCTGTCAGTCTTTGAGGTTATGAACATGCCTACGATGAGAATATTCTTGGCATAAGTCACGAGTATTATATAATAAGGAAACAATGTCTTTTTATACTTTTCTTCCAAAACATTCCCTAGTGAGAACTAGGCGAAAAAACCCCCATAGGATTGCCTATGAATAGATCTCCTTGCAACATGATAACTTCAGCCAAATTACACAAAGTAGATTTAAAATCCCTCTCATGTTTTCATAGTTATATTTTTAAAACCCTTTATTGGCGTCTAATGTGAATTCTGATTGTATAACTGTAAGACCCAGACCAACAATGCATAGATGTATTTAACTGTCCCTCTAGCTGGATGGATGTCTAAAAGGCAGGAGACCCAGTTGTCAAAAGCAATAAATTCTTTAAATGAAATGAAATTAAAGCAGTGGGACTAATCCTGCTTTACCTGGTGCCCCAGAACAGAGAGAAAAGTAATGCTGAGGCTGAGGAAAATGCCTTTGGCTCAGTAGTGCTGTAGGTCTGTGACTGTGTACAACACAGAAATAAAGCCTAACTGAAGGTCAGATCCTCTAATGCAGCTTCCAGAAAGGTCAGAGACCTGCTGTTACAAGAGGTGTCAGAAAGGGAGGAGGGGGGAGGATTTGGCCCCTACAACAGTTCAGGTTTAGAAAATATGTGAGTGGTAGGTGCTTACCCCTCTTCACTCCTTTAGCTTCCCCTGGGACTCTGTAGCTCTTGTGCAAAAGGAAGATGAATGTGGATGTAGCAGCTGTTGTCTGTGTTAATGATGCTTCCTAGTGTTTTAGGAGTAGTTTCTAAAGAAAGCTGTTAATCCGTGGTGGCCAGGAGGATGAGAAAATATATCTGTACAATAGATGGTATTTATAGTGCAAATGAGGATTTGAGAGTTAAATTAATGATCTAAATCAGGCAGGCACAGTTCATCAGCAAGCTTAAAAGCCCCCAAAGAGAAGTAGTTTTTGGGTATGAGATATATCTGTCTCCAGACAGACCATCTGGGAATAGGTATATATAGCCAGCCTCCAGAAGACAGTGGAATGGTCTTGAGTAATCCAAGCTGGTTTTCTATTAAATAGGAAACACAAAGTTGATTTGTGATAAAAGAGTAGAGCAAAACAGTAGTTATAGATGATTTGAAGGATGATGCCTAATGTGGAATGATATTGTGGAATAGTGTGTTTTGGGAGAGACTTGCCTCTGGCAGGCATAAATCAGAACACACGCCTTGGCAATAACAGATAACTGAGAGATGGACCTTGTCTCCAAACAAAGTCTGAGACATTCCAAGGTGTGTGGATTAAAACAGTGGTAGACATTTCCTTAGTTCTGTTTTCTGAATCCTGATTGCTTCTTCAGAGTAGCTGTATCAGAGCTCTTCTCTGCCCCTGCAGTGTCTGGTATAGATCAAACAGAAGATGGTTCTGGAAGAAACTGTGGTCTGTACCTTGACTCCAAGGCAAGATCAACTCCAAGTGAACTTTTCCTGATGAATATGCTTGTTTTGAAATGTATTTGTTGATCAGGATTGAAAAGCCTTCCCAACCCAGCATTCACTTACCATTGTAGTCCCTTATTGTTCAGTTATTCTTATCTGGCTGCTGTTCTGGCTTTGAGCACACAAAGGGGAAAGGAGAATGAGATCACAGGCCAAATTTATACTTTTACCATTAGCCATTTGTCATCTCTACAAAAGCTGAGGAGCTCGTTCTTTATTTTTCAACCCATGAGATGCTACTGAGATAATTTTTAAGATCTGAATGATGTGCTTGGGAAAAAAATTGGAAGTTATAGATATAGTGTATCAGTGAGGGGAAAAAAATTGGGTGCTGATCTCTCTTTGTGCTCAGCAACATAAATATGATATACTGATTATACTCTGTTCGTTGAGTAGACTGATAAATGGTGAGCAAGATCTTTTCTCAAGGAAAAAAAAAGCCTCCTTTGAGGATCTATTTTCAGAAGAGAAGTAAGTTATACCATAAAATGTGGAACATTGAAAAGTGTTTGGAATCTGACAGTGGGTAAACTAGTTTAAAATCTTAGCTGTGTGTGATGGACTGCATAGCTCGTTGATCCTCTAGCTCTCTGGAAAGCTTCACCTAATTAATATAGCTTTATATATTTCAGTGGGGAAAAACAGTGTGTAAACAAGCAGGAATTACTTTCAGGCTTTCAAAATGAAAGTGTGTATTGAATACAGGAAAAGACATAAAAGATACATCTCTCTTTCGTGCCAAAAAAATGAACTTTGCTATATTAAAGATGTTGAAAAAAACCCTCAACATTTAAAATGTATGTGTGATGGGGGAAAAAAAAGATGGATGTTCTTAAGTGGATCTTTTTTGAGGGTTTTTGAAGAAGCATAATTCTGGAGCCTGAGCAAATACCCAGTCCATAGCCAGAACACTGATAAAGGGAGATTGGTAAAAGAAATAAAGTTGAAAAAAGTATGTAGGAGATTTTTCCCCCTCTTCTTTGATCTTTATCTGCCCATATGTGTAAGAAATCACATCCACATCTGTAGTGGGGCTGTATCTGACATGGAATTCAGGGGGGGTCTTATAGGTCCTATACAAAACCCAACGGAGTGAGTGAGATTCTTTCTATCAATTTCAATGGCTTTTAAATCAAGCTTTATTCACTAGTGTCTGAAAATGATAATTATTTTTCTTTATTTATGAAAGTTATCCTTCATTTACCAGATCATAAGGCAGAATTTAAAAAAAAAAAAAGGAGCTTTGTTGGTTAATTTATTTACAGAAAATTTCCTTAAGTCCAAATGTTAATATCCCTTTTAATAATAATAAAAAACCCCAAAAACAGAAACACACCACAAAAAAAACCTAAAAACTCCTCCCTTCTCCAAATCCTTCAAATACAAGCATCCAGGGAATTTTATAAATAGATATTCTTACCTTTACTACAAAAAATTCATGCGGAAGTCCTATCTTGGAATAAGCTATTCATTAGTTGGCTTGGCAGAAGGAACACAATCCAAATGAATGAGCTGCCAAGAGTATTTTTAGTGGTTTTATATGTTGCCCATTCAAATCTTGGAAAATTTCTTTAGAAAATTGGACAAACTGACCCCTCATTTTTATGGGCTTTCACGAGATCTAAAAGTGAAAAACAACTGTTTTATTTAGCATCTGTTAATGGAGGTTTCAGGCTACAGAACTTGAGAAAGTACTGCTGGGAAGCTAATACAATAACCATAAAATACTGGACTGATAATAGGAAACACTGGCACTGAACAGATATGGAAAGAGTCATGCTCATATTCCATATCCAGGCCTGTTACCCTGTGCCGAGTGCTGAAGATACTGTAGGGAAACACACACAGTAGTAGAGATCTGGAATGAAATCAGAGTCAAACTCAAGATAGATGAAATTGTCTTTCTCTCCCATGAATACTCTTTGTTGGATAATTCTGTCTTTGGAGAATTAAAATCCAGGAACTTGGAGACAGAAGAGAAAGCAAGTTGTGCTAACATTTTTCCAAATGGAGAAATATATGTCCTTACCTCACATGTGTAATTAAGCCCTCATCTTCCATTATTTGAAGTCAGTGGCTTTTTCTTTCTCTGTGGCTTCTTTGAGAACTGGATCTAGACCTTTGCTGCCATTCTAACTGTTCCCTTGACGGGTTTTTTTCTCCCCAGGCTGGAAGCTAGAAAATCAATAAAAGGGAAACTATTCACCAGATATCAAATGAGTTTCAGTGGATTATATTTTATTAGACTGAAAGTGGAAAGGAATGACAAGAGAATATTACAATTTTAATCCCACATAAAATACATTTCTGGGAAACTGTTCTCTGCACATGGAGGTTTTTTTCTCTTACTTTTTCTTTTTTTTCTCAACAACTCTGTCTTTTTTTAACCTGTACAAAAGTTATATCCAAAATCTGTCCTCAAAAGATGTTTTGGCTTGCAACTTCTGCATATTGAGATCCTCTGCAAGATGAGATATAGGCAGGACATTTTAATTTTATTTTTTTTTTAATTATCTAAAAAAAAAACCTTCCAGAAGACTTTGAGTGTGTTTTGCTGTCGGAGAGGGAACACAGCTGGAGGAACCTCGAGATGACAGAATTGGTACAGTCTTTTGACTATGAATAACCAGTGATCAAACAAAAGTTCCACGTGTGACAGACAAAAAGCAGCTTAAGGACACACTTCAGCAGGGCAGGTGTCCCTCGTGGAACTGCAACAACATCTCCAAATCAGGCTGTCCTTGTGTAAAGTGACCCCTTCCAAACAGTGAATGAAACTGTTCTTCAAGGGCAGGAAATCAGCTGGAGCCAGTGGAGCTGAGCAAACTGATATTAAATTTGTCTCTAAGTTATGCATAAGTAATAAAAAGAAACACTAAAATTGTATTTTGATTTTTGATCAGTTGTGCCATTGCTTAATATCACCCAAAGATCAGCTCGTGGTCAAAGAGGCAAGAGCTGTTTTCTCTGAGAAGAAAACTCTTCTGGTTAAATTTGATTTATGCCACAGTAAAGAGGCACCATGGTCAGGCTGACAAGTTTTAGAGTTTCTTTGGGCAGAATTAATTTCAGTCAGACTGCTTCTCAGTTATAGGCTTAATAAGTCTTCTCCTTCAATGTATTTAAAATGGCTCTACGTTAAGTGATATCTACCTTAAAAATCAGGGGTAAGAAATGTATTAACATGAAATAATTCCTTTGAAGTTCAAAATTTATATATGTAATTGTCCTACATTTATAGAAATAAAAATTAGGATTCTTATAATTGCTGTCAGCTAACAATGTGGATTTAATATTTTTCCTTTTGACGTTTGTTCTGTTGCCAGGCTGTATCTGCTTATGGTCTGTGATCTGCTTTGCATTACTTTTATAGAAATATTGCCATTAAAAGTGCTACATATAGTATTAAATAGCAGGGTGAGTCAGGAGGCAAGAGTCGAATCACTTGTTCACAAATGAGGAGTTTGAATGCCTCATCTCAGTGAGAGGGTATAAATACCTATAACCAAATCATCAGTCTGGCACTAGGGATAATCTTGACACAAAATTGAGGCAGGCAAGAGTGTAATATCCCAATATGCAGAGTTATAAATGTTGCAGATTATGGATAGACAAAATGCACAAGAAAGACTTTCCTATACTGACTGCTTTTGCAACAGTTTATTCTTCTGACAGTATTTCCCCTATAAACTCCTTTTATTCATAGGTTTGGCAGTTAGCCATAAAATTTTGCTTCTAGCTGGAACTTGGCAGACAGTGTCTTAAGTCAGGAAAATTATTTTAAACAAATTAAAAAAAATATACGTATTAGGGCTCTTTTAAATGATAGAGGTGCAGTAATTTTTTTCTGAGAAAAAGGATTGGTTTCAGTGGGGTTTTTTTATTGTAAATTCCTGAAACAGTTTCTTAAAAAAAGGAAAAAAGGTTGTTGTAACCAATTAGTGAAAAGATGACTTTGCTTTCAAAAGTATGTGTATAAAAGTACTGTATCTAAGTGTCAATGACTGGTGTATTCTGAAATCTTGGCTTTTAGGGTATTGCTTTAAATTAAATACATATTGTGTCATTGTGACAGGACAAAGCTTGTTTATGATGTTATAAACTGCGAGGGAAATAGTATGCGACATGTAAGTAATTTTAAATGCCCATATTCCCCTCTGTATTTACTTTTCCATAACCTGTCTGTAGGTGTTGTATACAGGATTCTTGGAGAATCAACCCTTGAACGAGTTCAGTGCAATGCAGTAATTAATGAGGTTGTGGGAGCAGGTGAATCTGTTGGATGGTCGGAGTGTACTCCAATTGTGTGTGCATGTCGTGTGCAGAGTAGCCTTTCTCAAACTTCAGGGTTTGCAGGGGTAATCTGGGCAAGTACCACCTGGACCACCACAAGTCAGCAGGAGCAAAGTTTGATGGTGATTGTGGTAACAGCTCCTGACTTTGTGTCAGGGTCTGTTCTCCGTGTTCTTACAGCTTACCTGCAGGCTGGGAAAAAGAAGTCCCACCCTGTGCTCTCCCCTGCCACTTTTCTCCTATAGTGAACTGTAAGTTTGCTGCCCTCTTGGTTAATTTTAATCTAGAGATTCAGTAAATTGATAGCATTCCTGCTGTAGCTCTCCTTGCCCTGGAATGGCTCCCTCAGTTACTGTCAACGAGGTCTCCATCAAATGAGCACATCAGGAAGGATATGAGGAGTTCTAAACTGGCACAGGTGTTTTATCAAGAGGAGATGAATCTGTGATAGGTGCCTGACTCTTAGGAGAAATTATTAAGATTTCTTTTCAGTTTGTATTGTTTTTTTACATGGGAAGCATGATTTAAAAGCATTGAAAAATACATAATATCTGAAGTATGATTGCAATTTCATATGGCATCAGAATATGGAAAAAAACTCTGAAAAATCACCTCAACAGGAAAGGTTTTGCATATTTGACAGTGGCACCAGTGTGCCACTGTGTGATCTTTGATAGCTGATGGAAATCCTCTGCTTTCATGGGCATAATGCTCATCGTTTCCTTTGTGTTACTCTGCTCTTCCCACTGCATGTACTGAAGTGATGCAGTTTTCAACTTTTGAGACCAGTTTTAAAAACTGCATGGTAAAGTATTTAAAAGCACTTTTATTTGGATGTTTGCAAATATATTTAATAAGGTAATTACAAAAAAAAAAAAAAAAAAAAAGCCAGATATATTTCCCAGAAATTGGAATCTTCTTTTCTATTATGCACCTGAGGAATTCTGCACATTGGACTCTGGCTGACCCATCACACTGTTTGTGCTGGATGAGGAACATGTGGTGTGTGTCGTGTGAAGGTGGAAAAATCCAGAGTGTCCAGGTGCACATTTTGAATCAGTAAAGCTTCCATGAGTTCTTACTGCTTTTATGGACTCCGGGAAATATATGGAATGTTGTTAATGCAAATTTATAAGTAGACCCAGAGATAATTAACAGATCAAAATGTCTTGAAGATTGTCTTCCCCTTCACACTTTGTACCTGCTGTGGATACCCATAGTAGAAAGGACAGTGTTTATAGTTGGAAAACAGGTGGAAGAACTCTATAAGAGGCAAGAAAATCTACCTTTGGGCACTGAGATATAATTCTCAGCTGTGCTGCTCTCACAATGCACCTCATCCTCTTCTTCCTGAGGCCAAGTTCTTGTCTGTAAAATGGACATAATGCATAACCTTAAAAGCTGCAAAGAAAAAGTTTGACTGCATATTGCATTTTCAATGTGAAAATGTTCTTATTATGTCTATGCCAAATTTTCTTTGCACCGACCGAGTATTTAAATACCATATCATGGAGTATATTTGCTAATTCATTATACTTTTAAAATCATTTTCATACATATTAGTTTATAACTTTTAAGTTGTTCAGTGGGAATGTTAATATAATCAATGATATTTTTAAGAGGAATATCATGTTTCTAATAAACTTTTTAAAGCATCCCATTCCTTCTTTTTTGCTTATTTTAAAATTCTGCCTTTATCTCTCTTCCAAGCCCAGGCAAGTGTTTGCCTCAGGCTGGCTACTGAGAAGGTGGGCAGTGTGCTACAATTTATATTGCTTTCTTGGTTATGTTTCCTTTCAGAACTTCTGTGTGTTTTTCAAGGTCTGTGGCTTTTTAGCTGTTTGCCAGGTACACATGCAAATCTTCAAGTTTTAATTCTCTCTAAGTAGAAATGGAGGGAACTGGAGTGATGCTAAGCATTTCTCAGTGTAGTTTCCATTTCAGATGTGGCAGATTCAGAGGAATGAATATGTGTGGAGAGTTCAGATTTATATATTTCCATCTGCATATTCACATGTGCTTTTAAATCTTGGAAGACAAATACTGGAAACACAGGGAGAGGTTTTTCATATCCTTGATCCTGGTCAGCTGTCCTGGATGGCTGGACCTAAAAGCACTGAAGATTTGAACTGCCTGCCTGAATATCACCAAAGTTAATCAATAGTCTTCCTCCCTGTTCTCAGGACCATCTTCTCCATGTTCTAATACAGGAGAATGTGGAATAGTATTTGCCACAGCAGAGGAGGCAGATACAGAGCTCATATAGCTCTAGTTGGGCAAGCAATTAGAGCCAACAGGAATGAAGACCTGGGCAGCTGAGTCTGGATTTTCAGGTGCCGGTGATGTAATGCACTGGTATTTGCAGGACATGCTTGTTAAGGTTTTAAAAAGGGTTTCTCTGTTTGCTAGACCTTTTTCTGCAAAATACTAATTTATGGAATGTCATCCAAGAAAATAAAACAGTTTCCTCTTGTTCAGAGGGGAGGACAGAAACAAGTGCTTTGTCTTGTCAAAGTCAGTAATGGGATAAAAATATACCTTGGGATGCTGGTGTAGGTCTTCAAAACCTACAATGTCATAAACTCAGAAATAGAAAAATAGCAACTTAATTATGCTTATCAAGACTGATTCCTTTTAGCAGGAACATGTAGGTGCTGTCCTTGGCTGCTGTTAGATGCAGAATAACTGGAGGAGTCAGGTATACTAATGGAGTTGCTTTCTGCTTGGAGTAGTGTGGGTGGGAACCCATGATTCCCTTCTCTATGCCCACAAATTCCATGTTTCCTCAGTTACTGCTCACAAAGAAGGAAGGAGGTGATACAGACTCTCTTCAGTGCCAAAAGCCTCAACTAGCTCATAGGTGCCAAACAGCCAAGCAACATTTCATCCCTTCCTGGATGCCAGAAGCCTCAACTATCCCTGCTCCACCTGCCAAAACCTCCAGCTCTGTCCTGACAACTCCTGCAGCGCAGGCCTGTGTTGTCAATGTGAAATTTTGCAACACACTGACAATGGAAAAATCTGGATGCAGTATAATAGTGAAAAACATGCCGAGATTCACTTTTAGTTTAGTTATGGAAATGAATTGCACTGTAAATATTTCCTGCGTGTGACACTTGTGCATGCTTCATTTTCCAAAATTTTTATTTATTCAAAACTTCTGTAAAATTGAAATACACTGCAGAATCCAACACTGAGCACTCTAAGTACATCTGAGCCCCCAGATGTATTTTTTCATGTAGCTGAACAAGTCCATCATTTGCCTTTTGGCTCATTTCTTTCTGATGATTTGGCTTGTTGCTGAGCTTTACCAGCATGTGTTTCTGAAATGTTGTTACAGGGCACAGGTTCCATTTTGCAGCCAGTTTGTAGTGTGTGAACACCCCTACACCGTGGCAAGGAGCAGTTAATTTGTCTGAAATAACGTTAGTAATTTTAAAATTAATTACTGCTAAACATCTGCTTAAAGTAGCTGCATTTACTTGCAGGTAGTTTTTATCAATAACAGTGCATTGTTTTTCTCCAGGATTTTTTAATTCCAGATAGGTCCTTTTTAACATACAGAATAATACATAATTTACTTGGGTACGGATAAGTAAAAGATTTATTAAACTGAATGACATATACAGTGCACAATTAGGTAATACATTATGCACTCAGCAATAGTAAAAATATATCAGGAAATGTCCTGAAATCTGTTGTAATGAAACAAGTGGAAGTTTTTAAGCTAAAACCAGGCAATGCAAAATCTCATTAATTCTTATTTGTCTGGAAATATGTTTTGACTGTTCTTCTATTTAGTTGCTGCCATGACCAAAATAGCTTTTCCTAAATCTGTAAACCTGCATTCTACACCTTACTTAGATTGTACAAAATAGAGGTGTAAATCATTTTTGTATGTGACCTTAGCAGTGAAAGAGATTTCTAGTACAGTTTGTCGAAAAGTTCTAGACATAACAGCCAGAGTTAGAAGTGAAGGATACAGTTCTGAGGCTCAATAGCATATCCAGTGATTATCTGCAAGTAAATACTTGTTCTTTCAGTTATACACCCTGCTCATGGATACAGTCAACAGTGCAATTTGATACCTCTTCCACCAAGTGTATTGTCTGGAAAGAAGAATCTGGGAAATGCATCACAGAGCTACTCAGGCAGGATGTTTTCCCTTCAGTGCCATAATTCCTTGTGCTACCTCTGTTTGGAGTTGTTGTAGGTATGAAGAGAAATAAATGGCACAGTGCAGAGCTGTGCATGAAGGTTAGCGAAGAGCAACAAAACCTTATGATTTGGAAGACTCCAAAAGTCAGGATAGTGTTAATAGTATTTATGGGTTGTGAGAGTGGGAAGAAGCAATGCAAAGGAAATGCTTCATCTCTGTTCAAAATCCCATCAAGGATGAAATTTACTCCTGGGAGAAGGGCCAGTACTGAACTTGGAGTATTGCTTGATTTAGGCCTTCAGCAGTACCAAAGTGGTGTTTATACCCTTCAATAGGCTCTTTCCCTTGGATGAGTTTAATCTGAAGAATCTAAATTCTGCATGGAGAAATTTAAAGCAATGTGTTATTAAATAGCAATATGCTATAGCTGTGCCAGTGTAACTCCTTTTGGGGGTTCTCTCTTGGAGTTTGGCATCCCTTTGTGAATTAATACAAACCACTTTGATAAGAAGTCATGAGAACAAACAATGCATGCTCACCCAGAGAGCTGCTCTGGCATTAGCATCGTAGCAGATATGTTGGTAAATATTCCTGCATATCTAAGTCCTTACCTGTAATGACAAAGTCTTACTTTGTGAGCCACATCACTCTAACCTTTTGAATAGAGCATTTTGTGTATCCATCCAGCCCTAGGCATGGTCTGCCTCACATTGGTGTGTCTGCTGCTCAGAGGCTCCACTGAATCTCTTCTAGAGCTTGACAGAACTGGGCACCCTGCTCTGGGGAAGGGCTCAGGAGCATGTCCCAGGGCAGGACTGGTGGTGTGATACGTACAGAGCTGAGGGACTGTCACCTAGAGACTCTTGCAGATAAATCCCTGTGTTGGATCTCTCTTTTTCATTACACGTACTATTACAATAATTACCATGTGTCATAAGCTGTGTACTTGCCTTATGTTTGTGTTTAAAGCAAAAATGTATGCTAAAAAGTCTGGAAAACAAACATTGAAGGTATCAGAGCATGTCTGTTGAGAAGCTGAATCTTTGTTACGCCGAATGCTAAACATTTACATATCCAAGCCTTATGTAATGGATGTCTGAATAATAATAAAACTGCATAAACTGACCTTAGTTCTCTGGCACCACTTCTCCTTTGAAGTCTGCATGACCAAATTCAAGACAATTATGTCATCCTTCATAACAGCCAAACAAAAGTTTGGCCAAATATTTTTTTTTTTCTTCTCCATTTAACAGCGCTGTGTTTGATTTTGGTAATGTGTGTTAATGTAACTGTTGTTATTTACTGGCTGTTGCAAGTGACAGTAAAAATCCCCTTGTTTTCGATTAATGATCAGCCCTGGTAACATCTGGATTTCATTTATTTTACCTCAGTGCCCACTTCTGCTGTACTCGGTTACTTTTAGTAGTACACTGCAAGGCAAGTACGGCCTGAAAACACACTCACACAAATACTGTGCAGAACACGGTGTTACAGTATGTGCCCATATGTGACAGAAGCAAAACAGAGCCCTGGACAGAAGGCAAACTGGCACTAACACTTTCCCCTCTGTCCAAATCTACCAATGCCACACTTCAGTAAAGTTCTCTGTGGACAAGGCTGTCTCTGTCAGAAAAGGGTTGTCAGCAGAGACTCAGATTGCACATTACTGGGCCTCAGACCTTGAGGAAACCTTGGCAGGCTGTCATCTCAGTCTTTGAGGCTCTGTCTGTGTCACTAAGTGCTTCAAAACTTGGAGTTTATTTTCCCCTGCCCCCTGATTCAAGTGAACCTTGCCCAGGTCCCTGTGAAGTGCTGTAACTTTTTTGCTTTCAGAATGGATTATAGATTAGGCTGAAATATTTTGAATCTGCGTTTATCATATAAACTGGATTAATTTTTGCAGAAAACCTTGTATAGGCTTTCGCTATTGCTGTGTTTCTATTGTAACCCTGTTGTTCACACATGGTGCAGCTCCCACAAGCAGAGTTGGATCCAGTGTGATGCCTTTCCCCACCTAGTTCTACATAAAGAGCAGCAAATCATCTAGGTTGTGTTTATAACCAGTTTAAGTTATTTTATCTGGGTTCACTACAGCACTGTGGCTCCATTACCTCGTGGGTGCATGTGCACATCCACACACGTTTGTTCATGCTGGTACATACTTTCACAGGGACTATGCAGAATAATGTGTTGGACTTGATCTGTTGCAAAATAAAACCACTAAAGGAAAAATGCTATTCTGATATGGTTCAAAGCTTCACTGCTGACCCGTGTCAGAATTATGACTGAAGACAATAAAACCATGAAAAACTGAAGTCAAGAAGCAGGCCATGAATGCAGTCCAGACCTACAATAATACTCTTTTTTGTCCAGTTGTAATTAGCTCTTAATTTCTAAATGTGTTTCCAGAGTTTTGTTGTTTTAAATCATGGTTTTGATGATATTTTCTTTATTTCACTTCAATTAGGTACCATGGTGTAGACAAATGTAATATGTTGAATTTATGAAACTAGACAGCTTGTAAATCAGTATTATTTTGCTAGTAAATTACTAAGCCAGTGCAAGCTGCTTTTAACTCTTTCCCATGGGACAAATAGCTTGAACTAGCTGGAGTTTAAATCAACACTGTGGGCACTGAATTAGTCAATGATTCTGAAGAAGACTTTGTTGGCATAAAGTTCTGCTTTGATCATCATAGTATTTACAGCTTTTTAATTAGCTACAGTTCAGAACAATGGCTTTTATCAAAGCAGTTTGGGAAATGAACAATTGGACTTTGTTTAAGGCTTTAGATGACATTCTGTCTGTTAATATCATGTGGCTGGTTTTAATACAATGATGAAGTTAGGATTATTTTAGGCATTGTCACTGCTTTGTCAAAAGAAACTAGCTGTTCTAAAAAAGAGTGGCACATATTGCTTTTTTAATATAATAGGTTTATACGTTTCTTAACATATTAAAACCCAATCATTTGCCTTGGGCTTGCAGAAGACAAAGTAATTTTGCACCCATAAATTTGAAAGATTTGACTCTTGTTCTTCTTGACTTATTTTCATGTGCTGAGTGACTTGTTGGGGAGCGCTGAGCTCTTCTTGTTCAAGATTTAAGGCAGTTGTTCCATTTTCAGTGTCAGACATTTCAGAGTTGGCTTCTGATATAAAGTAAACCCAGAACCAGAGTGAAAATTCCTCAGGGATCTTGGCAGAGCTGGGCTTGATCATTTTTGGAATGGTAGATTGGCCTAAGTTTGCTTTTAAAGCTTTACGGTAAGTGTTTGTAAAATTGGTAAACCTATGAGAACAAGAAAGTTAAGGAACCACTAAAGTATTTAGACCAACTTCTGCAATTCAGTGTTCAAATGCAGATGCTTATTGTCTAACTAGCAACTTTTTTTTTTTTTTTTTGACAAACTGACCACTGAATTCAATGAGAATAAAAATTGGCTGTAAATAGTTGTTTCATTAAAGTTTGGATTAGATCTTCGTGTTCTCTCATTTGCAGTGCTGTTGGGGCAGAGTAAATATTGGTCAGTGTTCTCTGTCACCTGAGACAGATGACTCACTGCCTCACTTTTATCCACAATTTGACTTTGATAATGATGCCAAAAACCTTTACTTTATTTTAGTGGTAACTTTATGTGCACACTCTCCCCGCGGTGGTTAGAGAAATGGGTGTAATACAGAATTCTAAAAATCTTAATTTCTTTATAACAGGCCCATCATATGCTGGACATCTCTCAAAGAATCAGTGTTTGAAATTTCAGTATAAAATCTGCACATGCTTTTTCAAAAGAGAAATTTTAAAGGTTACAGGAACAGATGAATGAATGTAGGATGTAACTGGAAAAGCTGCTGTACAGTTGTAGTGAAATCAAAGAAATCTTGGGGAACTCCTGGATCTTGGCTTTTTCTATGTTTTTTTTTCATGAAGAAAATCATAAACCAAAAGTGTTGTCTTAAAGCAGGCCATTATTAAATAATCTGATATATATATTGCTTTTTTGATATTGAACTATTGTGTGAAGCTACCATGTTCTAGGATGTTTTGAGAATTTTCTCTGAGAAATGTCAATTTTTTCAAACAGAATATAATGCAAGTGAAAAAAAGAGATTTTTGTGGGATCAAGCAGAATTTTGGGCTTTGTCACAAATTTTTCTTTTTTATATTTATGGTGCCTGATATGAATGCATTCAAAGTCTCTGTAAGTGATCTTAAACATCAATCAGTGTTTAATTGCTGTAGCCCAGTAATATCTAAGCCTTTTTCCCTGATCTCTTTCAACTTAACAGCACTTCTTGTAATGAGTTTGTATTCTTGGTTTGCTTCTCTGATTGTAATTCTGGGCATGCACTTTACGAAAGATTTGAGGGGCTTAAGTTCTGTCCTGCTGCTGAGACCAGACACACCTGAGGAGACTGAAAGACTTAAGTCCTGGATATGAAATTGCCTTGGTCAGGATTTTGGAAAGTCCAGCAGCCTGCTCAGAACGTGGTGCCTGGTCTGCCTGGTTGAGATGAGTTGTGCAGTTCCTGCACAGCATGTTGAACATACAGAGCCGGGGAATGGCAGTGTGTTCAGGCACAGGAGCTCCTTGGCAAAAGACAACTCATCAAAAACACTGTGTCTTCAAAGACTCTGCTTTTCTCCTGTGTAATTATTATATATAAAAATAGTAAATGTTAGATACTGAGAATAAGCAGCAAAGTAATATAATTGATACTATTAATGCCAAGCAGTGAAACAAATACTGAATAATTTTTTTTCTTCTTTCCATTTGTTTTTCTTCAGAACTCCAGAACTACCCGCTCAGATGAAGACAAGGAAGGTGCCTGGGATGCCTGGGGGGCCTGGAGTGATTGCTCACGGACCTGTGGAGGGGGAGCCTCCTACTCCTTGAGGAGATGTTTAAATGGCAGGTAAGCCACATGCTTATATACAATATATATTTATTGTTCTGCAGCTCTGCCAGATTTCCCAATCCTCTGCTGGTCGCTTCTGAAACCAAGTTCAGTCTGCAGATAAGTATTATAAAATACTGGTTTTAATATAAGTTTGTAATAGATAAATAGCTTAGGCTTCGACTGTTACAGAACTTAAACGTTATGAAATGTGTTTATGGAATAGCAGGAGTGGTTTATTTTGTACAGTCAAATATAGAGAGGAGTCTCCATCACTGTAAATAAAGCAGATGGTGAGCTATCTGCATACAATTTTCCCTCAGTAGTAAAGCTGTACTAAAACAGGACTTGTTGCTGCAGTCCTAAAAGTAAGGGTAATGCACTAGGCCTGCAGTCAGGCAAGAAGAGATCCCAAACACCTTGGAGGCATCTCTGCTGGCATCCATAATTGCTTGTTTTACTTGAATTATTCTTAAACACTTCTAAAACTGCTGATTATGTTTAAAGTTCTATATAGTTGAGACTTTTTAAGTTAAATGCAGTATCAGCCAGAAATTCAGATTTTCTTCAAGGCTTGTGGTGTGATGTTCTGTTTAAGTGCAAACTGCATGAAATACAGACCTAAAGATGATTGATTAAAGCACCGCCTGTTTCTTTTAGTGCAAAATGCACGAAGATCTTTGAGAAAAGTCATAGTTCCAGCAAGAAACCTCAATATTCTACCAGTGTGTTAGAGACTGTGAAATGAGCTCAATAAATTTTAAGCAGTATAAATTCCACTGCGGTTTTATTAATATTTTTAATGTGTTCCCATGTGAAAAACATGTGTTTTCTATACCTTGACAAAAGTATAGTTAAAAAGTTTTTTTTTCTGTGTTTGATTGTTGCAATTTCCAGGAAATGCACAATTGTGAAACAAAGTTTTCACATTTGTATGTATCATAAATATTTTTAACTGGCACGTTGTGACACAGTCTCACAAAAGATAGGAAGTTTGAGACTTGTAATATCTTGAGCTTGAAGAGTTGTACCTTCAGCTGAGCTGATTGAATTCTTGCTCGAGGCATCCACTGGTTTATCCTTTTCAAAAGCTATTTTTTAATCCCTCTCACATATTATAGTAAAAATATTTGCCATTGATTTTCATGCAAGACGTGGAAAATTTAGTCCTAGAGCTGTAAATTAGCAGCTATACATTGACACATTCTTTAATGTAAGACAGGTCTTTCTGGGATGAAGAGATTATTCCAAAACACTATTCCTGATTTTAGAGACATCACTAATTATAATTTATTGCCCAGTCATTTGAAATATGTTTCCAGTTCTTTCAAGGGCTTGATTTTGCCAGTCTTGAGATGAGGAATATCTTACACTGTGCAAAGTGCTCATTCCTTATTGAGAAGTTTGGCAGTGTGTTCCTAAAAAAAGTGTGAAACCCAACCCCCCTTTATTTATGAGACCACAATAAATAACTATGACTCTATTATGTGCCTGCTATTTCAGCTATTAACAACAGACTGAGGAACTGAATTGCCTGGATTTCAGGATTCACATGCATTGGGCATCTTAAAAATACATGCAGTCCATGCTAATTATATTTAATTTAAAATTATTGATTAGATATTCTGATCCCCTCTACGTTACATTCCATTTATTAGAAATAACTTTGCTGCAATCAGCATAGATCGGCTTAGGGATGCCTTGTGAAATCTTTTTCACAAAATAAATGTGTTTTTCATAAGGTTGGCAGTAAATTGGGCTTACAGGGAAAGTCACACGTTCTTTGCTGAAGAGAGACAGCAGTGTAACCTGTTGAATCCCCAGACCCTCTTTGTGTTTGAACTTTGTAGTTTGAGCTCAAATTATGGTAGGGCAGTAGCAATAAAATTCTAATTTTCAAGAGAATAACTAGCTGTAAAACGGGGTTCTGTTTGGCTATTATACAGTGTAACCGTTTTTATTCTGTTTTTTAGGAACTGTGAAGGTCGGAATATTCGATACAAAACCTGCAGTAGTAATGTGAGTCTGGCCTTTAATCCTGTTTTACTTATTCAAACAATGTGTTGGAGTTTAAGAAATACTGCTTCTTATTTAAAACCTTATGGTGCATAATTTTCTTTCCATCGTTATTACAATTTTTAAACATTTCAGTCTGCATGACACCCTGAGGTCTCAAACTTAGACTTCCCAAATGGACATTTTCTTTTGAAATTACAGTGCCAATTGTGATTCAGGGTGTTTTATATCACTTATTGGGAGAGTTACACATTTTGGAGGATTAACAAATCAGTTCTCATCTTAAACTAGCAAGTGCTTTTCCTGGGGGTGCTGTCTTTTAGATGAAGCATTAAACTGTGCTCTGGATCATTTGTGATCATTAATGGTATGGTGGCACTCTTCATGTCAGCAAAGAGGTTAACTGCCTTGGTCCCTTTCAGATCTTAAATAGCATAATTATTCCTCATGTTCCCTCTGCCTGAACCCAGATCTTTATATGTCTGTGTGCAAGCACACGCACACTCAGGTGTGCTGGCAAAGACGATTTCCATGACTGAACATGAACCTGGAGTTTTGACCATACAGTTGCTGTTCTGTGCTGCAATCACATTTTATTTTTACTGACGTATTTTATGAGAAGCAGTCACATACAGCAAACTTCATGACTTGTGTTCCAGTGATTCGTAGCGATGCTTTGTGCTGCTTAAAGTGCTGCTGCCCCTCAGCCCAGGTGTTGTTTGTTCAAGGAGTGCAGCTCAGGCAGGACTGTGCAGTGCCACTGATCAACATAAGCTGCCTACAAGCACTATCATTCAGGGTAGTTTATGGTCAGCAGTCACCCCTTTGCACAGCTTACCTTACAGTGCAATGTGACATTCATGTGATGCTATTTCAGAAAAAAAGAGAGCAGGTAGACGAGTAAAGCACAATTTTTAATTTTTTTTTTTTTCAGTTTGATTAATGTGCTGCTGCCTCTGTGAGAAAGGCAACAGTTTTCACAGAAATACCCCTGAAAAGGGAGACCTGACTTTGTTTTGGGTTGTATTATACCCAGGCAAGAGCTGGTGATTGTCACTGCCAATCCCATGATTTCTGCCAGCAGCAGGCAGCTGTGGAGTATGACATGTTCTCCTTAGGAGGCCTGACAGTGGAAGTTGCCCAGTAAATATGTTGAATCAATGCATCTCCTGGGAGAACTGACCATTCCCACTCTTCAGTTTACCACACCTACAGTCTCTGGTGTGCCAGTTGGCTCCTGCCCTCCTTGAGAACAAGGCTTGCTCACACCTTGAATTGCTCTAACACTCCACTCCTCAGTGTTAGATGAATTTTACACCACAGCCACAGTTTCTGCTGGCAGAAGTCAGGGGAAGTGATTAATGAATCAGGCCCAGTGCATGCAGAACTGAGATTCTGGAGACCAACTCTGTCCCTCGCCATTTCAGAAGAAAAGGCTCAGCAGCTGGGTGCACAGTGGGCTGAGCTCATCCATGAAAATGCTACCTGCAAAAAATACCATGATCTTTAAAAGCCATGTGATAAGCTATATTGCAGCCAGTCAGGATGTAAACAGTGAACAAACTGCCCCTGTAAAATCTATTTGCTGCATTGCTTAACTAAATATCTAGTTGTAGGCATCGCATGCAGTAACAGCTCTGCCTGCCAGATCCTTGCACTTCCCACAATAGCACAGACAGGTCATCAGAGTGCACCTCGGTCCTTCAGCAAAAGGACTGGAGAACTACCCAGTGTACAGAAACAGGAAGATGGTGAGAGCAATTTAGGCATGTTTTCTGCCCCAAGTCTGCATATTTAAGCAGAGGTTTACGTGCTTTTAGTACCTGTAAGGGCAGTTGTGGATACTGTTCATTTTAAGGTTTGGGCAGTAAAACTGATGGAAATGAAGGCCCTTTATGCTTCAGCATAGAGAAAATTAGGATGATTTCCATATCCTCTCTGAACTCCCAGGGAGTTTATCTGAAGTCACTGGAGCCTGTTTTTTAACTTTAGGAGTTAGTTTAAAGTGATAAGTGGCAGGCATCTTGTATGTGAATCTGTTTGAATTTATGATGATTCAAATGGTAATTTCCAGACAGGAAACTGCCTTTACAGTTCTGCTTTTGGGGCATGTCTGAAAGGGATCAGATTTCCATTTCAGTTCAGATACGGTCAGAATCTCTCAGGAATGGTTTTTCCTAGATTGCGGATCAGATAATGAAGAACTGCCAAAAAAAAAAAAAGTATATTTAATGAGATTTCCACTGTTAATAGAGTTGATCCTTGAAATTGGCGTCACTGAATTCAAATCCCGTCTTAGATCTGACTTAACTTTGAAACAAGGCCTTACACCTAATGTAAACCTGGGACTACTAGGCCAGTTTAGTTTCAAATTGTATAATTTTCCCCAAAGTGTTATTCCTAATGAGTGCTTCTCACTTTAGGAGTAAAATTTTAGTTTGAAAATTAAGAGTTTTTACTAACTTCTTTCCGTATTAGTAGGTATTACTGGTAACCACATGAGACATTCAATATAAATACACGGTGTAAAGCTGTCTGCAAATGTAATTTTGCTACATGATACATTACACCACTAACATCTATATTGGGGAGTACAAATGAAGCACAGCTTAATATGTGTGTCATTCTAATGAAAAGAACAAGAATCATTTTACCAGAAAATTGGTTTCATCTGGATTTGTAATAGAATAGTAGTAAGTTCGTTGAACTCACGCATGGTTCCAGAATAATATTAGTGATATTTCAATCAAAAAATTAATTCAAGGTCTTAGCAACAAAATAATTGCTGAGATTAAGGCATATGTATAGCCTGCTTATCTTTCTATCATAACTGAGGTGCATGATTTCTTAAAACTGCTTTCAACCTACAGAAACTTTGCAGAAATAAACTATTCACTGTATGTTGTTCAATGAGATTTTTAGCTTTTCTTGCACCCCTTTTTTTATATCTCAATTTTTGTATATAGTGTTACATTCTAATGCTATGAAGTGCACTGTGTGGAAGTGTTTAAGGTAATCCTTTAGGGTCCTATTCATAGAACAAGTTATTTGGGCCATTTCCCTATAAATTTCACATTCTTATGTGCCAAAAAGTCTCTTATACATTTGCCAGAGTGATTCCTCTACAGTAAGAAAAAACACTGTTTTGTAAAAGATATCCCCATGTTTAATTCCATAATAAACATTTATTATGTGCAGATAATGCTCACACTTGTTCAACATATTCATCTGTAATTGTCCCAGCATCCACCTAACCAGTTAACTTATTCTCTTCAGAAAAACTTGGCTGAACTGTGTCTGCTTTAAGACTATAATATTTCACCTGGAGTTACATAGTTTCTAATCTATTCATTTATTTATTTTATATTTATAATGCTGATGCATTGTATGGCTCCCTTGGCAGGAGCGGTTTCTAGCTCAGGTATCTTGATTTTACTTAGAAGTGACCTGAAAATTGTGTAGGAAAAACATAGAACCTGAAGCTAATTTCAGAAAGAAAACAAAACAATGACTTCATCAGTTTTGGCTGGGTTTCAACAAAATGAGATTCAAAGAATAGAACTAGACAAAGGGCTAGACTTTCTTTGGTGTCATCATTTTTACTGGGAATTTTCTTGCTTTCTCTATTGTGCTTTTTTCAGTGGAGTAATTGTTGGCAAGAGCCACAGGGTCTGATGCAACCTTCATATTTTGTACATGAACATTGCCTACAAAGATACAGATTTCCCAGGTTAGCTTTGTTTTCAAAGGCTGAGAGTGCTCACTGCCAAAACTCAAAGGTACATTATATAAGAAACCAGTCCTTGAATGCAGTAGTTTTTAATCATCTATCACAAAACGAATGGGTATATATATGTGTGTGTTTTTAATCTACATGGTAGTCATGTCTGAAGCATCATTTTCAGATCTGTCTGTCTAATGTGTTCATAAGTCATGTCATAAATACAATTCATTCCACTGCAAGGTCTGGATGCGATTATTTTTGCCAACATTTCCGTGTTTTAGAACTCATAGATGTGTCTTCAGCTCCTTATGTGTAGTGTATGAACCTGAGAATGTCCTGGCCATGATTCATTGGACTGAGAGTAAAACAAAAGCTATTGCTGAAATGAAGAAATCTGGAAGAATCCTGAATCGAGTAGCAAAAATATTTAACAAATAAGAAAAAATGTGGAATATTGAGAGGAAAGAGGGAATGGTGGAATGGCTTGATGTCTGAAATAGATTAAGAACAAAAAGACACACAAACAGGATGAGGGTTGGGGCCCATGTATCGATGTCTGATTGTTTGACCTTGCCCACTTCCTGAACATGTTTCACCCTTGCCTACCTCTCACATCTTTCCTCCACCTTTTCCTTTCTATTTTTTAAACACCCTCTCACTTTTCTGACCCACTCTAATGGAATTAAACTGATGTTTGCAAGTCCTCTTGTTGTCTTGATTACATTCCTTTCTGTGCTTAGTTGTCTTTCTGTTTAAAATCCTTTCTTTATACAAATATTTATTGTTCCCAAGAAGACGGGGATCTGAGCTTGGTTGCCATCCAAATTCTGATATAATGCAAATGATAATAATTTCAGCCCTTTGGTATCCCTCTGTGATGCTCTTTTTATGCTCCTGCTTTTGAACAGAGCTCGAACATAAAGCAGGTGGAGCTGGCATGTGAATCGAGCTGCCAGAATCACTTTGTGTTCTTTGAAGATGCCAAAAGAGAATAGGGAGATGAGAATTCTCACTTGCTCTCAAACAGCCAGGAAGTGAATGGAAGGAAGGAGCTGCATTGTGTTGAATCAATGAGAAACATACAGTAACCATGGATTGACATCCTGACACTGTGGTGTTTGTGTCTTGGCATTGCATCAACACCCCGTGATAATGGATTGGAACAACAGCCTGTCAGAGCTCAGCTGAAGGCCATCACTCTGCCTGTTTTACAGATCACTCCTGAATTCTTTGTGATGAAAATGTAGCTGTGCATGACTGAATAACTCTTCTCTGAAACACTGATACTACTTTACCTGAATGTAACTTCCGCTTATTATTTTTATCCTTAGCTGCTCTTCTGTTTGTATTGGTGGAAGGGAACCATGTGGTATCCATATGAACTCTGAACTCCTCTCTGCTTTTTAGACTTGCTATTGTGGAAAATGAGAGGTGACAGATAAGTCAGAGCCAAATTCTGCACTCATTTACACCAGTGCAAACTTGGTGAATTTCTTGGGAGTGACACCACAGTAAATATGTGTGGCTTCACTCAGGATATGCTTGATGTTTTTAGAAGCTCTCTCTTGTGGGATTTTGCTGAGGTAAAACACTCAAAGAATTACAGTAACTGTAATTTCTCGGTCTTATTCCATCATTATATAGTTTAAAAAAATATGGCTCAAACTAGCATTATCCTAGATTAAAAATGATAGAAGATTTATTAGTATCATTCTGAGTTATTCTCACTGTAAGGTGTAGCACTAGACAGAGTTGAAAAGTGTTGCTGGGAAAGCTCAGTGAATTGTTCAGTGCCCAGCTGCAAAAACTTCACTTTTTGGTCAGAAGATAGAATGCTGATTGTTAGAAGGTATTTTATGTAGATGGCAACCAAGTCAGAGACCGTTCTAGGTTAATCTTTGCTATGGTGAAAATAAAACCCCAAACTAAGCGTTGGGACAATATTGTTGGGGCCACTGGAGTGAAATCCAAACCTTTCTCCTGTATGTTTTAATCGCAGTTCTGTGTAATGCACTTAATATTTCATGAGCGTTTTTTCAGGGAAGGTTCAGTTTGCTGATAAGGTTGAAGCCGTGTTTGGGATCAGTGTTGTTAACTAATACTTACTAATCAGTTCCATGAGTTCGGCTGACACATCACAATCTTTCAGTCTTCAATCCAATGAAAACAAAACTTTGTTAAAATCAGCCTCGCATCTGGCTTATATGTGCAGTTGGAATTCTTGGAAGAATATCCTTTCAGTCTGGAGTATGGACTCTTTGACACTGGACACACTTTCAAAGTCTGTAATGAGGAGATATTTGACACACCAGCTCCTTTGCCAGTACTTTACCAAAGTTGTTTTCAAATCAATCAGTATTCATCTTCATTCCTGTCACCATAGTTTAATATTAACATCATTGTTTGGGTGCAATGCTCTATGTAGAAAAAATATTTTTAAACGTTTTCTTTCAACCAGTTCTCATATTTGGCCTTTCCGCTGTTTATGCTGAGGTGCTGTGTGGGAAAAGGTGCGGAACTGTCTCATTAGAGCAGGAAGTGTATAATCAGTAGTTTCCAATTTGAAGTATATTTTATTCCAAGAAAGTAAGCCTTACCACTTCCATGAGTTGAAGGTGTTTTGTAATTAGACTAAAGGACTAAGCACTGAAAGTTCTGGTGTCTCCTCCTAATGCTCTTGTCCCTTTTCTAAGCAAGAATGAACAATTAATTAGAAAAATGTTTATTTCTTTATTCATAAGTAGCATTAATACCTCTTTCATTACTCTGACATATGCATTGATGAAAACAATTATAAAATCCTCAGAATTCCTTTAATGGGAAAAACTATTGAAAAGAGAAATATTAAATATGAGACATCTCATTATGGTCACTTAAAACATGTAGATTTCTTTAGAAGCTAGTTCTTAATACAGAACCAGATTTTATCTGTACTACATAGTGTCAAAAAAAAAAGCATTTTTAATTATCCTCTCATATTAGTTATGTTGTTACTACAGGAATATGTGTCATATTCTGTACTTGCACTGCAAGCAATGGATTAAGCAACATAAATTGTTTTAATATACACAGTGAAGCTTTGCAATGTGGCATATTTGTCATAGCAGATCAGTTCTTGAACCAAACCTGCCTGAATAGCTTCTGTGTAATCCGTCAGATAACTCTACTGCAAATGCAAAGTACTCCTTTCTTTTAAAAAAACGTTTCTCTTGGTTTTTTTCCAGGACTGCCCTTCAGATGTAGGTGACTTCAGAGCACAGCAGTGCTCAGCCTACAATGATGTCAAATACCAGGGACACTTCTATGAGTGGATCCCTGTGTATAATGATCCTACTGCACCGTGTGCCCTGAAATGCCAAGCTCTGGGAAAGAACTTGGTTGTGGAGCTTGCCCCAAAAGTGCTCGATGGTACTCGCTGCAATATTGAATCCTTGGATATGTGCATCAGTGGAATATGCCAGGTATGCTCATGATGTAAATCGAATCATGACCGTTGTTGTGAGGCACTTTGCTCATGAGTGGGAGCTTTGGGGTTATTTTTCATCTTTATGTATCAGTGTATTTTGGACATATCTGCCAGAACTGCCAAATGGGTTGTAGATTACTTACCTTTTCCTGCACACGGAACTACTGGACTGCTTTAGCCATGGATATTTTTATATATAAATGAAAGGTCAACAAAATTCATTCACTTCTATTTATGCATGTGAAAATTAACTTGGTTATTGTGGCTATAACTTTCTAGCCTTTAGTATGTCTGTCAGGGTGTGATGGAATTGCATAGCCTTCCGTTTCATTTAATTCCTTCTCTGAGTCTTAAGTGAACTCTGTTAAAGAGAAAATTGGATGTTTTGTGGATCCAGCCCAGAATGACAGGTGTGCATGTGTAAGTCTGTCTTCCTTTGTGGTGTGGATGAGTATATGTTATAATTGAACAAATTGACTTAGTATCTTTTTGCTGAGAATCTGCATTTCTAGATGTATTTATTATTTACTAGAACTACATTACTGACTTTACACAGTTGGTGTAAAAGCAGAAAGTTAAAATATTGAAGGCTTGCCAGCTTTGCCCATGTCTCATTGGCAAAGCAATATTGCAGTCTCGTTTTATGCACAGAGCAATTTATAGAGAATGGATATGTTATTGCAATTAGTTTTCTTTCTCTGCAAGTGGTTGTTGCTCTGTTAAATGTCTGAACCGTGCACGACTCAAAAATGCAGGATATGGCCCAGTGAGAGAAATAGCTCTGTTATAGGGGAAAATTTGACACATTTGGCAGAAGACTGGTGCATGGATTATAGCAACATTAATATATGATCTGGACCTTGCTGTGGGTTTTATGTGACTTCCATGTGTACTGCAGCTCCAATACCAGTCGTGTCAACACACAGTGCATCTGCTGCCTCTGGAACAGAAGAATTCCTTACAGAGAGACTGCAGTCATTGATAGTACCTTTAAGTAGGATATACCTCTGTAAAATTGGAAACACTTACAAATGATGTATTGCTTTTGCAATGTTCTTGGTGATAGAAAGTTTCACCCAGGAGAGTGTCACAGCCTCTTCTGGGTACATCTGCAGCAGCCTTTGCTGTCTGTGCCCATGGCAGTGTGAGTGTCATGCTGGATCTAATGGAGCTCTGGGTTTTTCAGAGGCTTTTGAGACTCTTGCCCAGAGTGCTGTGGGGTTTCCAGTGTCTCCCACAGTGACCTCAGACACCAACCATCTTTCACACATGTCATAAAATTCACTGTGCCTAGAATGGATCCAATTTTGTGAAGAACAGTTGAGAGATATATTTTAATGACTTTAATATCTCTTCTTAGCATTTTGTAGTGTTCATATGTGTATCTGATACCAAATGCTTGGAAATGTAAATAATCCATTTTTAGAACGAACGACGTAGTGGAGGAAGAAATAAATCATTCCATAAACAGGAACACTTACACTGTTGATGAGAATCAATTTCTTTTCTCCTCCCATTTTTTTTTCCATTATTTCTTCTAATTTCAAACAAATATTTTTCAATGTGAGATAACATCTTCAGGGGAAAAAAACCCCAAAAAACATGTTTAGAATGTGTCCTGTGTTGTGACTTATGCAATTTAATTAATTAATCATTTAAAGTCACAAACAGTTAAGTGTCTTCACTTACTTTCTTTAAATCACTGGCTATTGAAAATTTCTGGTTTTTAAAGGATTTATGTGATAATTTAGTGTTGGATAATTTTATCAAGGTAAAAATTTGAATTCAAATTCGATGAATTGAAATGAAAGGTCATTTGAATAACCTTTTTCTCTTTGCAAACTCTTTTGGGGTCAGAGTGAAAGGTTTCTTCTGACAGGGGCTGTGGGAGGCAGGGACTTGATTAGAACCTGACACAGAACTATCTGCTACTCCTGTTTGAGCAGGAAAAGAAAACAAATTCACATCTAATCATTTCTGGAAAAATACAGTTATTTAGTCAACTGCTGCTAAAAGTGAGACAGTAAAGTCATGATTCTCCACAATTGTTGCTGTAAGATCTGTCTGTTGGGTTCTGACATAAAATTGGCACAGCCTGCAAATAACTTGGCAAGTGTTTTTACAGTTAACTCATCTAAATGAGCACGTCATGCTGCTGATGTGGGTATCTTCACTTTTATGCCTGGGAGCACCAAAGAGTTAGTATAAGGACAGTGGTGCTGGTTTTACTCATTTATTGTCTCAAAGTTGACTCAACGTCCCCTCCTCCCCAACGTGATTTCACTTTCATTTCTGTTCTGGTTCTTGGTAAAGTAGGGCTGCATCACTAATTCTTCCTCTTATTCAGGCTTTCCTTGACAGCACGTGAATTTACAAGTGTGGTGAGTTCCTGTTGTCCAGCTTCAGTTCTGATTCTTTGCACTTCCCTTATCAAGCAAAATCCAACTAAATAAGCTCTGTCAAAGAAAATTGGGAGATGACAAAGTTACTCTCTGGACAGGAGGTGTGAGGCTTTATAAGAAGTGAAATCTGAAGATGGTGGAGCAGGGAACTTGTGAATGTTAATAAGATAGTTTGGAGTTGCTTGAGGCTTAACTCAGTCAAACCATTTGATGGTGTTAGAGTCTGCAACTGCCCTATTCCTGTTACCAGCACAAATATCTGAGGCTGTTGTGTTAAATGGGGACAGGTCAAAACTGCATTGCCAGGAGGATTTTCACACTTCTGATATTTTTTTCTGGTTTCTGCACAACTCCCCAAACATTTTTTCATATAATATGTTCCTGCTGTGCCCATCTGGATGTGGGTGGAGACATTCAGAAACATCTGCATGTCAGACACATGTGTGGGCAACATTTGCCCGGTTCCTCCTCCCGCTTTGGGGCCCTGCCTCTCTTTGGGTTTTGGTTTTAATTCGTGCAAACTTGCTCTTTTCTACCAGAATGCAGAATGGGGTATTACTTGTGCCAGTACCTGACATGGTTACACAGTGATAATTTTCCTAATATGGAGTAATGTGTTTGGACAATAACTGCACGCATCACCCAAAGAATCTGGAGTCCTAAGGAGCAGCCTGAGTAGTTCTGTCCTAGGCTGTCACAATTAGGTCAAAGATGATGTAAATCCTGCAGTGAACTTTCCATTTAGTGTCAGCAAGTTGCTTGTGTTCCAAAAAAGGCAGACACTACTCTGTGCTTTGTAGCATATGGCATAAATTTAGCTGACATCAAAACACATCCCACATGTCAAGTGGAGTGCCATCAACTTCTGCCATGCTAGTTCTCTTCTGTCACATGTCATCATATGGCGAGTAGGCATCACTCACCACCAAAGAACTCTTACACTTGGTGTAAATATCTGTCAGAGTTTTCATTGAAAACAGTTTCTGTAAGCTCTTAGAGGACTGTTGCACTTTTTTTTTTTTTTTTAATAAGCTTTGCTCATGCTTTAAACTTAAAATTACAGCAGATTACAAATTTCTTCTGAATCTTGACTCCTTTTTTTTGTGAATTGCTTTCTCAAAGTGGTTGTTTAAGGTGTTTTGTGTATTTTCTCTTTCAGTTCCTGGAGATATGTTTTTTTGCCTGTAAATGTGTTCAAGGACTGCCCAAGATGAACAGGAGATTTGGTGTGCAGGGACTTAGAAAGGAATGTTTCCTTTCCATCCAATGTTACTGCAGACATGAAGCTGTGTTTCTAACACGTGTTAGTCTGAGTAGGTAATTTTTGTTAAAAAAGCACATTTTTTCCAAAACGAACATTCACCGTCTTTTAATATTTAAAGAGTAGAAAAAAAAAATATCTATGTTACCATTTTGTCCTTTTCAGCCTTTAAACCTTGAGTAAGTGATTCATAGGAAGAAGTGATTTGGAGGTAGCTCTGTGGCAAGCCAGTCTTTATACCAAACCTGGCATTCTTTCTTGGGTACCACCAATTAGCAAATGCACAGAGTAAAGTACATTTTGGAGCTTGGAGGAATCCCTACATAGACACCTGTACTACATGTTACTGCACCAGAGCTGGGGGGCTGGACCCAATCCAGAAAGACTGTGGGAGTTACTCATGTAGATCCAAGAAAACTTTCTGACTCTTGGAGCTGCATATGAAAATCTTCCCATGAGCGCATACGTGGGACATAGGTCATAAAAGCGGGGACAGCGGGGAGCTCCAGCTGCAGTACAGCTGGGAGATGTTGGTGGCTCTCCAGAAGTCCCACTGGAAGATGGGGCTCAGCTAAGCTTGGTTTACCCACACAGGTCACATGTGTGACAGGTCACATGTGACACAGGTCACATGTGTGACCTGTGAATGTCACCCCCTGTAGCCTCACTAGGTTGGTTTCCTTGCCCGACGGAATCTCTTGGCACTCTCCAAGCCAGCAGATCGTGTGGCTGCCCTTCAAGGGCTGCACTTGCCCCCCTTTTAATGTCACTGTCCACCTTGACATAGTGGTTGCCTTGCAATGACAACTCAGAGGTGTGGTTTTACTGCTGGTGATAGTGGGATACTCTCAGACACCGAAATGGTCTTTGGAATCGCTTGTTTGTATTTTGCAGCTGCCCAGTGCTGATAGAAACTGATGTTTCTTTTCTGGTCTTGTCTCATTCTCTCTCCTACTGTTTCTTATGGAGAAGTATTCCCTACAGGGATTTCTTACTGTGTAAGTTTATCCTTTCTTGTCAGATGAGTAATGAATTTTTTCTGATCTCCAGTTTCTTATCTATATTTCTCTTTTCATAAGTGATTCTCTCTGCCAAGTTTTGTTTTGTTTAAGTGAGCTTTGTACAAGTGTGACTTTACTTCCCAGACTAGCAAGATCCTAAATCATGTGAGCGGTGACAGCAGAAAAACTCATGATTTGGGTGTCATCTTGAACTAGAGCCTTAGCAACCTTCACATCCCCCAGTGCTAACTTCACAAGGCAAGGCAGACTTGGCTGGACCCAGCCAGAAAAGGGGCAAAGGAATCTGATTCCATATATTGATTTCTTTTTCAAAAGCATTCTCACAAACAAGAAGTCCAGTGGGAGTTTGTGTCCTATCCTCTGACTGTGTGCATGTGTGTTTTTTAAAATGGAGACCATGTGGGAAAGGGTACTTGCTCCTACTGGGTGGTCCCATAATCTCTTAGCTCCTCTAGCATGTGACAGATCCTGTAGTAAGAGTTAAAGGTTTTGGAAACGCTGTTTTATTTGATGGAAGTGGATTTACAGAGCTGTGGAACACTCTTTAGCCTTTTGCCTTCAGATATAAAATGTTAGCAGAAATATGTGGAAAGTCTTTTTAGGAGCCCTTTAGTATGCAGTGAATTTTATGCACTTTATTTTTTTTATTTTCTGGTTTAGTTTTTTTTTTATTTTATTGCTTTACATTCTTTTCCTCTCTGTGGATGGGTCAGGAATTTGAACATCATGGAGTGTCTCTCCTCGTGCCCATCACTCTGACTTTCTTTACGCCTCCGTTCTGAGGTTTGCATTTTGACACACTTTGTCTTTACTTCCTGATTTCTTATCTGTGAGCAACTGAAAATGCTCCCACAGAGGAAGTTTTCTTACTCCCACCACCACTACTGCTCGTTCATCTTGGCAGCTGGGATTGTGGCTTCAATTGCTGTGAAGGGATGGGCTGGGACGCTCGCTGTTGGTCCTGAGCACATACACAAGGTCCCTGAAGGGGCTTTATTCTGTTTATTAACACATGCTGAAGCCTGTGTCAGCTTGGCTGGGCCAATTCTGTCCTGTGCTGGTTTGATTCCAGAGATGTGAGAACTCTCTACCACAATCAGGCCTTTGTTAGCTCAGACATAACTGGAGAGTTATGAGACAGGACCATGTGAGGACAAAATCATGACTCAGACCGAGATAAATCTTCAGTGAGGATAAACCAGAGTTTGAAAGCAGTGCTTGAAAGCTAAGATTCACACTACTTTTAAAAGTAAATAAAAAAAAAAAAGAAAGAAAGAGGTTACTTGCTTAATTGAAGGGATGCTCTGGGATCTCTCCCTCTGCTTGTCAGAATCAATTACTTGTGGATGACGAGCATGGGAAAGAGACAGTGGGAGTTTTTTCTTTATATTCTCTTTGGGGACACATTTATTTTGTGTCGAAAGAAAGTGCAAGCTGAAGTTATCACAAAGTGAAGGATGTGAACAGGGATTGCAGAATAATGAATAGATGGGCTTTGAATGGCAGCAAGGTTTTACAGCAGGGCAAAGGTACATGGACAATACTAATTGCAGGATTTTCACATGACAGGTTTTTTTACTTGTGGTTTTATTCCCATTAATTCCCAGAGCCATATTTAAAATTAATCATTTGTTGTGCAGGTACAGACATGCCTGACATCTGCCTGTGCTGTGATTTTGTGCTAAGACAAGCAGAGCAGGCGAAAAGGCAGCAAATAGCTGACACTGATGCAGTGAGATCTGTGCTGTGATAGCACATGCAACTGTGCAGTTAAACACACCCTTAATTTCTCTGAGTTTGGGATTTTGCGCAGTGTGTCTGTGTTTTTGGAAGTAGAAATCCCTGTTCTCTGAGCAACACTCTGAGGATTTTAATTTTCCCTGTTGAGTGATTCTAATAAACTGCAATAGAGATTTATCTTTTTGAACATGTAAGGGTTTTTCACTGTTTTCTTCTTTTACTAGTAAATGTTGAAATAAAACATGTTCTTTCTTAGTTAAGTCACAAGGCTTGAAGAAGATATTTCTGCCAGAAGTAATTCTGAGGTCTTATATTTTGTGCAATGCTGATAACCTTTAAAAGTATGTAGATGTTTTTGTTCCATTTTTATCTTAATTCTCATCTCTTGTAAGGGTGAAATACATAATTTGGTTATAAAAGCCCAAATACTGCCATCCTGCTGGCAAAGCAGTCAGAGCACATCACTGGATCTCTTTGGTGTAATAGTCAGCTTTCATTTTATATTTTGCACATCTTGACAGATTTTAAAGAGTGGAAACCCACTTGCACGTAGGCCACAAAACCTTTGCCACCCTTCAGCAGATCAGCGGTCCAGCCAACACAGGATTCCCTTGCTGAGGTATTGCTCTAACAGATCTGTGGCCAATTTTAAGGTAAAAACCACCAGGCAACACATACTGGGATGATTACAGACTTTTCTGCCCTTGAGGGAAAGAACCTCCTGTATAACAACTCGATCACATTCTTGTGAAGAAATATAATTATCATCTCCATTTGTGCATTCTGCAGTGCAGTTCCTTGCTCAGCAGGAATACAGTATATCTTTGACATTTTAAGCACATTGGGCACTTCCCCATAAATGGTTTGCTGGGTTTTCTGCTTCAGCTGAATTTCAGTAAATGCCATCTATGTGTTTGTGTTAAAATCCCACTAGCAGATTATTCCATGAGTACAAGTGATCGTGCACATCCTTGGAAATAGCCAGGCCAATGGAAGCACACAAATGTAAATACACCCAGAGTAGCTTTCAGGTGGGTTTTCCTGAGCTGCCAGTCCCTCAAGTAAACATAGAACACTGCAAAACTTAGCTTATCATTTTAATGGAACCACTGATAAATGAGAATCTGCGTCAATAACAAATTTATTACTCAAAGTAGAAAATTATTTAATATTTAACATATACATTGCTGAAAATCGAAATGGTGTGTCTGCTAAAGAGCTTAGTCTAAGACATGGTAGGTAGAGAAATAATGGCAGTAGTGCAACTTCAGTTTTAATGTTTCATAGAATTTATGTATCTGTCACAAATAAAAATAGCAGTGATTTATTCTTTTGTGGCCACTTCTGTTAGGAGAACTCAGCATGTTTGTTTTTTCTGGCTGTACCTGGGTCTTTGGCTCCAGAGGACCCTAGAAAGGGGGAGCCAATTTCTAAGGAAAAATATTGGATATAATTATCTATATTGCTGTATACAATTTCATGCTTGTGACAGTAAAAATGACACTTAACACTTAGATGGTGCTTGTTATGCACAGATCTCTGGGTTTAATCATGTTTCAGACGTTTAATCATGTTTCAGACAAGTATTTTTATTTTGTAAGGAGTCGATGTGTCTTCTGCTTCTTTATTTGAGGTATATCATCTTGAGTTGTTAGCATCCCAGAAACAGTTTTTATTAATTGAAATGTAACATTTTTATAATTGACGACTCACTTCTGTGGAATGAGTTCCACGAGAAAAGGTACTGTGCCTGTTCTGGGAGTGCCTGCAGCTGTGAGTGAGTGGTCAGTTGAGGTAACAGCACAGGTCAGGAGGGCTGAAGCAATGGTCTGGCAAGCAAAAGCTGAAATTTTAAAACCTGATCCTACATCAGGCTCTGCATTGGCAGTTCTGGTCCTTGTTTGTACTTATGTTTATGAAGAGAAGTCTGAAGGGAGGGCTGGGATTTTCCATGCTTTGCACTGTGGTGCTTTTTTGCCGTATTCAAATTGCAGTTAAAGTTCTGTCTCCTTTAGCCCTGTCCATTTTCTCATCATAGTTAATTATAAACATCTTAAGAAAGGAAGATCCTTGGATTTAACAGATTGCACTCAGACCTTCACAAATTGAAATTAACGTGCTACATTAATTTCTTTGTTTAAGTCCAATTCCTCAGCTGGAACCCTACAAAGTGAAGAAACAGCTGTGGGAGCTTCTGAGTGATTTTTTGGATTCATATTTGCAAAACTATTTGTAATGTTCCGTAGTCACTTCTACCATATCGGCAGCAATTTCATTCTTGTCTTTCATCTATATTACTGTATTTTATACCCTGACCTTTTGCTCTTCCTTTGCCTTTCTGAACCTGCATGAACTATTCTAAGCATGCTACAAAGCATTTAACACCCTTCAGTATTGTCTTTCACAATAGCACTGCCATGATAACATTTAGAAGTTCATTGAAGCAGACAAGCATTTTGTTCACTGCTTAGCCAGATGCTTTCTATACAAGCTGCTTGTGAGAAAGCAGTATTCTTCTTTTTCAAATTTCTTTTTTTTTTTTTTTCCTTCATAAGAACATAGACAAATAACATGTTCAGGTTCTGTCCAAAAATAATAATGGATCAGACACCTGTTTCTGAAAATAATCTCGTCATATCCGAGTTCATAGATACCCCATCATGGACAACTTTTTAAATGCACAAAGTGCCCATTTCCTTAATACTCTTATATATTAAATTTCTACTTGTTATTTATTTTGTTACTTATTGTCCAGTATTGTCTCTGCTGTCTGAGGAGCTCACTTACAACCTAGTCATTACAATACCTGTATCATTTTTTGGAATAATAGTATTTATAATTACAGATTTCTTAAATTCACAGGGTCCCAATCCTTGCATTACACAGTTTGTATTATCATTTGTTTCATTTCTTCAGCCTATGTTAGGATCACCTAATATAATTTCTGACTATGCCCTAAAAGCCTGCAGATGTTTTCCCAGTCTACCTGTAATATTTATAGTTGATCCCTTTGCTCTGTAAAGAGTGAACAATGTGAGGTAAATTAACCCTAACAAATGCCTTAATTGTGAAAATCATCAGTCTCTTTGGCTGCCTGAGGTGCTTTGTGAGCAGAGGAGGGGTGTTGCCATTTATCATTTTCTTGTCCTTGTTGAAGGTTTGTTTACAAATAGAAATGTACTGTCTTCAAAATGTTTCATCAAACACTATGTTTTTCCAGTAGTTATTGGCTAAAATATGAATATCTTAAATTCACAATATTTGCTGTCACAATACTGTGTGTGTTGGAGACCCTGTTTCCAGAGCTGTACCTTGCAGCTTGCTCCTGTTTTGGTGAGATCTGTGGCTGTCCAGCTCATCTGAGAAATACCCTATCAAGGATTTACAAACAGATAAAAAAGGCTAGCTCTGGACACGCAGGTTTGAAATATACCCCATCCTGTTGTTCACAGCATTCTTGAATTAGCTCCAAATTTGATGCTTGTCACATGAAAATCTGCAGAATTTTTAGGTGCTTCGAGTTAAACAAAATCTGGAATTCTGTGCTCACTTCAGGTCAAAATTGTGATAATCATTGAGTTGTTTTCTATATTGTGTTCCAGGATATCATTGCTTGATACTCATATTCATAACAGTTGATGTAAACACAGTCTGGGAACGAAGTCCACATAGGGTGAATGCATCTTGCTGAACACACCACCTTTACTGGCAGGGGAGCCATAAAGCTTTTCCCACATCCAAGTCCCTTGCAGTTAGCACTCCTGTTTTATTTCTGTGGCATTTGTGCATTATTAAAAAATAAGCAATAATACTTTATGAAACAGTCCTCTAAAGTACGCTGCTGTGCTGATTGTCCTTTTTCTTTCATTCCATGTTGGATACAAGAGTGCTTTGTGTTTGCACAGTTGTGTAATTTTTGTTACGTGTGATGAGAGTTTGTTTTCACAGGGACTGCGTGTAAGAGCTCAGCAAGGATGTTTGTTATTATCATGTTGGACTTTAATGGGCTGGTCTTGCAAGTGCTCTGATTGCTCAATGCCCTTATCCCAACAAAGACTTGCAGAATCTGAAGCCTAAAAATATGCAACAGCTTAAACTAACAAAAGTAGTGCTTTTCACACGGAGTATCACAGCATGCAGCTTAATTTTTCCTTTGAAATTAATTGATGAATGAATAAACAGGTTTTTAATAATTAGAAAATGAGATTAAAGCATGAAATGGAAGTGTGCTTGAGAGATCTGGGGAGAGATTACACTTGCAGTAATTTAACAATTTACCTCCATGTGCTAGTAGTATCTCTGTGTGAATAAGGGCAGGAGAAGCAGTGGAGAGTGGTAATTACTTCAGAAGTCTACCCAAGAGAAATATAGATTCTCTCAACCAGATGATAAGGTATGGTCCTCATTATTGCACCATCTTAATTTTTCACAAACTTTATTCATGCAACATCCCTGTGAGGTGGGGATCTGCAGTTAGCCCCTTTTTGCAGATTAGAATGGAAAAGCACAGGAAGTTTCAAAGGTCAAAACCAAAGTCTGTTGTGGAGCTGGGAACTGAGAGAGTTGTCAGTGCTGAGGTCAATGTGTTGAGAACTGTATTAATATATCCCTTGAAATTTCATCTGTTTTCTGATTGACACAATGGTCACATCAGTTTCTGTTTCTCAGGTGGTATTTTCATTCATTTCTCGATGCTAATTGAGGATAAAATGGGAAGATAGGCTTGTTTACACTCATTTGTTTACAACCTTTTTCTTTTTCTAATCTTCTGAATGCCAGTGCTAAAAACAACTTCAAGTGAGAATATTTAATCCAAGCTTGAATTACGGTACAGTGTACCAGTGTACTCACATAGCTTCTATATGGTAAATAAGCACCTGTTCTGAGATGGTCTGAGTTCACACACGTGTGCTAATTTACTTCATTTTTACAACTAAGTTTTTGTTCAAATGCTTTATTGTTAGGCTGCTTATTCCTTTTTAAAACTAATTCTTTACTAGGCTGCATAGGATGAAGATCCCCTATTTGCAGGAATCAAATAATTTCCAGCTGCTGATGTAGATTTCTATGGTAAATCTGAAGCCCTGAGTAAGGCAATGTCTCCCGACTGAAGTACCATGAGCTGTCCTTCCTAATGTCCTCCTCTCAAGGGAGTGCAGGATGTAGGAAATTGAGAAAATAAAGGAAAGGGGCAGAAGGGAGAGGTGGGGCTGCTTTGTTTCCTTTTCTACAGACATGTGAAACTTTGAGATTACATTTCTGTGTGTTTGGCAGTGGATGTGCACAGTTTGTGTGTGTCTCTGTGTGTGTTAACTCAGACTGGAAGGCCCAACCCTGCCTCTTACGTGTGGACTGGATCCTCATCTCTCCAAGGGGATCGTGTGTCAGCTCTGGCACAGCACACATGCAGTGGATCTTGGCAGCTCACCCTGCCCCTTCCAAGCATTTTTATATAGGAAGAGGCGTGTGCTGGCCACTTTCAGAATTCTAGCACTGCTTTTAACTGTGGCTTTCCAGAGTGCTTTCTATCCGTTTGTCAGTTTGGCGTTTGATTAAATATACACACCCATGACAAATTAGCTGCCCTTCTCAGGCATATGTGGATGTAAGAGGCATATAGACTAACTTGAGGAAATTTGAAGCTGGAGATGAGCTTTTTACCACATTGCTCAGCATTTGGTACTTCCTGAAAATTTCTTCTATGAAATGGTAAAGAGTAAAACAGGTGAGGGCAAATATTTATCTTCCATTTCTCAGGAAGGTGCTTTTAGTCAGTTTTGTCTATTCTTTTTTGTCTTCCCATTCTCATTCTCATCCTTCTTGTGTAGTGATTGGTATGAAGAAGAGCAAATACCTGGAAAAATGTTTTCATTATAATTTGGAGAGTTTTCAATTGACAGTTCTTCAAAAACTTTGCTTTTCAGATTTTTGGCAGTGTTTAAGTTTGGGTGTTTTTATAATAATCATTGGAAAGTTTTATAGATTGGGTCTCACATTCATAAACCAAAAAAATCGAAAGTGAGAGCTGAATCATCCAAGTTCTTTAAAACCTGGTTAGCAAATGTATATGTGATTGACATTGATGAGATTGGCAAATAGATCTACGTGAGCGCCAGGTAATTTTTTAATGGCCAAGGAACTGGAATATTAGCACTGCCCACAACTCCTTTTCTATAAAGCTGAAGGCCTAGTGCCCTTTAAATTTTTAACTTGGGTTATTTCATTGCATTTATCCTTTCTCAGACATAATTAAACAGGTGATGAAAAACAAATTGTAAATAACATAGTTATCCCCTGTGTTGGAAAGAATAATGCTCAATGGTATTCATTCACATAAGCAGTGGGAAACGGATTCTTGTATTTCCTATGCTCAAATAACTTAATATATCAGTTGTTGTGGTTCATCATTAAAATCATGGAAATGACAGTGTGCTTTTAAAATCCTAAATAGCAAGATATGCTTTGATAGAATGAGGCCAACTCATAAAAGCAAAAGGATAACATAATAAATAAAATTCCAGAAACCTGAGCATGTCTACTACAGCTTTGCCCTCCTTCTGACTGTGGTGTTGATGTTGGCAGGCAGTAGGCTGTGATCGACAACTTGGGAGCAATGCCAAGGAAGACAACTGTGGAATCTGTGCAGGAGATGGTTCAACATGCAGGCTTGTGAGGGGACAAGCTAAGGCACATGTCTCACCAGAAAAAAGTAGGTTGCAAATTGATCCTATGATAATTTGTCCTTGACTGTGTTTTCTGCTTGTATATTAGCATGCATATTGCAGAGTGACCTTTTAACTATGTCCTTGTTTGCAGTTTTACAAAGCTACTTATTCTAAAGTCTGTGCTAGATTAGCCTATTGAAATTCCTTGAGGGATACCACACATTAGGCTACATCTAGGAAAGAATCTGAGATATGCATTTCTTTTATAGAGCTACTCAGTTTTTCTATCAGGAATAACCATCAATATGCACATCTTATTTTAGAGGGTATCCTCATGTTGCAGTATATGTGATGCTGCAGCAACGTTTTTAAATCATGGAAACGTCTTATAGATGGTTTTATGGAAATTGTGGCCCGTGCGTGAAAGTGCCTGCTTTTCAAATTAACCTTTTTTTTTTTTTTTTTTCTTTTTGGTGTCTGAAGACATCTGAACTTCAGGGGCAAGTTAACGACTTATATGGTACAAAAAGCACAAAGTGAAAGGGAGTATTTCCATCTCTTTTTGTGCGTTTGGCTCAAATGGTAGCATTCATTTTCGAAATAGTTAACATCTCACTGCGAGGAGCTCTGTAGGTCTCAGTAGTGTTGAAATGTAAAATTGGAGGGGTATCAGAATTAGACCCTTTACTGGAGTCTTAAGAGTTTGACTGTTTTGATAAAGGGGCAAAGTTTGTCACACAGAGGCTCACCTCTGATACTTGTGCTTTCCCCTGTCATAGATGATGCTCCCTGCAGTCTCACAGGGTATGTCCTGTGTGTTTATCCTGTGGGATAGTTGCCTCACATCGTTTTTTTCTGTTTCGGAACTCACAATGTGTGTTTGGCATGTGCAGTTGTCACATGGGGACGGGTCCTTCGGGGTTTATAACCTTCCTGCAAAGTCACAAAGTGCAAGGGGGCACTTAAAGTCAGTGTGAGAAGTTTCACTTGTGGTGTTCTGGCTCAGGTTAAGAGCTGACTACAACTGACATCATTTGGTGGAAGGGCCACCACTGCCTTGAAGAATGCCTGTGGTCCTTTGTTTCCTCTGTCCTAATTCAGTGGTTCTTGAAGATTTCTTTAAATTTAAAGATCAAGATTATTCTGAGGAAAGATGACAGTTATGCCAAGTTTTGGTTTTATCTTGCACTGCAGGAGGGTGGATGATGTGAATTAATTACCGCTGACATAAGCCAAACAGTACACATGCTAATGAAGTCAGAAGATTTGATGTTTTCCTTGGTATTGTGACAGCGCCAAAATCTTCTTTTGGGTTAAGTTATTCAACACTGTGGAAGCAGTTCCATGTAATCATCCTGTGTTTGAAAATAAAGCCATCCTTTCTTTGTCCTAATGTATTAGTGAAGGGATCCATAGTCATTTGGAGGCTTTCAGAACTAGTGTTAGGACGTAAAATATCGACACATGACAGATGTGTATTTAAGAGGGAGCTTAAGTTTGTGAGCAGGATGTGAATTTTTCTGTTCAAAGAAGCAAATTAAAGAACTGGAAGGGAAGCAAGAGCCAAAGATTTTATTATAAAAAAGAGGCATAAAGGAAAATAAAAGTGCCTGGTTATCTTAGTCCTTGCTGTAGACAAAGGAATTTAGGCACTGATAGCAAATGATTTCTCATAAAGGACTCACTTTGTTTTATTATCTTTTTATATGTTTTTACATTAAATGAATGTCTTTGATCAGAAAGCTAAACAGCACTGAAAGGGAGCCTAATGTTTTGCAAATATGAAATGAACGGTCATTTCAAAAGTTCTTTATTTTTTTTCACTAACACTTAATTGCCTTTGAAAGACAAAGCAAGTTAAACTTCTGCCAGCAAGCCAGATTGTAACATTCTGGTAAAATGATTAAAGGTTTGACTAATGATACTCAAACAAAAAGTGTAATAGGTTGTAAAATGTACCGTCCCATCGGGAAGTGAGATATCATGGGCCTGATGTTTCTAGTACTATAGGCATGGAACTCCCATTAACTCCACTGCCCTTTTTGCACATGGAAAAATTGTAGGATTGGGCCCTGATCTCTGCTTTCTGCACCATTATTGGCAAGAAACAGTAGGAAAGTGTTCTGGTTCTGATACCAGTGAAGAAGAAAAGAGACTGGTTGAGAAATTTACGGGGAGTGAAGTTGAAGGCACAGACTTGTCCTAATCTGATTTTACTTAATTCCAAAACTGCAAGATACTTGCAAGTTTTACCTTTCTTAACCTTTTGCTAAAAAGCTTCATACAAGGGTTTTCACTGTCAATGGCTTTGTAACTGTTTGAATTTCCTCTTGCCATGTGCTTTATTTCCTATGCCATTTGTGTAACTTACCATTGGTCACTTTTTGCCAAATGTTTGTATATCATCATCCCCAAGCACACTTAACCAGAAACCTAATTTCACTTGGGTCATTTATCAAAAAAAGAGGCCTCTTTATGACACTCAGCTCCCTCTTGAGTGTCATCACCTGGCTCAGTTTTGTGACAACTTGCTGTTTCACGTTTTCTCCCCTCTTGGAAATCAATATACATGGAGCTAGCAACCCCAAGCATCAAGGCTGCCTGATACTTCACCTTATACAACGGATTATTTGCCAGAATTCAACATTTGTGTCAGAAACTTTTCGTGCCAGGTAAATGTTTTGGAGAAAATTCAGCCAAAACAACTCAGCATATTCCAAGGACACAGCGGAGAAAAACATGATTTTTCCCACTGTCAAAACATTCTTGAAACCTTTTCTTTAATATGTCTTAACATCCCCCATTGTTGGACTTGATCACAGATCAGGGATTTGGAATTTGGCAGGCAGTGGTCTTCTGGTCATGGACAAGTCTTTTGCAATGTCTGTGAACATCAACACATATTTTACTACAACCTTTTAAAAAACAAAAAACCCTCTACCTTTTCTTGCAGTTTCTGTAGATGCTTCTTGGATGTTAACAGCTGACATTTCTGAAAACTTATCCTTATAAGTATTCTCTAGCTTGTTGCAAGTCCTGACTGCATACAGATCACGTGTGCAACTTCCTTAGAATAAATTAACGTTATTAACAGAAATGAGCTGTTAAAAATTTTCCATGAGGTTGCTCTTGCTTTCTACTTTACTGCAGTGTAGAACAGGTATCATGGGCTAAGCTCTGTGATGCCTCCTACCTCACATTCAGCCATTCAAAAGAGATTTTATGGAGAGCTGCTAACTTGTCTGGGCTTCAAACCTATGACCAGGACTGAGGAGATCACATAAGGAGAGGGAAAGACAAGATGAGACTGGCTGAACAGAAAGATTTGACATTGGTTCATACACTGAAGGAAAGACAGATACGAAGGGGTGGGTGGAGGATATAGCACTGCCTGTACAGATACACTGAGTCAAGGAAAATAGGAAGAGAAGAAGACTGAGATTAGATAAGGAACCGCGGTGGGAGATGGAGTCAAAAACACTTGGAGAGGAAGGGAAAAAATCAACTATGTGTAAAGCCAGGAGAGGGAATTGGGACTGATTTGGCATGAAAACTGTATGTGTGTGTGAGGATAGAATGCCAACACATTAGCATTTCTCTTTGGATAGGAGTATGTTTTTTAAAGCAAATTTTGTCAAGGTCCTAACACACTGCTCATCAGTTCACATCATGGAGTGGTCTTGGAAAGGATAAATTTGAATTGTGTTGATGAAGCTAAGCCAGAAGATGTGTCCCAGAAAAGCACCTGATACTCTTCAGCAGCTGCTGACTATTCAGTCCATGGCTCAGGCTAGAGCTAGTCCCAGTGAAGCACTTGCAGTGTGTACAGTGTGGATGTTGGGTCTTCAGCACCAGCTGTTCCAATCTGCACATCCCTTTAGTTTGATTGGTTTACTTGGGTCTGTTGTAGGTAATATGAAGCTTCCTTCTTTACTTTCATGGTCTCTCTTCTCTTGAAGGAATTTCTGTGTAACAGCGTATGCTATTTCATCACTGACTTTCTTGAGATCCATTCTTTTGATGGGCTGCTAACCATGTGTCTTTGTATGCTTTCTCCAGTGCATACAAATTGTAGAAGAGATGTCCAGAAGCAGTAAGTATGTAACTGGATTGAGGCCTCACTGTCTCAAAAGCAGGTTACAAGACCTTAGACATACTTGCAATGCAGAGAAGTGGCACTCTCAGCTAAGAGGCAGCTGTGAGTCATAAGGCCAATGCACAGAGGGATAGAGGTACAGGAAAGTGGGAGAGTATGAGACTGGACATTTTGCAGTGTGACTGTTAAGGTTGTTATATAACTGCTGCTTTCAGTAGCACGTACCTACCTAGTTCAGGTATCCCTTAAAAAGCACGTATTTGGCTTTGCCCAGATTGCTGTCAATAGGCAGGTCAGCACATACCCCAGCAGCAGTGTCTTCTGAAATTACTCCTGATGCTAGAGTAGATGAGGGGAGCCATTGCAATAAAACTCCGAATATTTTGTGCTTTTTAGTTCCTGTGTGCTGCTGGTTGTTCCTGGATTATTGTTATTTGTATTTTTTGATCAGAACTTGAGAACCAGCAAATAAGTGCTGAGCAAATACACGGAAAGAAACAGTTTTTATAGACCTGAAATAAACCCTCTGGCCTGCTGAATGAGGAGAGAGGGAAAAATCCCAACTGGCCCATATGCGAAACAGTAAATGGGTCCACCATGGCCCACATGGAAAAATAAATAAAACCTGCTGAATTGGATTGAGTTTAGGAATGTGGCTCCTTTATTTTGATCCTGGGGATTAGCTCCCAGTCTTACCATAGCAGGGAGTCTGATCTTACTCTCATTGAGATCCAAAATCTAAATCCACATTAACACCATAGAACCAGGATCAAACCTTGACATCTAAAGCAAAAGCAATCCAGGAGCTTAATCAGCAAGTGCTGTGTGTAGTGTGTGTGCTGAGAGTCCCTGGATAAGAGCAGAAAGCCCATTTCAAGCAGGTGCTGGAAAGAGATGACTCACATGCCATTGGAATCCCTTCTGTGGAAGCAGTGTTAGAATAAAGACACAATATCTCACCTGTTTCTGAGTTTTTAAGGTGAGCCTTAATCTGAGCTCAGATTTTAGTCTAGTGTTTTTACATGTTCTGGATGATTTTGGGCTTACTCGTTTTCAGCTTTAGATGGAGGTCAGCAATTAACTTTCAGAGAGACAGAAATAGTATAAGGGAAAGAAAAGATAATCGAAAATTCTAAGTATAGATTTCAGGGTAGCAATTTCCCTTTGTGTTTTTGTAGGAGTTCGCTGCTTTTAACTGTGTGGATCCCACTGATTTAATGGGAACTGTACAGCATAGCCATTTTTAAATGGGTTTACAGAGTCTTATGTTTCTTTAGGAATATGAATTATATTCAACTGAGAAGTGGAGGCCTTTGGAATATATAGTTTTGGAGCCAGACTTGAATAACCATAACTACTGTTTCATCAGAAGTTAAAGCTGACCTCAGGAGAATGAGGAGTCCCTTAGGGTTGGTTATGTCCCATTTTCTTTCAAATCCTCATCTTTGTTCAGAATTCCAAAAATCTTACTTTTAGTTTTTCCTATAATTTACTTATTCTCATGGAAAGACTGCCTTAAGTCATAATTATTTCAGTCAGGTTACAAAAATCTGCTGTCAGACTTCTCGACAGGTCTGTGGGGCTGCAGAGGTTGTGTTGCTGTGGCGGTGAACTCAGTCATCTCCTCTAATGCATGTAAAATGCTCTCTGGTAATATTGTCTCTGCTGCAGAGAAACACCAAATTTAGCACCCCCATGAGACTTTTGGACCATATCAGAGAGTGCTTCGGTGAGGGTGGAATGTCTGTAGTACTGCTAAAGGAATGTGAAGCATCCTGAAAAGGGATCAGCAGGGTCTGCCGGGGCGAGCAGAGCTCTCTGTGAGGAGGTGCAGGAAGCACAGCAGGACGCCCCTGGCTGTTCTCAGGAGTCTCAGTCCTACACGTGTCTGCACATTTGTAAACCTTGGCTGTGTCTGTGCAGCATGGACTGCCCTTGGTTCCACTTCAGAACAGCAGTTGCATATGGTCAGAACTAGTCATAATCAGACTTTTATTCAAGGTTTTGTGCTGTGACTGCTTGTTGGTTGTCAAGATGGGATACAGTTCCTGACCAAGTAAGGACATATGGGCCCCTCAAGCCTGCTTTCTCTCGAATACTGTAGAGCACACATGAATTCAGTAGTTATTTCCTAACTTTAAAGATATACACACCCACTACCTTCTGACTATCTTTAACAATTCATCTGATGAAAAACCAAGATGCAAAAAGATATTAAGTGGTTCAGTAGTTAACATTTTTTTCCAGGACTCCTTAGCTGTATTATTGTTCTTACTGTAGTATTTTTCACCCTGGTGGAATACTCAAGTATGAAATTAATAAAGCTCATATTTTATTACATCCAAAATAAATTGTTATATTTAAGTGTCCTTCCTAGAAATTGACGATATAAAAACTGTAACATAAGAAGGTGTTTATTTCAGAAAGAATAATTGCAGCATTTGCTTGAAGTATCCTGAACATTTGGCAGGATTTCATACTTATGCTAAGGAGATGTAAACCAGAAGCTGATAATTTAGCATCTACTATAAAGGGGTCTGGTTTAAAGTAGAAAGAAACATTTTTCAACTAGTTGAAACTAAACTCAACTGTTCTCCCTCTAAATATTGTACAAGTAATTCTGGCCCCAGTGTATCACCGACCTTCAAATCACATTAGTTTCTGAATTTACAAAATAAACTTCCTCTGCACCAGCCACTGGATGTGTGTTGGTGCCATCACCGAGCATCTTGTGTGGGCTGTACCTGCAATGGGCACGTTTGCAGCTCCTGCCTTACAGGAGATGAACATTTGGGTTACAACAGAAATGGGAGACAGCACGCTGGTACTTTGCTCCTTGGATGCTTCCCTCTTCCTTTTGTGGGTATCCCTGTGCATACCTTTTCCTGAGAGCGCTGCTTTTGTTGGCACAAGGGGCTCTATTCTATTGGTTTGACTGTTAACTCGGTTTTCTTGGGCAAATCAGAGATTTCCTACATTTGAAATGGAAAGTAATAACTTTCTACCTTGGTAAAATGCACTGAAGTAAGTGTGTTGCACTTTTGTGTATGAAGAGGCCTTTCAGGCAGCCAAAAGCTGTTTTGTATTGACATGTCCTGTTCAGGGCTGGTTTGGTTTATAGCTAATTTTAAATTCAGGCTCTTACTGGAAGAAATGATCTTATATGGTAAGTTAGATGCAGACACTCTGTTATAACATATCCCTTATAACTATTATATATTTGCTCTTAAATGGTCTGTAATTGGTTAAGGGTTAGTGTTAAGTAGATGATTTATTTCCTGTAAGTCCTGCCACTTATTAAAGCTGTGACCTGCAGCAGGAAATGAGGTGTGGGCAAAATGAGACTGAACAGCTGCAGATTTTTTTAAGGGGGAAGGACTACTTAGCAGATTCCTAATGTCAATTCAGTGATTAGGAAATAAAACTAGGACAACAGAGTGTAAATATGTTCCTAATACACTACTGACATTTCAGTTGTTATTGTTAATAGCAAATCATTTTCCAAGAGCAAGAAAGATTTGCAGGTCCATTCGTAGGTCTGAATAGTTGCATAACATAGCAAACAGACTCAGTATTACTGTACTTAATAAAATAACATACTGGTTTTAATAGAAAAATTGTGAAACCTGTGAAATGTTTTCTTAGACACACTTGACAGTTTTCAGTGTAGTTGTGTGATGTACAAATTCCCTGATGAAAGATAACTTCTAATGCAGTTGTTTAATTTTCCTAGGGGAAGAAACTGTGATTGCTGTTCCACATGGGAGTCGCAGTGTGAGAATTACCCTGAAAGGACCAGCACACCTTGGTATGACTGAGCTGTTTTATGCATTTATACACAGGCAGGACATAAAAACAGAACCTTGTATCTGAACTAATCCAAACTGTGGGAATATGGGTAAGATCATGACCTTGATACCTTGATTCCTCTTCTTTAATATCCAGTCTGGAGATAGTCCTAGAGAACACTTGAAAGTCCGCTTAGTAAAAAGAAATAGTAACATACTGGTGGTTTCTAAACTTACCTAAACCAACTAATTCCTATATAAGATGTCTAAAATGTATTACAGTCTTGAGAAACAGGCAAAAAAATTACTTCCAAAGGGTTCTGTGTGGAATCAATAACACTTGGATAACTCAGCACCAGATTTCTGTTGAAGCATCTCGAGACAGTGTAAATAGTCCAGGTGAGGTCACACTTGGTCAGTGAGCAGTTTTCAAGGCTGAGTAATCCAGATACAAATGAAATACAGAACAACTACACAAGTGCTATTTCCTTGTACTTCTTTTGGTCATTACATGCCACCAATGAGAAACAGTTAGACATATATTTCCTAATATTTTCTGCAAGGCTGATGGCAGTATTTGTGGTGATTTCTTTATCCATAGGCCTAGTTTGCCTGCAGAATTAATTATTTCCATCATAAGTGGAGGCTGCCAAACCACACAATGAAATAAACTATTAATTTAATATTTTGAACTATTTTTTATTAGCAAAAGTGTCAGAATTAGTCTGAATCATAGAAATAAAAAGAACTTCTGCTCTGAGATCTGTAGACAGAAGTCAGAAATGCGTTTTACTGGAAAAATACTCATCTGTTTGTTTGCTTTGAAAAATATATTGTGCATTCTTTCGAAGAAAAAATTTGAATAAAACTCCCACTGCAGAACAGCTCCAGAGTGAAATAACTTACAGATATACCAGCGACATCAACAATATATAAAGCTGAACTTATATTGAAATAAATAATATTCCTTTAATGCTGCTGCAAGGGATGTAGGAAGGAGTGATCCTGACCAGTTCAGGTCAGGACTCTTGGTCTTTCTTAAGTAGTTCTGCAGAAGGAAGTTGTTGTTGCAGTTTTGTATGAGGAAAAAGTACTAGATCGAGTGGCTCCTGGGGGATTTCTGGAAAGCTCCTGAGGAATGCAGCAGCAACATGGTAACTAAGTACAGAGTGCTCCTGGCTTCCTACCCAGGGTGGTTCCATAAAGAAGCTGTGGCTTGGCATCACCTTTGTTAGTTGGCTCTCTAGCTGGACGAGAATTGTGAAATGTTCCTTTAACCACTTCCTCCAGCACATCTGTTTGCAAATCTGGGAGGATTTAGACTTTTTAACTTAAAATTAAAATGACAGAGGTGAAAAACAACTGCGAGCTGATGTGGGGGGAGAGGTGGCAGTCGCTTCTGGCTTCATAGCCAGATCTTCAAGAACCCTTCCTGGGGTGTGCTTTGGGACAACTTGCTTTTCCACCTTTCCACTCTATGTGTGTTTATAGGTGTTTGTTGCTTGACATGAGATATCAAGTGATCCTTTGTCTGCAAATTCATGGACTTCTGTGTGGGTGTGCTGCTATAACTAAGGGCAGAATTAAAAAAAAAAAAAATCACCTATAATTATGGGTTCCATTTTTGAGAGATGTTCTTCCTGACTTGCGAGGAGTTGAATTTAACAGGTAAAGCAGGGACTACTTATTGTTAGAACGTTATACTGCCTCCTGTTGCCAGTATGTGTTTGTTCTTCAAGTGAAGTCAGCAGCACCAGCAAACACTCAAAGAGCACTATGGAGTGTCTGGCACTTTTCCCTTTATCTCGTGTTCTGTGGTGCTTCATCCGGGGTTTATGATCTGCTCTTGTTCCAGGGAAACACAGCTGCTGGACTAATCAAAAATGGAAATGTGGTTGGAGATGTAGCATATAACAGATTTGAAACAAATGCTCTGAGCATTGTTTTGCAATCAGCAGTTACTGTTTGAGTAATGACTACATTTCTTAGGTTAGAAAATTCTTCTGGTTAGAATAAGTGTTTTATTTGTGTGTATGGGCACTTTAAAAAAGACAACAGATTCATCAGAAAGCAAATATGTTACTTTGTTTATTTTTACAAACAGGTCCCTTCTGTACTTCTGTCTGCTTGGGTTTTGTGGAAGATTTGGTGGAAAATAACCAAGTAATTAGCACAAAAATGGGTCTGAATAAAATGTTTCATTGTGTGGGTTTTGTTTTTGATTTGGACTCTATTATGGCATTTCTAGCAGTTGTTTGAAAAGCATTAGAATCAAAAGAAAGACTGAAAGTTCCCTGAAATTAATCCTCCAGCAGAAGAAACAGGAAAACCAGAAGCTAATATTTTTACAAGTGGCTAATGCTAGATAACTGAGTTCATGAACTTAGGGAGGTTAAACACCACTAAAGGGAACTGATTTTTGTCATTTTTTTCCTCTGTTCACAGTGATTTGCATTAGGTGACAGTGTTTAGCTGAGCATCTGTGCACTGCTCTGTCTTCGATGGATGCTGAGAGGAAGACAGTGCTGCTTGCATTTGGAAAAGAATGCATGTTTTCTTTTGGGCCCCTCTGTTGTGCTGTCTACAAATTAATCACATGGAAAAGAAATAGCTTTTGGGTAGCAACTTGACTTGACCCTTATTTCCCTTTGAGCAGAAACTGTTTCCCTGGGAATTCTTTCATGTATCTACACAGTGAGGTATCTGCAGTGGGTTCCCTATTCCACTCTGCCCTTACTCCTTCCTGCCACCAGGAGTATGGGAGACTTTTCCTTGTAGGGCTTCCATGCACAACTGGGCAAGGTATTTTTCCAAGGGGAAACATTCCCTTTGTCGAGGTAAGGAAAGTATAACAAAAACAGACAGTTAAAGGTGAGCACTCAAGAGAATTCCCTCTCCATATGACTCTGCACATCTGGAGTCCTAAAGACCACTCAAGGAAATGTTTCCCTAACTTAGGATGGGGAAGTTTACTTCAGAAGTCAAACTCCCCAGCTCTCTAAGATAACAGGACACTGTAAAACAAAATAATGTTTGATAAATTCTTTTCTAAGCCTTGTCTGTAACACAGTTGATGAAACCTTTCTTCTCAGTTACTGCTCTGAGACCAACGAAGTAGTTTTTTTGGGAGGAATTTCTCCCTATTAAGAATCATGTTATGGATGTGTTAAATACACGAGATGCTTGGTTTCACTCTGTTTTAGAAGCCTGTGATGACAAGCAATAGATACTACTGAGCAGGAGTGTATTGCATCAGAGGTTATCTGCTGTGCTGTGGAATAGCTCCTCATCTCCCTGTGTGATGCACTTCTGGGAAAACCTGAGCAGCTGTTCTAAGCTTCACTGATGTGACCTCTAGAGTTAGAGCCCATCACTCTATAGCTGGACCTTGCAAATAAACACATGCTTTGGATCCACATGGATCTGATGTAAACATATGTCAGCTCTCAGGGAGGTATTGTGTTGTGTTGTTGGTTCCTGAACAAGATTCTTGGTTTCTGCTTAGAAAAACATATTTTTAATTTTTTTTTTTAATTAAGAAATCTATCAAAAAGATGGTAAGGAAATGCAGCTCAGGACACCAAATTAACATTTTTAACATGTTTTTGCACCAGCTGGATGTCCCACCCTGTAATCTCAAATGTTAGTTTTAAAGTACGCCTGAGTATCCTACTGACTTTATGTGGAGTTGGAAGTACTTGAGCTTTGCTGATTTACTCTTATTCAGCAAAATGAGAGAACAATAATACGTTATTACTCACAGTTAAGCAGTGTAAGTTTGGGGACAAGGCTTGCAGAAGCCTAATCCAACAATGCTGAGTTACAGATATTTTAACAAGTTATCTTCTAATGCAACTAGGAAAGAAAACTTCCATGAAAGTGACAAACAAAATTATGTAGTAATCACCTAAGTGCTTGTTTTTCCTGTGATTTTTTTTAATATCTATTTTTTCCTGATGGAATTGTGTTGGACAGTGGGGCACATTGATTTCCAGAGATTTATTTTTTTCTCTTTGACAAAGTACATTTGATTCGCCACTAGATTCATACCCCATGATCAACATAAAGTCATTCCTTGGAAACATATCCTTCCTTAAACTTCCTTCCAGCCATGTATGTGATCTTTGTTATACCTGTGAGCATAACAGAACCTAATGCTTAGAAGCTTGGGATAATGTTGGGAAGGAAATATAATTTATTCTATAATTTCCTTCCTTGCTTTGTTGGGGGTGCTCCAGAATGCATGCTTATTTAAAAAATATGAAGGAAGAAATCAGTAGTGATGGACTGCAGCATTCAGAGTATGTTTCCAGTGCAGGTAAAACCAGATGCTTTTAACCTAATCTAGCCTGACTTAGGTAACTCTGTTTAAAGTACCAAAAAAGGCAAGGTAGTGGGAGAAAGAAAGTATTTATAGCTCATCAAAAGGTTCCTTTTAGCTTGCCTTGAGCTCTTCTGAGATTCATGCCTTTCACATGCAGCGCTCTGGGAGATTGTAACCAGACCAGTGTATTTGAAATCATGTGTCTTGCTGTGCCTCTATGCTGTATTATGCAGAGCCCAAAACTCTACCTTCATTATGAATATCTTCCTTTAGCTTTGTCCACTCACAGTTCAGTCAGTTTGCTGGAAGTGATTTAATCCTAAAATGCCTCATCTGTCTTCTGGAGGTTGTGGGCTGTTAGTTTAATCTATTTCCAGGGAGTGCAGAACAACTCAAAAAGGGTTTCCATCACCACCTGTTCTGGGAAAGAGTCATCCCTCCCTCTGGCAGTACTGCAGCTCCCCACCTCCTGGCCCTGCTTTTACCTCACATGGGAAATATTCAGAGTGGAGTTAATGACCTTGGTACAGTGATACAGGTATTGAGGTGAGTGTCAGATGAGTTTGGCACCATTCAGGCTTCTCTGGAGACTGATCGCTGAGATTGCTGGGTTTTTGAGCTGCATGGAAGTGTGGGTTATTTTTCTGTATATTGATTCTATCAGTTTTGAGTTTCTTTCAGCTTTTCCTGTTGAATCCATTGGTGTAACCAAGTGCTACAAAGTGCTTTTGGTATGAAAGAACAGTGTGTTCAGACAGATATTCCTGTGCTGACATGTCTTGCAGTTATATATCAGACTATAACTTGAAGCAGCTAATATTCTCACAGATACTCTGGGTGCTTTTAATGCACATAGGTAGCTGTCACTTGCAAAGTTATAAACATTACTTTCTGACTTCCTTGAAAACGAAAAATATCCTGTTTAAGTTTACCAATTGCATGTTTCTTCTTTAGTTATAGAATCCAAAACACTCCAAGGAGAAAAGGGAGAGCACAGTTTCAGTGCTCCTGGAACATTCGTCATTGAAAATACAACAGTTGAATTTCAGAAGAGTACAGACAGGGAAATCATAAAGATCCAGGGACCTCTTGGAGCAGATTTCATTATCAAGGTGGGATGTGTGTATGTGCAAACCTACAGAGATGTGCAGCAGAGTGGGTGGGTGTCCATCGGGTTGTAGCAGCACAACAAAATCTTTTAGCTGGGAAGTAAGGAATCCTAATTACAGTCCGGAGTTCATTCATGCTAAGTAAATCCAAACAGTTTAAACTGTTACAAGATTAATGTCTTTCCTGTGGTGGGAAGTACCACAGGATCTTTAATGGTAAAAATGGCCAGGATTTTTGTTTTAGTGTTACTGAAAGAGTATGAGCGTGACCCTGTGCAGGGGATTGAGTTAATCCAATTGCAGACTGCCACCTACTGAACCTGAGCATTGCTTCCAGCAGTGCCCTACAATCTCCCTTAGACATTCCTAATCCAGCCACTGACCATTTCTAATCCTTTTAAATTTCTTTCTACCCAGACCACGTACCAATGGCTTGCATCACACATTCAGATATTTGTATGTAGAAACATACCAATATTTGACAACCAAAGGAAGACAGTCATGCAGTATGCCATTGGAAATGACAAATATTTCAATATTATCACACCACTTGGCTTTATTTGTCACGTTGCAGAAATAGAATTTCAGTAGTTTTCCTTGTGCACCTTCAGTATCACATGTGCAGTTAGACTAGCCTGGCTGTGAATCAGTGTGCTTGGATCACTTAGAGAAGAATACCTTTAGGAACTCTGCTATTCCAGGAGAGATAATCAGATAGTCACATTAGTACCTTGAATAATTTTTGGGAAAAAAAAGCAAGATTCAAATGTTTAGCTATTGAGAACTTAATGGTTACTGTAAACTTTCTAGAGGTTTTATGCCTGTTACCATCTTACTCTCTGCACTGCTGTTATGCGTGAAGTATGTTTTGAAACGACATGAACTGTGGAGTAGAGTGTACAAACGTGTTTTAATGGAAATTTCTTCAGACCAGGTACTCTGGATCAAAAGAGAGCGTGGTTCAGTTCTTTTTCTATCAACCCATCAGTCATCAGTGGAGACAAACAGAGTTCTTCCCCTGCACAGTGACATGTGGAGGAGGTAAGTAATGGCAATTCTTCAGGAGTGATAAAAACTGAAGATTAAAAGTAGCTGATCTGCAACCTTTCCTCTGCATTTTTATTGATTAAATGTTTGTTTTTGTTTGCACACTGGTAATTCTTCAGCACAATAAATTGCAGAGTAGAAGGTAAGCAGGTTGGTTAAGCCAGTATCAGCATTGGGTTTTTTATTCTTTATGTTACTTGAAGTCATGTTCTACCATAAAGAATGTTCACTTGAATAAGAATATTGACTAAGAAATAAGGATGTGACATTCAAAATGGAAAATTGCGATTCATAAAGGATATTTCAGAAAAGTAAGCAAAGAAACACAGTTAGATTTTTAAAAATAAGAATAATAAAGAAATGAATGAAGAAGGTATTCCTGGCCTCAGTAGTAGACATGAGGGAGAGTTTTAAAACATTTTGTTGAGAAATTAGTTACACAGAAAGCAGGGTAAGTAAATAGAATTTAAAGAACAGCTGCTGTCAATACCTTTGATCTTAGACATTTAGTCCTAGTGGTAGTTAGGGCAGCACATGGTGCACTGTAGCATCTACTCCTGATTTAAACACTGCAGTTTAGATGAAGTGTAGCTCAGCTCTGCTACAGCTCATCCAGCCCAGCCCACTGCTTGTCACGTCTGGTTCTGCAAAAATAGCGTGACCTCATGGTAGGAGGGGTGTGTGACATTGCAGATAGCTATTTCCCTTCAGCTAGCATTACCCAGGTCACCTGGAAAACAGACCAGGATGCGAGTGATACTGATGTAGGGATTTTCTGGAGAGTGCAAATATGGTTTAAATAGTTACTTGGGACATGAATAAAGAGAGTGAGGGATGCTTAAAGTACAAGCAGAGTCTGGGGATCTTTTGATGGACCGTCCGTTTTGGCACTTGCACCTCCCTGTAATCTGAAATGCAGACAATATATGTGGATAATATATAGTCCCACAGGAAACTACTGTATCTTATGAGATACTTGGCCTCATGAAGTGTGATTCTTGCTGGAGCTGTGAATGGCAATACATATCCTCTGATGATTCCATCACACTGTGTTTATAATTTTTTTCCTTAACCTATCCTGACAAGGGAAGAGGTTAAAGCCTCACAGTTACTTTTGAGGACTGCATGTAAACACCGGATAACTCAAGGGACGTATTTACCTTCAAAGGTATTGGCTCAAATCCAGCCTTCTTCAGACTGGTGTTATGGTTTGAAAATTATAGCTACATGTCAATCTCCTTGAAATTATCCAGGGGTTTCAAAGCCCTACTTTGTAGCTGCCTACAAGATGAAACTGGTACCTTTGTCGGTGGGGCTTGGCAGTCCTCAAGAGGAACAGGAACTGAAGAAGCACAAAAACTAAGCTACTCAGTCATGAAAGTAGTAGTGTTAGGAACAGCATATTGCAGAGGCTTGCAGGAAAGTTGTATTGCCGCTGCCTGGCCTTAACCTGTTATCTGAAAGTGGGTTTAGTGTCCAAATTGTCTGTTTGGCATCTTGTACTGGCAGTAAAAGAAGTTCCTCACAACAGAGACTTGGAATCAGAATCCATTCCTCGCTTGGATGCTGCTTCTACATTTAATTCTGTAATCTCCAAGTGTTGGAAGGGGCATCTCTGAGAGCACAGTCAAGCTTTAATGAGCAAGAATGGCTAAAAATTGTTTCTTCTGTTTGCAAGTGATATATCTGCTGGGTCCTTTCAGTACTTAGAAGATCTGGAACGTAGATGCTTTGAGCACTGGAACTGCTTAGTTCTGTATGGTTATCACTCTCATACATGAAGACACTTTGGATCAGCCAAGAGACACACAGCTGAAGCCATTGATATACAATACTTAGCATTTTTGGTAGACACTTGGACTTGTGCTGTTACTTTATTGAGACTATTTGATTTTAATTCTTGTGGTTTCAAATTTTTTTTCTTTGCACATACCAGAACATCCTCCTCCTCTCCTCAGTTTAAGTCCAAGTAAGCTTTTTTGAATGAGTCTTTTTTTCTTAGCCAAAAAAGAATCTAGTGGTTTATAAAACTCAGATCCCTTCTTGTAACCAGTATCCACACAGAATTTTTTTTTTTTTTAGCCTAGCAGTTCAAGTTTTCTTTTGTTGGCTCTTCTGCTAGGAATGTTCTTGAAGCTATTTCTTGGTTTTCTACAGTTTCTTAACAATGTTTTTGGATCTCATCTTCAATTCCTCTGGCTTTCTGTTTTAAGTATTTATTATTTATTTTTTAGCATGAATGACTGTGTAATATAGCTCTTCAACATACATGGTAGCTCCTCCTTGGGGGAGGGAAGTTATAAGTTGTGGAACATGTACTAGAACCAAAAGGCTTTGTAGGTTTGCCTTGTGACAGGTGAGCTGGTGCAGTACATATATTCTTGTGTAATGTGAAAATATGTATGCCTTTACTCTTATGCTTAGAATATTATTAGAATAAAGTGCCAAAATCTCATCTAGTGTTAAGACAGGTTAATATATTGGTATGCTGAATTGCCTTAAATGAAAGTCTGGTCCTTCATGGTCTTGCTCACTGTTTCCTTGTTTAAAAGCAAGCAAAAAAAAAAAAAAAAAAAAAGAGTAAACCAGAAAATTAGTTCAGTGGGCATCATTTTATTGAGGGCAGGGGACAAGGCTGTTTAAATTTCTCTCCATTACAAAACTTAACTTTGCTTCTGCAATAGGTTATCAGCTTAACTCAGCTGAGTGTGTGGACATTCGTCTGAAGCGTGTTGTTCCTGATCACTATTGTCATTATCATCCAGAAAACAAGAAACCAAAGCCCAAGCTAAAAGAATGCAACATGGATCCCTGCCCCTCTAGGTCTGTATGACAAATAGATTTGTGTTTCATATGGTCAGTTATTAAGGAACAGGCAACTGTATTTACTTGATTGCAGCTCTTTTCCTCTTCAAGGCTACTAATCTTAGTTGATTATTGCACACGTTAAAGGCTGATACCACTGCCAGTGGATTTGTGGCACTTGTTCAGTGTGGCAGAATAGAACACTTTGCTTACATAGACATACTGCAAATATCAACTAGTTTGAGGCCTAATTCTGCTTTGTCTTTGCTGAGTGGTACAGCACTAGTATGAGGATTCTGTGAGGTTGTGTGAGGAGGACAGATTGCTTGCCTACTTTTGGATTTTTTGATGCTGCCATTCAGGATTTCTCAACAGCCATTCAGGAGGTCCAGTCAGCACACGAGTTTTGCACATGGGTTAACTTGGTTCATTCATTTGCCTATCGCAAGTGTTTGATTCTTCATTGGTACTGTAGAGTTGACACTTCAAGAATTAAAGCTTGGGGCTACTTGTTTGGATTTTTTTAAAGTAGGAATTAAAAATAAAAAAACATTCAAAGGAAATGTCCTTGTGGTACAAATGCCCCAGGATATTAATGCCGAATTGTAAAGGCTGTAGTACACATAAATTGTATTGAATTGCACTGCAGTATTTAAAACCAACTTTTGGATTGTCTGGTGAGGTTTCCTGGCTGTGCTAAAGAATCTTAAAATAACATCACAGTATCAAGTCCCAGAACCTTGCATTAACATGCCAGCTGGCTGAGCCAGAGTTATATGCAAGAAGAAAAGGAAACACTCTCAATGGATTTCATTTCCTATAGCTAAACTGTCCATTTCCTTTCATTTCTGTTGAACATAATTGTTGATAGTGACCTCTAACATTTATAGATGTGTAGACTTTCAGGATTTTTTTTCCTGGAGAGTTGATCACTGTATGGAGCAGAAGGACTTCAGCAATGCTTAATGGCTGTGGGTGCCAAATGTTCCATAGCTGGAATGGGAAAATTAGGAAAAGAAAGGGTGTAATTATATTTTAACTTGCAAATTTAGTTTATACAGCCAGGAAAAGGGAAGTACTACTGGATATAATACCATATTTCTTAACATTGGAAATAAGGCTTTATGCTGTGTGGTTCCAATAAAACAGCTCTAGAAGGGTCTTAAGCACCATTCAGGACCTACCTAGGATAAGTCCTGTGATGCATGTATTTCACTGACACTCATGTTCCTCAGCAGTCTTTGTTACAGATAAGTATTTTCTTGTTAACAAAGTAGTGCAGACCTAAAGGAACACTGATAATAAATTTCTCTGCTGAGGGCTTGCTCATTTAATATTTGATGGTGGTATGAAATAGAGAAATTGTATGGTGAATAGCCCTCTATCCATGCAGGAGAGGTAAGATCATACAAGTCATTGTTTGACAGAAGGCTAATGTGTAAGTGAAGTAAGATTCCTTCAGTTCACACTGGGAATTGTTTACTTTAGGCATGATCACATAAAAGCATGTACTTGATGTACACTTTCGGGTATGAGAAATAATGATGCAATATTTATTTTTTTTTGACAGTGATGGATTTAAAGAAATCATGCCCTATGATCACTTCCAGCCACTCCCTCGGTATGTACAATCAGGGTAGCACATGTGTCAGCATCAGCACAATTTTCACTGCAAATACACTACTTGAGTACTAAGATAATGGAACATCTTCTGACTTTTGGCTACACAGGAGAACAAGTTTAAAACAGTCCTGTAAACGTTTCTGAAGCCTGTGATTCATTCAGTATGTTCTGGATGATTAGCTTAGCAGTAAGAGGTTAATATGCTCTTGGTGAAAATGCCATTGTGAAGTCTTAAAATAAAGAGTTGTCCCCCTAAGCCTTCTTCTGCTGCAGTGCTGAGAAGAGCACGTTCTTTAAACTGCATGTGTGAATTCTTGTCTTGAAAGGTTTTTACTTTAGAGCTGTATGCAGTTTTTTAGGACAGATCCCCTATACAGGACTCCAGAATTTCTTTTTCCCTTGAGAGGTCTGATTCTTCTGCTCTTCTTTATATCTACAGTCTGTTTATTGACATCAAGAGTGACATGTCACTTTCAAGATACTGAGTTGTCCGAATATCTCCTGTCTGAAATGAAGTCATCAGAGCATAGCTTGTTGCCTTTGTTTGTTTGTTTGTTTGTTTTACCTGATGCAATTACAAGGATTTAAAACTTCTCTGGAAGCCTTAGGTGTCCTGTAAAGAATTTCAGGACTAAAAAACATCGAGCCACGTTTGCTGTTAATGTAAAGAATTATAGTTGGTGGAGTTAGATGCATATTTATCGGAGTTGAACCTCTGCTTTATTAGGTCATGAAATGAATAATGTGTATTTTTCTAAAGAAGTAAAGATATGAAGTAATAAGGATGAAATCATAGACTTGCACGGCTCAGTGGAGCTACTGATTACAGCTGATATAAATGTCACAGTTTATTTCTGTAGCAATTTGTCCTTGTGGATCTGCTGTCCTGTGATGTACTTTGGCTTTAATACATAGACCACAGCTTTATCCTGTAAAGTTCTCTAATTGTATTCTGTGTCTCTCCCCTTCCATTTCTTCTGCCAAGTCCTTTGTACTTCAGATCTCTTCTGGAGCTCAGCACAATGTATATACATGAGTATTTCATCTTCTGAACCACTTAGGGCTTGGAGACCACTCGGAAGAGAAATTTGATCCCTCTTTCTGTGCTTTACTGTGCTCAGCACGTCTGCATGACACTGTGGTGAGATAGATTATGTCTGCGATAAAGCTGTGGGCAGGTTCTCTTATTTCAAACTCTCAGAACTACGGAGAGAGGCCCACCTCATTTCAGCACCTCGGTGTGTCCTGTCAGAAGGCATCATGGTCTTCCTGTGAGATGCTTCAGAGTCAGGACTGTAAAATAGCAGGCGGCCAAGCAGGGCTCAGAGTTGATGCCAGCAAGAAGGAGAAAGGAAACAGGCCGTGTTCTACTGGGAGGGCTCATAAGGAAACACAACAAAGATGTAGAAACAGCTTTTCTTACAGGAATTCCTGAAAGAAACCAGCAGCTGACAGAGACGGTTTGTTTACCTGCATCATGAGGGGACTCTGGTCCAGCGCACACGCAGGTCTTGCTCCCATGTGGCAGGATTTGTCTGTGCTGTTCCCTGTCAAGTAACTGGAATGCATTAGCCTGTGCTGGTTCTGCTGGACTCCTTCCACCTTTTCTTTTTGCTTTTTCTTTTTGCCTTTTCTTTCCTTACCTGTTTCTTACATGCTGCCCCAGGATTGGTCTTGCAAAGCGGGCGGAAAACCAAAGTAGATTCACTGGAGCAAAGCTGTACAGACTCCTTCACCTCGACCAGCAGTCCGACATCACACCTCCTACATAACACGAGGGCCATGAGGAGGGAGGGCTGCTCTGCAGTCCTGTGGTGTTTACCACTGCTCTCCCATTCACACGAGGAAGTTGTGGGAAAGTCGTGGTGCGCGCCACAAAATCTTGAAAGAGTTCTCCTGTGGCTAGAGTTGTAAATGCCCCACTGAAATATTTTTACAGATGGAGAATTCTTTTGAAATAAATAGAAAAATTTCCCAGGATGAAAATTTTCTTTTAAAGCTTTTGGAATGCCTCCATTTATTTCAGACTTGTTGGACTGTTGAGGATCCCTTGACAGCTGTGGGTTCTGGAAAGTATCTCCTTGACTGCTTGCCCAAGACCCCCCTTTTCCCCAGTAGCCATGGACCTCACTCCATCTTGAAAATGCTTGTGGGAGTATGGGATCTGGAGTGTGTTTCAAACTGATGAGATAAAGAAAAACAACTATAAAACTTCGTGCTATAAACACTTGCAAGCCTTGTATTACACATAGCACAGTGAACCTTACCTATATAAATCCATGAGCTGCTAATTCATTAAATAGTTAATTGCTCTTTAGTTCCTGAGATTTTTAAAGAAAATGAGTTAACACTGGCCTTTCATTTAAGTCAAAGAACAATATAACTGCTGCTCTTCAAATGGGCTTTGTATTTGTGATATGATATCGGTATCTCAGCATACAGCTTTATTCAGAATTCTTGTGAATATATACTCTATGGCTAATGTTCTATGGCTTGCTCTGCATTTATATATACTCATGAGTATACATACTCATTCTTCTATTCAGCTTAAGCATGATAAATATGTTTTTGTAGGCTGCTTAATGAATTGCTTAAAATAGGAACTGTCCTTGATTTACCTGCTGCATCATAAAAAGTGTGTAGTAATTACTTAAATTTACCTTTGATTTATAGGCCTTTACTTCATCAATTCTGATATTATGACTTCCTTTATGATAGCCAAGTTACTCTTGATTAATTGATTTTGGTGGGATATTGTAGTACTTGCTGAGTCCATTGTTCATAATGGATATAATTATTTTCATGATCCTCTCTGAGCCTCTGCAGTTGTAATAGAAATAAGTTTTAACTGACAGGACATTGGTGAACCATAAGATGTGCTGCAGGACTCGAATCATTTCCCAGGGCTTGGCTTTGTTTTGGTTGGGTGGTGGAAGGAAGCCAGGAGATGAGAGGGGAAGGGTGAGGAAAAATTGCACATGGGTCATTGGAACCTATAGACAAATACTATGATAGAAGCTTGTTATCTCTGAATGTGACAGGGGCAGGATATTATTGAAGTTAGATTTATTTGAGGGGTGACAGCTTAAATGTACATTCACGCTAAGGCCCAGAGATAAATGAAACTGAGTTTGTAGCCTAAAAACCTTAATGTAATTCTCACTTCAGGTGGTGCAACATTTTCTGTTTTTATTATAGTTAGGTCAAAGATTGTGGATAGATGTCCATTTTGAAGATGTTCCTTTCCATAAGGTTATTATCCCTCTGTTTTAGGCTACTGCCCCACAGCTCTGCTGGTTGACAGGTTTTTCTTAAATTTTCTGTAAGCTGTGCATTGCCCTGCTTTGGGAGGAATCAGCTAGGTTAGCCAAAACAGCTGGAATGGATGAGCAGCTACCTTTTGCTTGAAGCAAGCTGAAAAGTGAGAATACAGGGTCATTCAGTGGCATTTTAATGAGGGTGGAAAACTCTTGTAGCACTGCAGTGATGACCAGCCAAATGATAGCTGTCACAACTTCTTCAGAGTCCTTATGGACAAAGACAGTTTGATATGAAATGTCTGGGTTTACCCAAAGTGTTAGAGTTCCCTTAAAAATTACTTAATGAACAGATTTTTTTTTAAGGGTAGTCTGAATGATGTGGGCAATGATGAACAACTGTGGGTAGTAACACCCTGAGTTAGGACAGTCAGATCTGTCTTTGGTCTTCATAGGGTCTATATGGCCATGTAAATTAAATCAAAAATATTCTGTTTAGGTGATCTAGACTATTTAGAAGTAAATTCATTCCAGTAATCCAGCTCAGTATATTCATGGTCTTTAACATGTGTATGAGGATAAGATTTTCAGTTATTTTGGAAATAACTTAAATTTGTATTTCTGTCTTTCTCCTGATTTTGCACATGAATTTGAGCCTGGAATTATGCAATGTATCTCTGTGATTCAGTACATATGTGTGTGGTGAGAATCCAGCAAACAAACTGTCAGTGAGTTTTAATTGACACTATGGTTGGATTCAGTATTTTACTCTTTTAACAGTGGTTACTGGAAAAAAAGAGCCTTATTTTTAATATATCTGGGTTCTTTTTCCAGGTGGGAACATAACCCATGGACTGCATGTTCAGTTTCCTGCGGAGGTGGCATTCAGAGGAGAAGTTTTGTGTGTGTAGAGGAGACCATTCATGGAGAGATACTACAAGTGGAAGAATGGAAATGCATGTATGCCCCAAAGCCCAAAGTCATTCAGACCTGCAATCTGTTTGATTGTCCGAAGTGGGTGGCAATGGAATGGTCTCAAGTAAGTTGAAAAGTAATTTGGACCTTTATTCTTTCTTTTTTAAAGAAAGCCTCCAGTCTTGTGTTACCATGTGTTTATGAGCACAGTGCTATTGGAAAAGTATAGCCCTGAAAGATAATTCATAGTTCTTTCTAGGAGACGTTTGCACTAAGCAATTCTGCCTGATAATCACAATTTTCATGTGTCTGTGTGGAGAAAAATGCATGTAGAATTCTTTATGCCTGTTGAATTCCTGCTTTATATGGAGGAGAAGTTAGAGACAGAGGTGAGGTCCCTCTGCAATCAGATCATTTATGTCTCAGTTCTTGAGAAACGTAGTATTTCACTGGATATAAGAGCTAAAGGCACGTCTGTCTTAGGGGCTGGCAAGTCTGCAAGGGTGATTTTCCAGCATTCTTACCTTTCATTACAGTTACAAGAGCACAAGGCAACTTGTCCTGGCTATGGTTATCTGATACAGCCAGATAGCTCAGTACTCCTGTAATTCCTTAGTTCATCCAAATGACATCACTGACACAGAGCGTAGAAACTGCAGCACGCCTGACCCAGCTTTAAGTGCAAATGACCACTGTGAGAGGGTGTATTCTCAGTGCACAGCCATCTCTGGTTCAGACTGTTGCCAATCAGATAAGCTTTACAGAACCCCAAGAGATCATTTGCATTCCCAAAACTTAGACATTTTTTTCCAGCCTCAGCCTTTTCTTTACTCGCTTAGCAATGCAGGGGCAAATTCACGCGTCTCCGTGGAAAAAACTTAAGTGAGCAGGTCATCAGTACTTGGAAGTTCCTTCTTAAGAGCATTTGTAAATAGAATAAAGACATGGGTTGAGGTGGTTGTGTTGTCTCCTACAGTGCACAGTGACCTGTGGCCGAGGCTTGCGGTACCGAGTGGTGCTGTGCATCGACCACCGCGGGCAGCATGTCGGGGGCTGCAACCCACAACTTAAACTGCACATAAAAGAGGAGTGCGTCGTGCCAATACCCTGTTACAAGCCAAAAGGTAACTGGAATTTTGTCTGGGTCTGTTATTGTTTTACATTTTTGTTCGGAGAATTAAAAGCCCCTGGTAACCTTTCTCAGAAATGCCAGAAGCTGGAATTTACTAGGACTTATTTCAGTCTTGGCAGAAACAAGCACTTTAATTATTGGTGCTAGGAAAAGTGCCCTGCTGATATTTTTTGCTGATATTGTGGCCAGACTGTCATGAGGTGAACATGCAAACTAAATCTATACAGTCTGGTCAAATTGGGAAAACCAGAATTAATGAGGTTAACATGGGGAGGAGAAATTGTTCAGTGATATTTAAAATGGGAACGAAACTCCGTATGTATCACCTGGGATCTTGTTTGTTTGCTCTCATTAAATGTTTCAGCATTCTCAGTGGACCTCAGCAGCTCATTAAGTTATAATCAAACTAGTTTCTTTCTCTCTTCTTCATTTCTGCATATTTAAAACAAAGAATGGAACTCAAACATCATGAAGAAATTCCCTAGTAAATTTTGTTCTATTATCCAGTATATCTTTATTCAAAGCATTAGATCAATAGGCAGTATGAAGGTGAATAATGCAAACATCTACATATTGCTTTGATTTTGGAGGAATTACTGAATGTTTTGGGTTTTTTTTTTCCTCTACCAGAAAAAAGTCCTGTGGAAGCAAAATTGCCATGGTTTAAACAGGCCCATGAAATGGAAGAGACCATAACAGTCTCAGAAGAGCCAACGTAAGTTCATTGTCTTTTACAGTGAAGAAACATTCCCAGCGTGTTTTGCAGATATCTGCAATGACTGTTGCTGTGCAGTTTGCTTTGATCATTGACCCTCCTGGGGAGATGAGTTGTGTTATGAGCTGTTCCTAATGTTCCATCTCAATAGCTTCTGGAGCTCCTGTTCTGGATGACACTGAGCTATTACAGTATCCTGATATCATCTGTACAATTCAAAGGGATCTTAACTGAGCTTAATTAAACCTTAATTAATGCACGTGGAAACATTTCAGCAGATATAAATTAAATAAATGCAGTTCTATCCCAGTCATAGCTGTTACCTCAATAATGTAGTGGTTGTATTAAAACTTAAGAGGTATTTTGTAGGCTTGCCACCCCCTTTCCTTGGGGGGTGAGACCAATGCCTAAAGAAAGTGAGAAAAACCTGCTGATCTCTGAGCTTAGCTGATCTGTGGGGGTAAGTTGTACTATTTTACATGTGCATATGTGTGAAATGACATCTGGATTTTGAGAGTCCCCTTAAAAACTGATGAGCATGAACCTTGCAAGTTCTGAGGATGAAAGCATAACTTAAATCCAGCCACAACTTGTTCCTGACCCTTTTGCGTTAGGACATCCATTCAGTTGCTTATATGCCCTGGGTACATTTCTTACATACATACATATATATGAATATGTAATACATTCTATATATAATATTTAAATTTCTAAAAAGTTTTAGTTTTCTATAAGGTTTTAATGAGAGATTTTGAACAGTGTTTTGTTGTACTCTGCAGAATTCTGCACTCTTTTGTAATAATGTCAGTTTGAAATAGTTTAGGTGAGCTTACTGAAGTTCCTTTGGATTTATATTTCTCTGAGAGCAGAGTGTGCCCTATGCTTATTTTTCTTCTTCCATCTAGCTATTCCTGATTTTTGGCACACATGCAGCAACAGGTGTGATCATGAGTAATAAAATCTTTACACCTGCACTGACTCACAGAAGAAACCTCTTGCCAAACAGGTGTTTATACAGTTATGGTGACTGTACTTTAAACTTTTCACTGCTCTAGCCTCTCAAGTCAGGTGTCAGCCTACTGTGAGCAGTTATTTCACCCTCCAAATTGGTGGCCCTGAATTCAGGCAGGGTAGTAGCACAGACATAAAAATAAAGTGTGATTGTCAAAAGGGGTGATGCAATCAAATGTGCCTGTTGAATGTCAGCATAGCGGAATGGAGGGGTACGAGGCCACTTCTAAAGAGTGTTCAGCATGAAGCTATAAAGAAAATTATCTCTAGCATTACAAAATCCTGCTGTGGCAGCTGTGAGCTAATGCAGTTTCTAGGTTTTTAGGGTCCTTCAGCATCAGTCTGACAGAACAAGCAAGGAGGACTGGCAGGGACACAGCATCTGGTTCAGAGTATGTATAGAATATAACAGAAATGAGCTGGAAACTTTGTCATGGGTTCCCTTGTACCTTGTCCTGACAAAGGAAGCAGTAAGTCATCCTTCCTAGTTGTGACAGACGTATTCCACTGCAGCCTCACTGTGTGAATGGATCCACGTGTTCTAGTTCCCAGAGTGTTGTTACACCTGTGCAGTTTTGCAGTTTCCTGAATCTTTTTTCTTCTTCACTTATTCTGGAGACTGAGATGTTTTTCATCTTTCATTCCTGATCCTCATCTCATCCTGGGACTTTCCTTCACATTTTCAAGAAGCATCTTCACCTAAGTCTGAAAGTTCCTTCCAACCACTTCTTGCCAACGACTCCTCTTGGCCATCCCCTCTTTGCTGAGGTGCTGCTGAGGTGCTGCTGAGGTGTTGCTGAGGTGTTGCTGAGGTGCTGCTGAGGTGCTGCTGAGGTGCTGTGCTTTCCTATTCTGGGCATTCTGGGCTCTCCTGAGACGCAGTTCTAACACTGCAGCCAGATTCCCCATTAGTTTAATTTTGCCTGTATTCTGCTGCCAACTGCTCTTACTTTAGCCTTCTAAGGAAGCTGGCAGGTAAGGGGAAATGAGAAATAACTGGTCCCTGACTTCATTCCTTTTTACAGATTTTCTGTTGGTCATGTGGACAGTGGTTTGCAACCAGAGAGTTTCTCCATCAATGCCTTAAACCTTGTGCCCTAACTGCTCTAGTCTTTTCCAGTTAGAGACAGATTTTTGGGTCATGAATCAAGTTTTAAAAAGAAACTGTAGCAATAAGTTACTTTTCTCAGAATAAATTATAACAAGGTTTTCCTCTGGTTTGGATCTGTTTAATTTTTTCTGTAATTTATACATGACACAGTGATAGCTCGTAGCCCATCTCTGCCTAGCAGGACACTTACGATTTCCTTGGTAAAATGCCATCACTTTTAATTTTAGTTATTCTCTTGTCATGCAAACTTAAGCCACAATATGAAGTCCCAACTTCTAGTACATCCTTTTATTACAACTGTCGTTCTATGCTTTTGTGTGATATTTTAGTTGATAATGAATAAGAGAATAAATGCAGCTGTGTTTTAGAACCCACAAGTGATGGATATGCCAAAAGTAGCTTGTGGAAGATAAATATTTCTGCCGCTGTGGTCTACCACGGCTGGTGTCCTGAATTTACATAGAGGGGGAACGTTCAAAAGCTTCTTTTTTTTTATTATTAGCAAAATAAAAAATGACTGTCCTTAAAGTGAGGCCAAGAAAAATGTAGGTCTGACCTTTTCAGTTTTTAGTTGTGGAATGTGATGACAGTTGATACCAATCATTATTTTAAATGTTCTTCCCTCGAGCCTTCTTAGTTACAGTGGGATTCACAGAGAAGATCAAGCAAGTTCTTGCATCCTTTTTATTAGTCTTAAGTTATAGAAATAGACACCTCAACTGCTTTTCCATGTCATGGCTTAGGACAGAGCTGAAATGGTTTCAAAAGCTGATACATTTTTTCAGTAATATGAGCTAAAAAGGGATCACTAGGCTTGCGCAGTTGTACTCCCTGGATGTGAAATGCAGTGTCTCTCACAATGGTTCACGCTCATTATATTGGAGTCATTTTCACAGAAATGTCCTTTTGGTGATAGAGAATTACCCATTTTTCACAGCTCCTTCTCTGAAAATGGGCTGGTGATTTTGTGAAACACATTAGACTCGATGTTGATAAAGCCAGCAGTGTGACTGTGTAGAGTGGTGGTGGTGCTGTAGGGAGGGGCAGGGTGTCAGCGTTGTGGAAGTTCTGCCCCAGTAACAGCCACCATTTCAGATAATTCAAACTTTTATCCAGGCCCCTTTGTGCACTGGAACTGGAAATATCACAAGAGAAGAATTTGTTTTTTTCAGGATTTAGGCATTTCCTGTCTTTACTGAAAGCAAGAACTACAGGAACGAGGGGGAAAAAAAAATAAAATTAAGAAACACCATGTTTTCCAAGTCTTTAGAAAGCTGCAGAGGGCCACACTGAGTTCAGTTTTCAGTTCAGATTTGGTTTGGTTGTGTTGGACTGCTCTGTCCCAGTTTTCTCATCAGTAGTTTAGGTCACCGCTTCATTTCTCAGGTCATCCCACACTGGCTTTTACAGCGTGTGCCAGGTGAGTGCACATTCCCATTAGCATTAGACTGGTAATGCTGCAGCCTGGATGTGCCCTCCACTGCATCTGTACTGTGTTCATTATTCATACCTGCACAAATAGGAGCATTTTAGTTCTGTACTGCACTGGGAAGAATGACTGTACTAAAAGGCTGATTGTGAAAAGTTGAACCTGCTAAAATTTGCATTTTCCGATGCTTTTCCTTTTTTTTTTTTTTTCTTTTTTTAATCAGGTGATCCCTTCTGCAAACTCAGTTAAAGATCTCAGAAAATTTTCAGTTACCACTGTCCTACTCATTATAAATTCCCAATGATCGACAAGGCATTGTAGTACAAGTACTTTGAGGCTTCTTAATCCCAACCTGAGATGACTCTGAGTGTTTGCCCATTGAAGGCAGACTGAGTTTCAGGGAAGTGCTGTGCCCTGAGCATTGCCATGTGTATGCTGTGAATGCCATGGAGTGAAAAATAGATCACTTCTGAGGCTGGTGGAGTGGGCTTTAATGACCTATCACAGGCTTTGCTTTTGCACATTAAATATAGAATAAAAATTTTAAAAATCATGTGCTTAAACAAAAACTTCAGATAAAATTCAGTTCTCTTATTGTCCAGTCAGTTCCTTGCTCTAATTTTGGATTGTCAGTCTCCATTGGCTTCTACTGAAGGTGCTTATTGTGACTTCAACATGATCATCCTTGGAGCAGTTCTACAATTTAGGATTTCAACAGTCATGTGACTGGTTTAGCAAATGCCAAGGTAGAATAGAAAGTATTTTATGTGTTGCATTTTTATCTTGCAGTTCACTGAAAAAATATCAGACACTAATATTCAGCAGGAAAACCTCAGTTGTAATATAGCCTTGCTAGAAATAAAGGAAAAAAATGTTTAGAATTTTATGAGTTTCTTTATAAATAAGTTGGTTGCTGAATGGAATAATTGCTAAGATTCAAAATTGCCTTTAATTTTTACAGTATTTCAAAAGAATGTCTTACATTGTTGTGGAATGTCTTAATGCACTCAACTAGCAGTACACAAAACTAACACTTATTTCTCATATGCTGCTGTCATTCTTTTACCAAAAGAACTTATGCTTTCAGACTGCAAACTCTTAGGTGTGGTTAGGACACCAACCAACTCTTTTCAACTATAAATGTCCATCAGTTTTATTTTTCCAGTTAGGTACATAACTACAAATGGACTTCAATTTTTGGTTGTTTTGGTTTTTTTTTTACACAGAAGGAGAAGAAAGTAATCATTCTGTGAAGCCTGTTCATACTGGCCTTGATCCAATAAAGCACTTAAGCACAAGTTTTCCTCTGAACACATTATCATCCCACTGACTTCAAAGCACAGCTAATATGCCTCAAGTTAGGCACATGCTCAAGTGTTTCATTGGATGAGGGTGCTTTTGCCACGGCCACCTTAGGTAGTTTGCATGGCTGTCTTTGAAAAGACTGTGAGATCTGCTGTTTCAGGGTTAAGCTGATTCTGTCTGCTGGAGTAAGAGAAAGCCTTCCTTGGCAGCTTTTCCCAGAGATGTTCCATTAGAACCTGTTATCCAGAGCATCTGGACATTGACCCCCAGCAGCTGAGTGCTCAGACTCAGTGGGCTGTTGGGTTGTGGCAGTAGGGCATTTGCTCAGATTTGATCACTGTATGACACAGCCATCCCTCATTCTGATAGTACTTTTCCAATAAAAATGAGTATGGTCATCTTGGAAGGCAGCCAGATTTGTGAAGGGATGAGCACTTGCAGCTCTCCTCAGTGTGAAGAGGAGCTGGGGATAGGGTGCCCTTTACTGAGGTCTGATGAGAACCATTTAGCTCTAACAAAAGTCCTGAGACTGTTCAAAGAAACTTTGATGGGCTTTTATATATTTATATTCGTAGTAGAGTTGTACAAGGTATTTCATTAACATTTCCTTAAAGAATAACCAGTTAACCTTGTAACCTCTGTTGGAAATGGGAATAGTCTTTTTCCCCAGAGAAAGTCTATCCTGGGGCCTGTCCCAGTCACAGCCTGGGTGACTATCCCAAGGACTGAGTTGGAGTGTCCTTGCAGGCTGTCCACCCATCTGTTCTTCTTTCTTCTGTTTGATTCTTCCTCTGTGTACACTGACAAGAAGTCATTGGTGCAAGATGATAAACTGGCCACAGAATCAACCACACTGTTGACATTTTTCTGTGCTTGCTGTGTATGCAGAGCATAAATACTGATTTTTGTCTTACACAACTGTTCTTATATTTGTAAGGGCAGCTTTCCTGCAGTAAGGGAAAGATAATTCTTAATCCAAGGTAAGGGGAAAATCTTTGAATATTAATTTGGATCTTTCCTCCCAAATTCATTTTTAACATTGGTCAGATATGTCCTCCTATATCTCCTGCTGGTGTTTTGATCATCAGCTGCATTTGGAAACATAATAAAGAGCAACTACAGCCTTTTGAAAAAAGAAAAAAAAAAAAAAAGTCGTATGAAACTCTGTATTTAATTTCTTGCAAAATATACTCCAGAGCCACCCAGGATGACTTTATTAATGAAACTCAACCCGTTGACTCCAGTGCCACTTTGGAAATTGCTGTCAGTGGCCCTCAAAGTCAGAGAATATTATAACAAAGTCACAATCTGTAAAATAAGATTTTACTGTAGTTCATCAGGAGCATAAATGCTTTCTAATAAAAATGATGGATTATAGACTGTTCTGGTTAGACCTCTTTACTGAAGATGAGAGGGTGTTACAAGATTGAATCTGAAGAGGAGCCTGTGGTGGTGGGCATTGGAGATAGCTGGATTTGGAAAGTACTCCTCTCTCATTGCTGGTTTTTAGCACAACATAAGGTGAGGGCCTCTCAGATTTAAGCAGACTGCAAATATACTTTTGGCATATGCCCAACTCTGTGTACCTGGGGAGCTATTTTGTGTTATATAGAAATATCTTCATAATTTCCCCTTTTTTAGCACTGAAGGAGACTGAAAAGGAGACTTAGGTGATATCCTTTTTTTCTCAGGAAAGGGTACAACTTTTCCCTGTTCCTCGTGATTCTTTCCTAGATCTTTTATAAATTTTGGTGAATGGCTTGGGGTGGGAGGCAAATGAAAGACTGAAGACACTTGATTCTGCATTCTACTTAAGCATCAAATAATATAATGTATTGTCTGTTCTGCATATAAACACACTGTGCACACACAGACACAATTGCATGGAATAAAATGGCAGTGTTTCTGCTGCACTGTGATTATTTGCAGGTTTATTCCTGAGCCCTGGTCTCCATGCAGTGCCACATGTGGCAGTGGTGTGCAGGTGCGGGACGTGAAGTGCCGAATTCTCCTCGCGTTTACTCAGACCGAGGTTGAACTGCCTGAGGAGGAGTGTGAAGATGAGAAGCCACCAACAGAACGAGTCTGTCACCAGGTGTCCTGTGACAGTGATCCTGTCCCCTACACACCAGAATTTTCACATGCTGAAGATGACGATGTCATTTACGACTGGGAGTACATTGGGTTTACTCCTTGTTCAGCCACGTGTCTTGGAGGTACCTTCATTTATTTATTTATCCTGAGTTGTAAGAAATTGGCATTGTTTGATATTGTTGGGTCTTCTCTTAGGGTTACCCTAAAGTAGCTAAATTGATCTGTAGGAAAACATGCAGCTACAGGCTTTAACATATTTCTAGCCTATCCCTAGAGTGTTTCAAACGACTTTGTTTCATTTATCAAACACTGACTTTATTTGGTTAAGTAATGTGCAAGAAGTGATACAGTGACTTGCTTTAGTCTTGCTGCTGCAGGAGCCTCTACCAGATAGTCAGTGGTACCAGCATGTTTGATGCATCAGTGATGGGAATATTTAGATGACCTACCTTTTCCTGGGAACTGAAAGTGTATGATTACAGAGACAAAATTCCCACATTTATTCTTTATCTTCCAAAATGCTGCCATTTTCTGGAGTAAAGTAGGAATACAAAGTTTTGATTAGGAAGACTTGCTTTCAGCCTGATGAGCATGAAGATCAAACAGGAGTTAGTTTTGGTCTCGGTGCTCTGTATCCCTCCATAGGAACTCCGTGCCATACATCTGTCTGCAAGTAGTTAGGCACATTCCTTTTTGGATGTAATCGAATCTCCTTGTCGTTCTAAGTACATGTTACTAGACAAGGTTGCTACTACATACTGTACTTTGGGACCAAACACAAGTGAGTTATGAAGTGTTAAGTGGAGGCAGTGGAATTGTGAACACACCTATATATGACAGGACTGCTGACATCAGTGGGAAGTGAAGACAGTTGTACCCATAGAAGAAATAAAAAATATAGAAAAGGGGAGAACAGAAACAATCGGAAGCAGAGAGCCAGATAGAACTCACAGACAGCAGCCTCTTTTGTGCTGTTCAGCAGTTCAAACCTGGAAGACAGAAGCTGGGAGGGATGCCCCAGAATGTGATCAGCAGGATGGTAAGTGATGGATAGTGCCACCTTTATCAGTTACTACTGCTGTTTACTGAGGGGGTTGATCCATAGGAATAACAGCACATGTGATCACAAAAGATGAAACATCCCATTCCCTGCACTACCTGCAGTGGGCATTATTACTGGCAAGGGAGGAGAGACTGTAATCCGATAAAGTAAGTATAAACAGGAGATGGAAGTGACAGATATTGAGTATCTCCATTTCTTTTCTTAAAGAGAAATGTTTTTAGAAATAAGGAAATAAGGAGGTGTTCTAAAACTCCATAGTTTTTGAACTTTGAGGACGCTATCAGATATCTAGGCTGAAATAATCTCTAGTCTTTGCCTGCTGTTGCACATGTGCATGTTTACCTTGCCTGCATCTTCATGGGTGAGTTTGTCCATGCCTTAAACATCCGCTTGCCCTTGGTGTGCAAACTGATAGTAATTTAAGGAACCTGTACTGAATACAGTAGTTTCATCTGAGGGAACTTCAGAACTACTGATAAACAGAATCTCATGTTGACTTCTGATCCTTTCATGAATTTTGGTAGGTTCCTGACCTAGAGTTGTCCTGTAGGTGTTCATAGTAATCTAAACCATTTGTTTGATATGCAGTAGAAATTACCCGCTTGAAGAACTTTGAAAGACAATATCTGTGTTCTTAAGACTTGTGTGGTATCATTGGTACTGTGTCTAGACATTCTCCTTATGTGATACTCCAGGGAAATGTGGGAAGCTGTCAGGGTGTTTTATCAATGAACAGCTTCAGAAGCCCCTGTGCTGCTATGCTAGTTAGGTACCAGTGATTTTTTCCTTCTATCAGTTCTGGTCTTCTGGCTGCCTTGGCAAAGGCTTTCAAACAGACCAAAAATTACCTGCCGATAAATAGTTTTAAGGGAACCAGACATCTCTTCTGTTTCCAACTTATTGCAATATACTAACTAATGATCTCACTGTCTACTATTTTTCCATTGTGTAGTTCAAAGGAGCTGATCCATTTCTGCTAAGTTTTATGTTCAAATTTCATTTCAATTAGATGAACTCTTTAGTTACAAGAAGTAAATGTTTTCTGAGTTTGGAATATCCCAGTGTAACGTAAATTATATTAGATACTTTTTCTCTAGAATGTATGTATCTAGCAGTGGCTATTAAAATAAATTCCTGTGGATTTCTGTACCCTCGGAACTCCCTACCCCCATTTCTTGGTGCTTAACTCTCTCTGAAGGAGGGAAAAGTCTGCGGGGTCTGTGTAGGCTGGAAGCTTTATAGCCACTGTTAGAGCAAGGTCCGAATCTCTGTTTCAGAGCTTGTCACTTGCACCTTTTTTTTTAATCCTCATACAGACTAGACTTGTAATTCAAAGTCTTCTCTGGTCTCTCTGCGAAGCAGACGAAAAAATGCAGATGGAAACACTGGGGTTTTTCAGGCATTAGAGTTACAGAGCCATCTGCAAGGCAATATCAAACACCATCTTTCCAGTTCCAGAGCAGTAGTAACGAGTCCTGGGCCATTTTTGTGCTTTCTGCACCAAACCTGTATGCATGGCACTTGGAGTGCTGTACAACTTGCAGCTCTCAAGAACAGCTGTTGTGTTATGGCTGTTAGCATAATTAATGCTTCTTTCATCAGTCTTCTCATGAGTGCAAATAAAAGTTGTTGAATCCTGTTTGTCATAAAGCAGATATAATAAAGCACCTTTAATATCCATAGGAAGCTCTGTAACCGTCCTGAAAGCTAAAGATCTGATTTTCCTTCCGTGCCTGAAAAATCCCAAACCAAAAGTAAGCCAACTGTGAGCTTGGGGATCTCAGGATTTGCCTTTATTTTTCTGGAATGTTCTTGGGGGTTTCTTTGGTTTTGTTTTTGTTTTCTTTTAAATCTGAAGAACTTTGGCCCTGATATGAGAGCCCCCAGCATAAGTTTAATTCCCATAATATCTTCTGTAGAGAATTGTTATGAGAGTAAAGAGTACGCCTGAAGAGAAATGTTTTTGTTGTATTGTATAGTATTTGTTTAGTTTTGTCAATCATTTAACTACTCAACTACTACTCAACTGAACATTTTCTTGTTTAAATATACCTTCAGTTGCAAGAGATGGATTTTGATTGTTAAAAGCAATTATTATTATTATTATTGATACTCCATATGCTTCAGAAATTATGATTTGAGCCCCCTTAAGTAATTACACTGGCCTAAAAATAACGAGATTAAACAATAAATAACATAGGCACTTCCTGTTATTTCCTCTGTAGTCTGTGGCTTTGGAAACTTTAGGGTGCAGACAAGTTGTGTTTTTGGGCTTTTGTCTGGACCATAAGGGCTAAAAGTTTACCATTTTATTTATGAAAAACCTGAGATTCTTAGAAAATTAATGGATTCTAGCCAAATTTAAGGGCTCTAAGAAAAACAGTGACCTTTCTGAAACGCACATATAAAGCTGAGAGCATTTGATCTCAGCTTGTGTTGTAGTCAATTTGATAACTGTTACTCCTGTCACTGGTTTCATTAACTGCAGATACTGTTTACTCTTTTATAGAAGTTTAAAACAGATTTACAGAGAGGCTCAGGGATTGGCATTTCTTCTGAGTTATTTTCAGCTATTAGTACATATTTTAAGCAGCCATCAGACTGCGATTATCTGTCCTTCCTCTTCCAGGTACAGAGAACAGATCCACCCTCTCACCATTTGACCACCAGCTTTTTGACCCCTGTTTTCTTTGTACTCTCAAAGAAGCAGAAGCGAAAATTCTGGGCTTTTTTCAAGCATTTTGATCTTTTAACACAGCTTCGTGCACCGTGTATTTCACTTCACAGAAAAGATTGTAAAAGAATGTAAATGTATGTGGTTTGAATGCTGGGTTAAAATAGAAAATATTCTATTTCATGGAATAGTAGGGTAATTACTGCAGTAGTGCATCAGATTACTGTAAAAATACTTAATGCTCCCTGCTGCATACATAATGTTTTAGTTAAATTATCTACTATGTTTATATTATAAGCCAAGAAAGTCATACATATAAAACTTAGCTTGTTTGAATAATAGATTTTTCCGCTTTCCAATCAATGTAGAGTAAGAAATTTATCAGTGATTGAAGTTCCCAACTAATGGAAAATTACAGTTTGGGGTGAGATTAATTGTGAAGACATTCAAGCAAATGTAACATCAATTAAATGCAGTTATTTATTGAATAGAGCTCTCGAACTGAGAACTGAGGAACAGGAAGGGAGTGTTCGGTAGGTACTTAACAACTCTTTAGTGTTTCTTTTGTACTTTCAGCATCAAAACAAAGTGTAAGTTTTCTTTGAGCAAGGCTGCTGTGGGGAGGAATTGCCACTGCAATTTGTGCTCTGTACTTGACTCCAGTGAAATACACACCACGTATCAGCATTTTCTTCTCGTAATACAATTAAAGCTGCGCAGGTCGTGCTAAAAGGCAGGAATGGCTTAATGAACTCCAGGTGGCAATTTGCAGTGAGAGCCCATCACCTGGTATGACATGCCTTTTGTTCATTTGGCTGACCAGTTTAGCTTCCATAACACCGAGGTATAAAGTTCCTATGGCATTATTGCCAGTTTAGATGGTCTGAAAGGAATCTCACTTCGTTCCCCTCCTTTGTGTGAGAACTTAAGATACTACCTATTGCAACCTGTTCCAGAGCAGCAGCAGCATCTTGGAGTGCAGTTTTCCCACAGGATCACAGTGAGGTCAGCAAAGCTGAAGGTTGCTCACAGAGGGTAGATTTTGACCTAAAATAGAGATAATGTGGATGCTTGACATGGTCTTGATTGCTCATGAGGTAATGCCATTCTGTTTCTGCTGGAACGCAGTTTCTAAATTCTTACTTCCCTCCTGTAGGCAGTTGAATTTGCATTTCCTATGTAAGGGGAAAGGGAAGCTGCTCCTGTTTAAACAAACACATGGGGATCGACTGGACAGAAAACATCTGATTGCCCTGGTTGTCAGTCTGCAATAGAAAAAAAAATTTATTTATTGGTTTGTCATCTTTGGGCGTTTTCATGTCTGCATTATAGTCATGGTAATTGTTAAATATTTATTCTCAGCCTCACTAGTAAAATAGCTTTTCCACAGTGTGTGGGTTCTATTTAAATGTAATTATCAATACTTTGATACAAGAGAACTGAATAGGTTGTCAATCATATTTAAGGTCAGGTCTTTTGTTCTATAAAAATTCATCACTTTGTAGATGTAGTCAAAACATTTATATAACAAGGTCTTTCTGAACTGAAAATGAGTCCCAGAGGGGATCTCGAGGTGTACCAGAGAGCCTGAAAGAAATTGGAATCTCTGTTATTCTGAAAATCGCTGCTGGTTTACCCTTGTGAAGTGTCTGAAGTAGCTGGACTGGCTCGAGTGTTGCAGCGAGGGATTGTGGCCTGGGCTGGCTGAGACGCTGGGCTAAATCAGAATTATTCATAGACAGAAGGAACAGCTTTGGTTTATGAAAAGAATGACAGTGCTCGTGTACAGGAAAGAAATGGAGGCAGAACTCTGAGTGTAGGGTATTTCATGGAGCCTGCTGGGATCAGAATGGCTGATGGTCAGTGGTGACAAGAAACTGCTCATTGTGCGCTTTTGAGACAGAATCAGGGATAGTTGTAGGAGCTTTTGTGGTGATGTTTTGAGGTAATGCCATAGGTGATACTATGAAGTGGTTAGTGAAGGTTTCCAGTTAAAAATGCAGCTCTCTTTGAAACTTCAGGAACTAATCATAAGAAAAGAAATATAACCTGCTGCTGAAAATAAGTTGCTTACAAAATCACTGGAGACAAGTGAAAAATAAGAATGAAATGGATTTAAATTCTCTGAAACTGTAACTCTTTTTACCTGGAAACAACAAAATAGGTATATTTTATGATTTCAGTGCTTTTTTTGTTCTCTAAGGTTATGGTTATTAGCGTTGCGTATATAGAACATCCCAGATACATAAAATCCCCCAGGCACATCGCAACCCTCTTGTATTTCATGTGCATGGGAGTGAGCTTTGAAACTGAGCAAGGTTTCCATACTAAAAAAATACGATATATAAAATTGGATAATTATACAGGTTTAAAATAGAAGTAGTTCACAAAATGTGTATTCACTAAGCTGACTTGTTCTAAGGGAAACTTATATTACATTTCATTTTGACTCATAGAAATTTGAGTATTAGTAATCTTTCATGCTTCAGTAATAAGATCCAGGTAGCTGCAGATCAGAAGGTGCCAAGAATGGTCACGAGTGAGGAAAGCTTTAGGCTGGGTCAGATTTGCTGCCTTCAGCAAAACTGTTGCATCTCTTGGCCACTGTGAGAATGGCTGACTAAACATACAACCCTTCTCCTGACTAGAGTTTTGCAGGTTTTCTGCAGTTTTTAATAACAATTTTTGCAGACCTTTAGCTTAAAGGCAAGTTAAGTGAGAAGGAATCACTTTTACCTTGATTTTGGCAATGAAAGTAGTAGTTGGCTTAGGACCATTACAGAACCAGCAGATGTAGCCTCTGATAGTGTCTTGACAGACAAACCTATTTTATGTTGGTTTTCAGAGAGGTAGAATGTCGAATCAAGCCTTTTAAATATCACAGAAGTTCAAGATATGATTCACAAATATCTTTTGAGCATCAAATATGTAAACCTTGTCTCTGTGTTCCTTTTTGAAATGTTACTTTTAAGCCTTCTAATTCGGTGTCCTGAGCTTTTTTACTGAGTACTGTTCAGGAGTAAGCTTTGCAGAAATCTCTTCCACCTTCACTGTTTCATGAGCGTTTTCCTTTCAAATTCAGGAACGCAGGAAGCCATTGCAATGTGTCTGCACGTGGAGACAAAACAAGGTGTCAACGAAACCCTGTGTGACAGTTCCAAGAGGCCACCACCAATGACTCGTACTTGCAACGTGAAGCTTTGCCCTCCGAGGTACACTGTAATAATGAAACCATGTGGTGGCAAAGAAGGGGTTAATATGACTTACATAAACATTGGCTTTCTCAGAAGAGGTTCAGATTGCAGAACCGTGGTCATGCTTTGGGATGAAATTTCACTACTTCTGTTTTTTAACAAGGTTTTGGGATTGGGTTGTTTTTTTGGTCTTGTTCACTCCTTTTCCACTCTTCACATCCCGCTAATAAAATAGGGGACATTTTCTGAAATAAATCTCTTCCCTGTTGAATATTTGCCAGAGCTGGAAAACCAACCTTAACTCTTCTAGTGGTAGAAAGAAAATTTTGAGGATACTTCATGAAAAAAAAACAGATAATATTTACTTTTTATCCTTACTAAATGGGAAAAAAATGAAATCAGGATTTTTAAAGGTACCTTCATTTAAAGCTTCGTTGATAGCCCCACATAGTTCTTACGGCTTCTTATGTTTATTTGGAGATTCTGGGGAAAGAACTAATCCAGTCCAAATCCGAGAAAACCTCAGCCATATGTGAAATTCTGACATGCACTGCCTTATTTACCCACTTTTGATCTCTGACATCCCTGATCCTTTGCATATTGTTTCTGTGTGTTTGCAGAAACCTGCTATTGCTAAATGTAGGCAAGAAGTTAACAGGAACAGGATGTTTTATAGAAAACATATACACATTTAAAGGAAGTTTTGCAAATGTAAGAAAGATCTATTTACATATTTACATTTATAAATGTAAACGTCAGCAGGTTGCCAACAGGCTGCTTTTTAAGAGGAGCATTCCGAAAGGAAATGCTGGAGTTGAATTTGTCTGAAAATTTCTCTTTTGTTTGTTAATAACTTCTGCATTTGCTTGTCACCTGCAGGTTTTAATCCAGTGTATAATTCTGTGTTACAGCCAGACAGAGGGGCGTTTCAGCCATCGATCGATGCCTGCAGTTGTGTTTTTTGCTAGGCCCTGTTTGGGTAGGATTGCTCCTTGCCCAGTCTGAGGTGTGTTGCTCAAAGGTGATCCTTTGGCTGTGTTTTTGGAACAGGTGGCAAAGCGGCCCCTGGAGACGCTGCTCGGCAACCTGCGGGGTTGGGATTCAGACACGAGACGTGTCCTGCCAGCGGCCCGGAGGATCCGCTGTTGCTGCTGAAGAGTGCGAAGACCAAAAGCCTCATTCATTACAAGCTTGTAACCAGATTGATTGTCCTCCTGTTTGGCACGTTGAGGAATGGCAACAGGTATGACTGGGTTACAGAAGAAGGTTAAATGTGGTCCTCTGGACAGGGGCTTGAAACGCTCTAGTACAGAAGGTAGTTCCCCACCTTCTCCATGTGTTCCAGCTTATGCCCTTAGAACAAACTAACCCAGGGTCAAAAGTCCTGGTTTTGTCTGTTGTGCCAGTGGGTAGTCACAGGATGTCCTTTTTAAGATTTCAGAAGGATGTCAGTTACTCCAAACATCATCTCTCTATGCTCTACAAGCACAATAAACTGCTTTTTTTCTTCTTTTTCCTTTTGACTTTTTTTCTCTTTTCTCTTTTTTTTTTTTTTTTCTTTTTGTCTCCAGTGCAGTTTCCTAAGGTCCCAACAGATGTGTTAACTAGTGAGGGACATAGGCGTATCTGTGCATGTTTTTCTTGACGATTTTTATTACTTGCTTGCATCTAGGTGGTAGATTTGACTTCTGAACTCAAGTTCTCATCGTCTCTAACATATTAAATATTTTTGCAGAAGAATTTTCTGTGCTGCTTGATTTTTAGTTGAAAGTAGATGTCATTTTTCAGATGGGGGAGGGCAAAACTTGCAATGTTTGAATACCATAGCAATGTGAGCACAGATGTCCATGCAGGTGTTCGTGCTATGTTTTCTTCTCCTCAGTGCTCACGTACTTGTGGAGGAGGGATTCAGACCCGCAAAGTGTACTGTAAGCAGCTGCTGACAGATGGAAGTTTCCTGAAACACTCTGATGACACCTGCCAGGAACCTAAATTGCCGACAAGTAAACCATGTGCAAAAATTGATTGTCCTCCTCAGTTGGTCTTTGGAGAATGGTCCAAGGTGAGCGAACCTCAGCAATGGTGAACCAAAACCCTCAACTGCAATATGAGCCCTAAAGATTTCTGCTGGGGTGAATAAGCTTTGGTTTGGAGCAATAAATTGACAGCTGAAGGTTTCACAAGGCATGTGTCTGCACTAAACTGTACATGCAGTTGCTGTTCATCCATGCCTTTAAATCAGACTGATCACAGCCCCCTACCCTGAGTGGTGTTTCAGTTACTGAAGGACAGACCATAATGCACTGCATTCATTCTACCAGACATGTTTACCTATCAATTATTTTATGGTGCAACTTCCAAAAAGCAAATCTTCACATTATTCTGGCATGTCTCCTCCTCCTTTCACGTTTAGTGCAAGCTTGCTACAACTCCTCATTCAAAAAGATTTAGAAAAGTGAATTTAGAAGCTGCAATTACAGGTCAAGGCAATATGAGATCAGAGAGAAGGCTGAGAGACTTGACAAAGCCTGTTTTAGAACCTGCTGCGTTGTTTCTCTCCTACTAGCTCTCATTGCTCTCTTCTACCCATGATTGGCCATAAAGAAATACTGCTCTCTTACTTTAATTCCTGAATTGCTTTCTGGAAAAACTCTTTTTTATTTTCTGGAAAAGTGGAAGTAGTTTAATAACTAGATAACACAAGGATTCATATGAAGTTGAGCCTGTGCACTCCCTATCAGAACTAAAAATCAAAAAAACCCACAACAAAACAAGCTACTTTAAAATTAACATGTGTGGTGTGGGACACCGAGCTTAGCTTGTCTGCATCCTTCCTTTCACAGTGCTCAGTAAGCTGTGGTGTTGGAATCCAGAGAAGGAAACTTGCCTGCCAAACCCTAACAGCAAAGGGCCAATATGTCACATTAAATGGATCAATGTGTAGTGGTCTGTCTCCTTCACTGCTTGTAAGGTCTTGTCAGATGAATGCCTGTAACAGTAAGTATGTTACTTTATCTAATTTCTTGCTGATTTGGAATGATCTATTTATTAAGAGAAATCTGTATACACATAAATTCACTCATCTGCCTACACTTACTCAACATTACGAATCTGGCACAAACTGTCATGATTACTGGATCAGTAATAACATGATTTTTTTTCCCTGCCAGTTAGAAACAAAGGTTATGATCTCAAGAAGCAGTTTTTTAATACATTTTAAGGTACATAGCTCTCACCCTCATATTTACCCATATTTGATCTGATTTTTCCTTTATCCTTTACACTATTCCAACTAAAAAAATAAAAGAAATCATAAATTGACTATAAATTATAAAAGACAGTAGAAAAGATAAGAATCCAGTTCTGCCTTGTCTTTTCACTGTACATGTGTATTACACTGGACATTTCGCTTAGCATGGTGGAATACAAAACCTGAAACTCTGTGCCAGTGATAATTTTCAGTATAATTTCTATCTTTCCTTGTAGAAACTGGGATCCCAGTCTCATGAGCTTCGCAGTAAGTAAAGACAGTAGAGAAACTCAAAAGATTCAATATTTAGTTGCTGGCTATATAAGAATCTTTTCAGAAAGGCTGTCAATGGAAATTGTACAGTTTGGGTACAGTTGGGTTATGATACCGATGGTAGCTTCACTAATTGCATGTGTGTAACATCAGTGGAAATACCTCACTGATACAGAGTATGTTCAGTCGCACACTCTAATTTAGAATAAACAGTTCTGAATGCAGGATCCTTGTGTCTGAACCTGTGCTCCCCTTCCTTCATAAAGGAGAGCATTGGTTTGCAGGTTTGGGGAGCAGGGTGCTTAGAAGAAAGGAAGAAAGCAGAGCTTTTATTTTTGAGTTTGGGGAAAACCAAAAGCCTTCATCAATGTCCTGATTTTGATCACAGACCAGATAGATATGTTTTGAGCCAACTCATAGTGCTGTCAAGAAATAGCTACTTTATATATTTTGAAGCTTTGCTTTAAAAATTATTTGCAAAACAAAATAAGAAATAGAATAATTACTGATTCATACATAATATAAAACTTCTTTTCCTGGCCTGCATTTCAGATTAACATGCCAAAATCCTGAGGTTCAAAACTCCACTTTAAATAAAGCCCTGTGGACTTTCAGGAATGTCCTTGGCATAAGGTTTAATAAAATATTTTGAGCTGCATATCTATCTGAATTTAATTAATTGTGGATAGTTGAATGGCAATGTAGCTGATTTGAAAATTGCTTAGCTCAGACTGATATAAAAGTTACAATGTCAGCTTCCAGCACAGTGCCAAGAGAGCAGGACAGTGGACTGCAGAGGGAAGCCATCAGACTGGATGGGTGCAGATCAAAGTCACAAAGAGAATCACTGTCCTCTTCTTCCACGTCCACAACCCTTTGGAGTGAGGGAGCCCTCGCAGCTCAGATTTGCCTGGCAGTTCTCCTGCCAGGAGGGCAGGGGAAGGTGTGAGGCACATCCCTACCCGTAGCTCCAGTTTGGGTCTTGCAGAAGGAGCCAGGGCAGGAGCGGCAGCAGGCTTTGGATTCACAGGAACATAGAGGAGGCATCTCCTCCTCCTGCAGCTGTGGGTTCAGGCTGCCTTGAGGTGGGAGTGGGTAGAAGGCAGGAACACAGGATGGCCTTAGGATGGGCAGGCAGTGAGCTCAGTGAGCTCTACATGGAGTGATGTGGACTGGGTGAGGAGCAGTGGGGTGTGGGGGGTGTCTGTTGGGGATTCTTACCTTTGAGAGGAGTTTCTGACTGTGCCTCCTTGAGATGATGCTTCTGTGGCTCTAACGAGTGCCTTCTTTTTTACTGTCTCATGACAGTGCTGAGTCATTTTAGACTTAAGCTTTTACCCTGAGACCAGTAATCGTAGCTGTTTTCTGACTTAATAGTGCTTATTAAGTAGAAACATTCCTGACTCTGGGCTCTGAGAAATAGGAAATAACAGCAGTCTAGCCCTGAGGTCACCAGGACCTGAAACCAGCTGAAGCTGTTCAGGACTATTAGAGGTCACAGATGCAGATGGATTTGTATCAGGTGATAATGAGGTCCAGTGGCTCCAGCAAGTAAGATTTACCTTTACTCTCACCCTCTCTTACCTCAGCAGCTGCAAGATTGGATGACACTAAGGATGCAGAGAATGCACACTTGTGTAGCCTCATACATTCATATGACCTTGTGTATTTGTATGGCCTGCCATCCACAGCTCTGAACTTTGTTTCACACCGAACCTTGCTCACCAGTCACCAGTAAAACTACACACACCCTTAAGTGTTGAACTGCTAATGAGAGTTAGTGGTCTGTCTTTTTTTAAAAAATGAAATGGATGAGACTTGTTAACATATTTATAAGTATGCGCTGGGTTTAATTCCATGTTGGAATAACTAGTGTAAACAGACCACAGCCTGAAGTATTTTAATTTGTGTGTTTAAAGTTACACTTACTGTGTCTGCAAGTTGGATTTTGGAAATGGAAGATTTAACACTGGAATGCTTCCCTGAAAATAAATATTTGGGGTCCAATAACTTATTAAAAACAGGACGCTACTTTAATAATTTTTGTATACTGAGTGCCTGAAACAATTTATTTGTTGTACCATGTGAAATGGTTGAGGGAACCATGTATCTGGATAACAAATCCCAATTTAAAAGCTGTGTAATTTTGAAACCATGATATCCCCACAGGTCTGAACTCATTACCCAAAACATTGAAAATAACCATTTTGTTTTATAAGCATGAGAACGCACTCTAGGGTGTAGTTCCTACAGTGTACACACTTATTGAATGCTTGAAGCATTTAGCTTTTCACCTATTTCTTCACAATGTATATGAAGCACACGTATATATAAAAGGCGTGCAGCTTTTCAGATATCATTTGTGTGCCATCAATGTAGTTGTCTTTATATTTGAGTACCCACCAAATGGAATAGCAGTACTGATTTCATATTCAGACATGCTGAGATGTGTTTGGATCTATGTGTCCATTTCCTGGCTCATCAGCTCATTCTGCAGGCTCTGAGTTTTCTCTCTGTCACATACCAAAAGGCTGGGTCACTAAACACAATTGAGTTGTTTTCTAGCACCAACATCAGTGTTTCCTGACTCTTCCCATCTGGCCAATGTCACTTGCACACAAGAACTCAGAAGTTCATGCCCTTGCTCCACACCTTGTCCTGCAGTTCTTTGTTCCCTACCTGCCCAGTGCTCTCAGTCAGATTAGTTCTGCTGATCAAAGCAGAGCACAGCGGTTGCCAGTAGTGAGTCAGCACAGTGGTATCCAAAACATTGCAGTCTCCAGCGTGCCTACCCAGGCACTGCTGGGAAAGCCTGCTTTTTGGTGGTATTCATCCAGGCAGCTCCCTAGAAAGCTTCCAACATCCAGGTGCCTGCAGCACAGTGCAGGAGGAGCTTTGTGATACCCAGTGTCTCTGTAACCAACCTGCATGAAACTTTTGTTAGTCCATCTGACTGCTGTATTCAGCCTCTCAAACTTCTGCCTTATTTCTCTATTTCCTCGCTTCTCTCCCTACTCTCTTGGCACAACACTGTGAGCAACTCATCTTTCAACCCGAAGAAATTACCCTCAGCCAATGATTACGGGATGGCTTTGCCTTCTGCTTGTACTGTGTCTTCACTGACTGTTTCTGTCACCTCCTGCATTGCTATCAGTTTGGCTTGACTCAGACAACCAGCAGGGCCAGCCAACAATTTAAATCACAGTTGAGGGGAACTTTGCTTTCTGAATAGGTTTTGTTTCATTTAGGTCATTCTGCATTCAACAGTGCTCAAATGTGGGGAAACTGACAATGTGTTCACATTTTTTTTGATTCAGTTTTTTTCATTCCCATCATGCCTAGCCTTTCTGATGCAGCACTAGGAAATATATAGGTAATATAACCATAATAGGATCATATATATGGAATAATATATAATGCACGTAGACATACATTTACAAATGAGTGTACCATCTACATCCTTCATATAGGTATATGTTGCCTGTATCCTTTTATTGTTAAGAGATTTGAGAGAGAAGCAATAGAATTCTTGGCTGGAGCAGGGGAATGTTATGGTTTCATGTTGTTCATATTTTTGCATTTTTGAGACTCAGATAAAAGCTCTGCATGTTGCAGTCTGACCTGAACAAAGTCAGGAAAAGCTCTGTGAAGTATTCTGTGAAAAGCAGATTTTCTAAGCATGACTGCCAATGATTAGATGCTTTTCAACACTTTGTTTTCTTGCAGAGATTAAACCTAAGCTTCCAGGAAAGTTTTCTGCCCATGGACCTCAGATTGTCAGTATTCATCGAGTCTATATTCAAACGAGACAAGAGAAGCGCATTAATTTTACCATAGGGAGCCGAGCCTACTTGCTTCCAAAAACATCCGTTGTAATTAAGTGCCCTGTACGCAGGTTCCAGAAATCACTCATCCGCTGGGAGAAAGATGGACAAGTCTTACAGAACTCCAAAAGACTTGGCATCACTAAGTCAGGCTCGCTGAAAATACACTGTCTGGAAGCTACTGATATTGGGGTGTACAGGTGTATTGCAGGCTCTGTGCATGAAACTTTTGTACTCAAACTCATTGGTACTGACAACAGACTGATAGAACCACCAGCCCTTAGAAAACACGCCAGCGAGACCAGTAACGCAGATCACAACGAGGCCAACAGCTTTGGGGCCAAATGGCATAAAATGAGCAAAATGTGGCAAATGTGGAGTAAGAAGAACGAGCTCTATCTGGGGGACAGGCAAGTAAATGATCAGCCATTCCTTCGAAACCTTGAAGGCTTTGGGAGTAATTCAGCAGAGGATTTCAGCTCCCGTGAGTTCAAGAACAAGCGCCTGGAGGCGGCGGTTCTGCAAGGCGCCTACAGCATGGACACCGCGCAGTTTGAGGAGCTGATGAGGAACATGAGTCAGCTCATTGAAACGGGAGAAGTCAGTGATGACTTGGCATCCCAGGTCATTTACCAGTTGATTGCTGAGTTATCTAGGCCTCCACAACCAACTACCGAAAAATGGAAGGGGGCCCAGGATGAGAAACTTGCCTCAAAACTCACAGGCAAATCGCCAAACGAATCCGAGCGTTTTGGCACAAAAACAGTCGATAAGTTAACGTTTGACCAGAAGGTTCCAGTTATTATGAGGCAAAAGGAAATTCCTCGAGTTTCCCTCAACAAAACAGTAACCGTACGAATTGGAAATACAGTTTTTCTGACCAAAAACACTCGGACTGTCAATCTACTGTGTGAAACAGCTGGTATTAGTGAAGTGAAATATACTTGGACAAAAGATGGCGAGACATTAAAAGCCTCTGAGAAGTAAGTAAATAGCTTCTCTTTTACTTTTGACTGACTTGTTATGTCACTTTTGACTGTGAAAATCCCCCCTGCTGTGCAATATTAGAACATACTGTTGTAAAAATGAGATAAGCATGACCACTGGGCCTTCCATCTTTTTAGTAAAGTAATTTATTTTTGTTCTTTCGAGTGTCTGTCACGTTGTTTGGCTTTACTAACATCCAAGTATTTGTCCTTTCCATGATACTATATGGGAGGATAGACTTTTTTTACAGAGTGAAGTGCTTTGGATGTCCTGACTGTACTTTGTGATCTGTCTTAAGCATTTCATCTGTGTCAGAAAAAGGGCAGATTTATCCTCAAATTAGAAGCCCTATTGGATTCGTTCAGATACCGAATACAGTGGGAACACATTAAAAACTTCTGCCATGGTATAGATGAAAATAAGTCTTAGCTCTTAACCATTTTACGACAGAAAAATATCACTGGTATCCTCACCATCCTTCAACAGAGTAAATATTTAGGTATAACTGAAACTGCATAACTTCAATTGAAAAAGAAAAAATGAGCTTGTATGGATTTTTTTTCCCAATTGTTTAAAATGTTTCTGTTGAGGTCAGTGAAATACAAAGCAAAAAAACCTATATTAGCATCATGTCTGAGAGCTGTACCTGAGGAACAAGTACATCAAGAGTGTGTAATAGTCAGGTATTTGCTCAAGACTGAGCAAATACTTCTACTTCATTGCTGATAAATTAGAATCTCACCTGATAATATTAACATTAACTTTGTGTGTGAGCCTCTTGGAATTACAGCTGGCTCTTGAGTAATGAAAAAACCGATTCTGAAATGATAAAGGCGCTTTTGGATATTTCTCAACATACTTAACTGATTAAATGCACTGCCAAGAAAAATATACTTCTGCAGAGCTATCAATTAAAGCAAAGACACCAAAACCAAGCCATTTTAAAAAGTGAAAATGTTTTTGGAACTATGTAGCTCCCACCAGTTATATTTATTTTATGAAATACGCATAATTTTCCATTAATTTGTTGCAAGTGATCCTTTGATTTTTTTGGACATGATGGTGTTTTATTTATTCAGAAGTGTGTTTGCTTCCTAATTTTAGCTCAGACTGATATTCTTTCACTTAAGGCATATATTACCAAAGTAGGTTTATTTTGTACTTTTTTGTCAGTAAGATTTCTTGTAGAAAAATCCACATATATGTGTGTGGACTCAAAAGCCAGTGACATCAATAGCATTGCATCTGAAAAAAGAGTGCGACGAGGTAAATGACTGTTTATCTGTCGGGTTTGTAAAGAGTGATGTACTTGAGCCATTCCCAAGAGGGGGTTGGTTTTTTTGAGATGCAGGTATTTTTAATTTTATTTTTTTGTGAATCTGTTCTGTAAGTGTACTCAGTGTGGGAAAATACCAGATCTGCAGGGTTTTTGGGTTCAGTGAGTAAAGGGCAAGTCATGAACTTTAGCACTGAGAAAGGTAACAAGGGAGAAATACTTTTATTTTCAGCCTCTTCCCCAGCTTGTGATGCTCTCTCTAATATTTTGCCCCTCAGAGGGCAGGCCAGGTATTCAAGACACCTGTGAGATTTTAGTGGAATATTTTAACTTCAATAAGAATATTAATAAAAGCCCAAACAATCCCAACCCCACAGTAATTTGAAGTCAGACCGTACACCTTTGAATGTCCCAATCCTGCTGAAAACCAAGCTTGCTGTGGAGAGATCGATTTCTTGCCAAGCCTAATACTTTTAATTGTGGTATTCTGATTTATTCGTGCTGTTGTTCCCAAGGGATCCTGGTTTGCAGTAGCAAACCCTCTGTCCTTCCAAGGGCTTGCAACTAGGACACAGCTCTGTAGAGGAAGGAGATTTGAAGAATGTTCCATGTGTGTATCCCTGAGCATCTCCCATCTATCACCAAAGAGGAGGCAGATCTGTTACTGTGCGTCCTGCTCTGGAACAGCCACCTCCGAAAAAGGACTTTCATTGCCGTATCTGTAACTCTTGCAAGAAGATTCAGTGGGGTTGGACCCCGAGTAGTAACCCCTCTGTTTCCTTGTTGATTCTGCAGGGTGACCCTGGACACCATTGGAAAAGTGCAGATTCGAAATCCTACTGGAAAGGAGCTTGGCACATATGGATGCCTGGTTGTTAATGACTTCGGGTTTGATATAGAAACATCAGTGCTACTGCGTGCAGGTAAGACTGTAGCATCTGCAGAATTGGGCTTTTATATATATGTACATACATATATAGATGTGTGTGTGTGTGTGTATAAATATAAATATATAAGCACCCATCCCCACTGCCAGGTGAAATAGTTTATTTTACTGGCAATCCATGAAACTCTGCATGATTTAATAGGCAGCAATAAGATGGTCTTGTTGCTCTAAATGCTCTAAAACCATAACAAGTGTGAGTTCAGTCTATCCATATCTATCCCATATTTTCTGGCTGCTGCTTTGCAAAGTGAATTCTGATCCAAACATAATGATTTCAAATACAGGACCTATATTTAAAAGCCAAATAAAGCTTTTAAAACTTATTATCCCTTTAATTTCAAAGAGATTCCTGTCATCTTGTCCTCTGTGTTAAATGTGACAAATCTGGAAGCCAGCAGTTTCTCAGCAGTTGTTGGAGATACAATCGTGGCAAGAATTGGAGCAAATATTATGATTGAGTGTCCAGTGAAAGGTAAGCAAAGAACTGCACTGACATTCCTTGTAATGTTGGAATCGGAAGTTTACCTTATATCTTGAAATAAATTACCAGTGAAGGCAGAAAATCATTGATCATTAGTCTTTTTTTATTAGGCATGTCACCCACACCAGACCTATTTCTTTTCTGCCTGTCACTTCAATTTACACAATTACAGCTCAGAGTTTCCTTTAAAAGTGCTTTCCTTTTCATGAACTGGTCTAGGGCTCCGCTATGGAGCTGAAAGCCCACGAGAGTGCAGGACTGTCTTGCTGCAATAGCAAGCGTGACCAGCTGACTTGCTCATCAGAGAACTTTCCTTATCCCTGTTTGAGATGCACATATGTCTAGACTATTGTTAAAACTGAAAATGAAATCTCCAGCCATAGCTTAATAGAACTTAAAACCTGACAGTGAAGTAAACTTACCTTTTAGAGCCATCAGTCTGCAGCTGCAGCACGAAAACAAAGAACACTGCCGAGCTGTGAGAGCACTACAGATATTTTTCTAGCTCAGCATCTGTGAAGGAGCATTAATGTTAATCAGAAGTTACATGCATTAAGCAGTTCACTGCTTCATTTCATTTTCCAGTCCTTTATGTTGGAAAGGTAGATATTTTCCTTTTAATTTTATCATTGCTGTCTTTTAAGTTTAAAGAGTAAGATTTAACTCACTGCAGCAATATTCTGTCAAATATTCAATAAGCTGAGCTCAGCCTTTTGTGAAGATGATGTGTGAAAGTGCTGGTAATCACAAACATTGCAACTGAGTGCAAAGAGCGACCTCAGAGCAGCCAGAGTGCTGCTCCCATTTGTGCTGCTGGGAGGTGCAGATCAGAGGGGTGTTGATACTGAACCAGGGTAGTGATAGAAATATATGTATGCAAATAGCTCTGCACACAATAGTGGCGCCAGGCTGACATATATTAGGACATGTGGCTCTGCTATTCACCGTTGTACCAAGGCTAATTCTTTGATGAAGTAATATTTTCCAACTATAGTTTGGCAACTCCCTGTATAACTGACCTACATCTCAAATTCAGCAGAGAGTTCATGTCACACTGTTAATATTAATATGGTTAGGATGGGTGAGCAGTTAGCAATTTAAATATAAATTAATATTTTCACATGGGACTGTAGATTTCCAAATGCTTCAGAGTTGTGTATATTCGTGAGCCAAACTTTAGTTATGCTGAGACACCAGTGTTGACTTAAAAAATGATTTATCTAATTGCTTTATTTCCTGTCATTGCCAAGGAAGTAAGTATTGCTGTTTGTGAATAAAATAGAGCTTGCATGTCTTAAAATGTCAGTGAGTCTAAAAGCAGAAAAACTTTTGCAGTGGCTTAAGATTTTTCCTGTTCTCCTTTTCTTTAATAAAAACTAATAAATCACTTCAGAAGATAAATGACTTCAGAAGATTGAACCTTATAGCACCTTATGCTAATATGTTTGTCTGATAAAACGTGACCCTAAAATATGTCCATTTGCAGCGTAGGTGGATGAGAACTTTGTTGTGAATGCTGATAAAACATCATGTGAATCATCAGACAAACAAGAGTTTGAATAAGAAAAAAATACTAGTATTTCTATGCCCTCCAAAAGTTCTTACAAACAGGCAGTGTGAGTGTGCAAGAGCCTTTTGTCATTGTCATACATGTTGATTTACAGGAATGATCTCTTGCATTCTTGGAGGAATAGCCCACTGCAAATCCTTGCAGGTAATATCTGGAGCGAAAGTGCCGTTGGAAAGTGATCAAATGTAACTTTGTCAGCTGAGGATCTCTTAGGGTCACCTGTAAAAGTAATTGTAAGAACCTTTCTTTTAGTGTCAGGGAGACCTTGACTAGATCCTGAGCACCTTTCTCCCTGCCCCTCCTCCTGATTGCTCAGAGACAAGGATGAGTTTTCTCTGTGGATGACAACTTCTCTGCCTGTCCTGAGTGAAACATTATTAGCTAAGTCTTTGTGTTTTCCATACCTCTCCTTCTACACAGACGTTACTCACGCAGATTTCTCACTGGTGTCATGCAGATACATTTGATCTTTTGGCCTCTCACTAGCCCACAAAATAGTTCTCCACAAGATGAACCATCTAATGAATAAGGTGTCTGTGTGTGTGAAGAGTATTAGTGCCATGCCAGCAGCAGAATTCCTAAATTACTTTTGAATTTCTTGGCTGCAATGGCTTCTGAAGGATTTTTTGTGTTCTTTTTCTTCTGTAGGATAAATAACCTAAAGTACTTTTTAGAGTTGTTCAATCCATAGTTTCCTCTGGGAATAAATCTACATATTGAAGATGTAAAGATTAATATTCTGTGCAGCGTTGGCCGGTTGAGTAAAGGGGTTTTCTCTTTTTCATTGTTACTGATTTGATTCTTTTGTCCTTTTGAAAGCTTTTCTTGCACACTCCAAAAATCACATTGAGATTGAAAAAAGCCTTTGAAATGCTGAAGAGCAGTGTATCCTAATAAACAGAAGAGCATCAAAGAACAGACTAAGAAAAGTTAGCTGAACCGCTGAAGCTGATGGTATCGCTTTCTTTTCTCTTTTCAATTTATAACTAAACTATTTTTCCACTAATTATAATAAACTCACTTTTATAGCTCCCACACGAGTATACACTAGGAGATATTCATGGCAGTCTGGATAGATTCATATTCCGTTCTTACAGCCAAGAGCTTTTCAATCAACACACATGGTATAAATATCAATACTGATTGCTCCAAATTGCTCTTGGATAACATTTATTGTATTTGCAGAAAAGATTGCCTTGTGATTATTGTGAAAATAAACTAAAACTGTCAGACTCCATTTATTGTAAAACCTTTGAAAGTTTTAAGTTAAAGTAAAATAGGGGGGAAACTGGAAATACGTATAAAATGTGCATTGTCTGCCACTTGCTGGTGAGAGAGTGGAAGTGACACACACTAAGCTGAGGTTGTTTATAATTTACATGGCAGCTCTGAAATATCTTGGCACAGAGACATTGAAAAGTAGAAACTCCATCCTCATCCAAATTCTGCATTCCTATGAATACATTTTGGCTCTCTAATAATAACATACTGATAAAAAATTGCGAGAAATACACAAAACCTGTTGTATCTTTTTGCACAGAAGTTTCACAAAGGTGGACCAGCTACTTGGTGGCAGTATTGGAAACTGAAACAGGTCCAGAAAAATCAAGATTTTGATTTTCCATCTGTTCCTTCATTTACCCACACTATTCCAAATGTAACTTTGATGCTGTTCTTTGTCTTCCACGCTTAACCCCTCAGAAGACAGCAGTGAAGAAATACAGCAGTTTAATACATAGGATTCTGGCTCTTCATTTCTTTTAGGTTTTTTCTGTGTTCTAAAAGACATTAATAGTAGATTCCAAAAACTTGAAGGAGTGAGTAGAGGTGTATTTTATGAGGAAGGAATGACAGTATTTATAATATAAGGAAAATCTTTTATGATTTTTACAGTAAGTGCATCTACGTTAGAGTTTTTGTTTGGATCAGACATAAGTGAGAAGGGCTGAAAGATGTACTTCAAAAGCTTAATTATGCTTTGCTATGTGTTTTTTAACAGCCTGGGAACCTGAAAACTCAATACCTAAACTGAAGGGTGTGCCTGGGGCCTGTGCCTGTTATTTTCCCAGTATTAATGGACAGTATGTCCAAGGGTCCAGGCAAGATTCACCAAGTGGTCCAAAGCAATCCTCATCCCAACATTCATCGAAAATGTTTTGGAACCACAGTACCTACTACGTCTCTTTCAAAGCACATTCCTAAGGCCCTGTGCTACTTTCTGATGTAGATGTAACCTACAGTGTTCAGGGAGGGAGGAGTGAACATAAATTGAAATGGTTTACAGTGTTGCTTTTCTTTCTCTCACAGCTTTGCTAATTTGAGGATATTACTTTGAATTCCTAATTCAGGGAGGGTTAGGATGGATTGTGTGAAAGTAAAATTTCAAATACTTTCTACTTCAATTTGCAAAAAAAACACAAACAACCAAACAACAACAACAACAAACACCAAAAAAAACCGTGAAGAAGTTCCCTAGGCAAAGTTTAACATAATCTAATAGGGTAAAGGAAGAGGTGAGCTCGCTGGTTGACACCTGACTGAGTGACTGAGAGGAACAAGTGGTCAAATTTACAATGTAGAGAGGGTAAGGAGCCCCAGAGACTGTTCCGGTATTTGTGATGCTCAGCATGTTTATAGAGGTTCTCAAAAAGAGTGTGAGCAGTTAGTTGACTACAGCTTTGAAGAACTGAAGATTTGTACAGGCTGATTGGATCTAAAGCTCTGCAAAGAGTTTCAGCAGGATTACACAAGTCGTTTTTAATAGCTAAATGAGGGCAAAGGATGTTCAGAATTGATATTTGCAGAATAAATGTACACACAGAGCAAGTAGTTCTAAAGAGGGACTTACAGACATGGCTGTACCTTGAAGAGTGTCACTCAAAGAAAGATGAGTAAAGTTTTGGTGGGTAGTTCCATGGGAACACCAGCACACTTGCTGGGTGCTGACCATAAAGGCAAATCAAAGCTAATGACAGAGGAATGGATGAAAGAATAGAAAATATATATTGGCCATTGCTTAAAACTCTGGTGAATTCTGCTTGCAACTTGTTCATCTCATCCCAAAAACTATATAATAGTGCTGGATGAGGTGGAAAGGAGAGCACTACTAGAGGAAATAGGCATGATGGTCTAAGGGCTACTTCTGGTCCTGGAACACAGGAAGGTATATTGAGGAAGGGTCATTCAATAAGTGCCATGACTTTTGTACTCTGCCTACACATCCCCAGGTGCCCATGAATGGACAATAAGTGCTTTTAATTGGACTTCAGGTCTAAGGATAAGAATTCCTGCATAGTTTCTTTAATTTCTGATGAAATTGTATTTTCCAAGTGTGTATATTTTCCCTGCGTTTGTATGTACTTTATGATGATAAATGTCTGAGTCCTTGGTGATATAGCACAGTTATTCAGTAAAGTGAAAATGTAATTACCATAGTTGGGCAAAACAGTCTCTGCTAACAGTGCTGAATTGTGGAACTGCCCTAATGAACACCAACCAAGTCTTTGTTGGGGGTCGACTACAGAATTCAGTCTAGGAATCATTAATTGCCTAAATATAGTTTCCTTGCTTTAAGTGCCTGATTTTGAAAAATATTAGCCTTAAACTTGTGCAGCTGGAAAAAAGATCAAGTTCTCTTTGAGATGACAGCCAGAGAACTAAACAGAACCCGACAGAGCTGTAGCAAGAGTGGGACGAGAAGGGGTCTTGTTTGGGAACCCCTCTAAGGGGGTTACCAGATGTCGGTAAGAATATCTAAATCCTGCCAGATGCTGCTACCACCTAGGAAGAGGGGCTGGTAGGAAGCAGGAGAGGTAATAGCTTTGAAAGGTTGTGAGAGAAGGGGCAGTGTCAGAGGGCAGGTTGGGGGATCACACCGAGTGCCAAAATGTCTCAGGCTGGTGCTCCATCCAAGGCTGTTATTCCTGATGAAGTGGGCAAGATTCATACAGGTAATTTCAGTAGCAGCAGGATTTAGGCTTTTTAGGGTTCACTAGAAGTTGATTGCCCAAGCATAATTCAGGTGAGTGCGAAGGCAGTTTGTGAGAGAAAATATGAAAATGTATCAATCAAAGTAATTGCTTTGTAAGTGCACTGGAGGTGTTAGTGAGTGTAGGGTAAATAATAGTCAGATGACATTCATTGTGTGTATTGCTGACCCAGAAGTGTTTCCTCTGAAAGCTGACATGCAAATTTAGCCTCTGAAATTAGGTAAACTTTTAGTGAAGTACAGCAAATGTGCTTTGTGCTAGCACAGTTCTGCCTTGCTCTTGAATGGGAAATACAGAACACTTTATGAGATTCTACATAGCTGGGGGAAAAATTTCTGAAGACATATCCAATGTTTTAGAGCAACTAGTTAGTAGGCCAAGATTTTTATGGTGTGTAATATTTCACAGGGCTTTCAAGGTTGGAGGAAATTTGTTTTTGAACACTGAATATTTTAAGAGCACCCTATAGTGCGGATTCCTTTTATTTTTTCTTCTTTTAAACACGTGTTTTGCAGTCCTATCCGGAGCTGGAGTTTTTTTCCATAACATTTGCTGTCCCAGGGCCACTCATGGCTTTTTTCATGGAACATTGAGTATCGTAGATCTGCTCCAGTGCTAGTGGAAAATAACCTGTGTTTGAGGTCAGAAAAAGAGATTAAACTAATTTTAAAGTTTTATAGCCACTTAGGTCTATAGTAGAAATTTTTAAGAGGATTTAGATCCGTTGCAACAGTAAAATTTGCATTTTTAAGGTTTTTCTAAGACTAAGAGGGCCTGAGTTCAGGAATGCACCTTTGTTCATGAAGGACAGTTACAGCCATCTTTAATTTTAAGTATATGTTTAATTGCATTCCATGATAGGAACGGATTTAGTCTTATACCCAAGTGCTTTCCTGACTTGGAACTGTAGAATATGATTGTTTGATTCTGCTATTATCTGAATCCAGTGATAGATTTGAATCACTGGGATTTATATTGCATTCAGGGACTCTGAACCTTTGGCATTTTGGGGAGTTGGTACCTTTGGGATCATTCTCAGCTGTGTTTGTGGAGATGGAGTAGGAAGGAAACAAAGGTGGCTACAGGCTATCTCCTACCTCTTCCCCTTTCTGTTCTTCCTGGGCATCAAACCAGGAATTCTTCAGCTTGAAAGTCTTCTTGATAAAATTCTGTAATGGAAAAGGCTCTCAAAGACAGAGTGAAAGTTATTTTTGTTCATTTAAAGTCCCTGTGTAAACCAACCTGTGTGTAAAGGAGAGTTAAGCATCTGCAGTAAAATTCAACCTTGTACACAAGACAAACTCCTCTGCAAAGTCCAGAAATATGTCCCAAAGCTTAAATATAATTTCAGGTTCTTTAAGAAAATAAAAGAAAACAAAAACTTGGGTTTGGCTTATTTTTGCTTACTTTAGTTTCCACTTGGATAAGAAAACAGTACTTAAAACTCTTAAGGTTTTATTTACATGAGTACTAAAGGGTAAAGAAGAGATTTTAGGCCTTAACTACTTGCCTAGAGAAAAAAGAGCTTTTTTAGTGTTTTGATGGTATTCTTGAACTCTGTCCTGCAGTTTCTGTGTAGGAAAATGGGTGTTTTTCACAGTGCTACTGTAAGAGTCTTGTCACAAGAGGAATGTGGGAATTGTGTACTTTGCCTGCTTTCTCACAAGAGCTGATAGATGAGACTTAGCTCAGTGTGCAGTGCTGCATTCCAGTAGGGAAGGAAAAATCTTATCTCGGGAGCAGTAAATATGGGGTCTAATTTCTAAAGAAAAAACACTGAAACTCTGCACAATAGAAGTTTTTTCCACCTGAAATGTGCTAATGGTGACTGCACAATGGGGTTGTGCTCTGTGGTGGGTTATGAGACGGAGTTTAATGCAAAGCACTGTTAAGCAGAAAGGTAAATGCATACCCAAAAATAGTTTTTGTAAGTGTCCTTGAACAGTAAGAGTTCCTCCTGATAGGAATTCTAGAAATGAGAATATAAACAAGAACTCTGTTTGTCATGAGAGCTACTGCACAAAAATATTTTTCACTGGCCATATGAACATACAGATAAACTGAAGCTGTCCAGAAGACCTTGAAATGCAGGTGCTGCTTTGCCAAAGAGTGCGAAGGAGTTGGACTGCAGGAGTCTCTCTTCTTCTCCAGCTTTCTCTCTTAATCCATTTCTAGGGTGTCACTTAGGAGATGTGATAGCACTGTACCATCAGCCTTTTTTCTAACTGGATACAGAACTCTGAAAGCTTCATATCTCATTTGTGCCCTGCAGTTTTGGGTTCCCCTGAAAGGTTGGAGGCCCTTGATTTCTAACATAGAGTTGTGTCCTGACTGCAGAGTGTGCAAAGTCCTGCCCTCCTCTCATCACTTCATGCTCTATTCCATCCTGTAACCAGCCCCCAAACTCTTCTCTGAAAGGAATCTTCCTGGTTTTCCTTAGCTCAGGGCTCGGCTCAAGCTGAGGATTTGCTTTAATGCTCTTAATGACAACTTAACAAAAGCCTATGAAAAGGTCATGGAAGGAGCTTGATTGCAAATACCAGTTGTTTTTAAGCAGATAATCCAATATCTCTCAGTCTCACTTTCAGATAGCGACACTGTTTTTCTTATCCACATAATAAGAAGTTGTGGGGAAAGAAATAGAACCATGACATACAAAATCTTCTAGGGTCTTCAAAATCATTGTGAAGAGGCCAGCTCAGAGGGGCTCAGCACACAGTTCACATAACAATTATTAGCTCCTGGATAAAAATCTTCCTGATAGTTTTTGCTAAAATACCATGGAGCAGTGTTGTGATTATCCCCACTACTGTTTTCAGCTCAAACAGCTCACCTTTGTGGATGTACCCTGAAGGTATCCAGGTGACATCAACTCCACTTCAAAATGACAGCATGTGATAACTGTGCATAATGCACTAGCGTTGTTTTTTCCTGTGATGTGTTTAACTGATCATTTTCCATGGCTTCCCCACACACAGGCTCTTTACCTGTAAGCACCAGCACCCCAAAGATCACTTGGGTGGATTCACTGTGCATGACAGATGGACTGGCTGCAGGGCTGCTGTGCAGGGCTCTGTCTGCACTTCTGCTCCTCAGACCTCGAGTTCACGTTTGTGTGCTCACATTACTCACTTGAGTAACGGTCTGATTTACTCGTGTGTGTGGTATTGCTCGCTTGTTTCCCCCAAAGAGAAACATATACAGCTCTTTGGAGAAACAAAGGGGAATCATTTGCTATAACTTGAGTGTAAGGTGTGTGACAGATATGCAGTTTGGAACTTAAAATGAGTGGCAAAGCTATTCTGCAGATTTCTGCAAACTGAACTCCAGCCCCCAGGTTTTAAAAGGCTGTACATATGTCTGAATAGGACATGGCTAGAGGAATAGAGACATGGCTGTTTTTCTGGGATAAACTCTAGGATACAAACCATGTTTGGAAGTATTTTACTTTAGTTAAATCTCTGGAATGAGCTCCATTTCTAAATGCTGCTGTGCGAGCAGAGGGAGGACAATATCCTGGGGTGATACTGGGCCGATGTTTGATAGAGGCTCAGGTCAGAAGTTTAAATTTGAACCGTTCCAAACGTTTTTGTGTTTTGTAGAATTTGACTTTAAAAGTTCTTACTTTAGTCCCATCTCAACTGTGCTGCTTCTGGCATCTTTTTGACTCTGATTGCTCTGCTGGATTTTGGTGCCAGTGATGTTAGTCTCGCTGCAAACCTTTAGGCCTTATATTTGAACAGCTTAGCATCCTCACCCCACTTCCTCAGCCCATCTGCATAGTAACTATATACTCCTGAATGGCCATGGAAATTACACTGTAAAGGAAAAATATGTCTGAGAATGATAGACTTCAGCCAGAAAGCTGGGGTAAAATGGAAAAAAGACCCTTAAAACAAGACCTTGTCCTAATTCCAAAAGGATTTTTCAAAGTGGCATAAAGCTTCTTTTGGAAACTTGAAAAACAGCCTGGGTTTTGAACCCCTATGCACTCTGCAGATCTGTACTTTGTTTTATGCAGCTTCCTTCAGTAAAATACAAACCTACATGAGTTTAAAAGAACCAAACAGCTGCTAAATTGTCTAGAATAAAACCTGTGATTGTGCAGAAAAGTGTTTCTCTCTGCTGCCTTTCTAGACAAAATGGCGGGGGGAGCTTTTTTCTTCAGTGAAATAGCAGGTTCCAAAAAGTATGTCTGGTTCCTATTACAGCAAAGGAAAAACTTGAGGTGTGCGTTGGAAGTGCTAAGCCAGTGATTGAAATGCTAAAGTTGTTCCTAAAGGCCATTCCACATCATGAAGACATCATCTGTAAAGTAATACTGCACAATGATCTGTGAAGAGAGGAGTCTGAATTAGCATTGAATATGGCTGGAACTTCCAAATGTCCAAACCTCGGGTCGGCTTCTGTGGCAGAACCTGTTTTGGTAGTCTCCAGTGAGCACTGGCCGATGTATTTAGCAAGAAAAAGAGTTCAAGTGAAAGACAGTTTATCTGCTCTGACTTGTCGCTTCCCTGCACCTTTGTGTGCCTCTGTGGCTGCTCACTGTGCCACGTACATCAACCTACCCAGTGACTTCCCGAGCATTTTGGAACTTGGAAAGAGCATTTCTGCTGCAGCAGCTCAACCAGAGCACAAGCGATGAGGTGTCTGGTTTGCCAACCAGCAAAATATCTTTTTAAAGGCAGATGTTTGAGGAGTGTAAAACAGTAGAAGTCCTCCCTCTGGTACTGTGCCAGTGGAAAAATCATCTCATTAAAAATAAATGTCCAGAGTACTTTGTTGATTAAAATTTAAAATGACAAGTTATCTGCAAATGCCGAGGTTCTCACAGCTCAAGAGTTACAGCAGGAATGATGATAGACCTTTGGTTTTCCATGCCCCGGTAACTGAGATTGCTTAACAGCTGAGCCCCTCTTTCTGTTCTTTTCCCTTCACACTGTTGTTACTAGTTGTATAGATCACATCTGCAACCTGGAGAAGTCTTCAGGAGTCTTTTTGGCATAAATTGACCACATTTATTTTCTAATCTAATTAATAAATACACCCTATTTTTTTTCTGCAAGAGAAATATATTCTGCAAGAGAAATATATTTATTTTTTCTTTCTTTTTGATGAGAAATTGAATATTTCTTCCTTTCTTCATGTATTTTGATAGAAAAGTTGAATGTAAAGGGTCTGTGCAGACCTTTACATCAGCTAGTCCTGACTGGATTTAATGGTCTCACATCTTGTTCAGCAGCAAGACACGTGAGCACATTGCTTTTGTAGAACTGGTAACAGTTTTTAAAGCTGTCCATGAGCTTGGCTTTACAGTACTTAACTTTAATCTTTAATCTTAGTGAGGTGCTGAATTACTAGGAAGGCTCAAAACTGAGAAATTTTCTTGTGAGTGTGAGAAGTGCTTGTTTTGTTGCAATGTTTTTATTTTGGTTTTCCCCCTCTGTGAAATGACAATGGAAACTTGGGATTCTTGGATGTTGTGGCATCAGTTAGCAATATAAACCCTTCGGTTCTCTCTCACAATAAATGCTTTAATTACTTGCATTTTAAAGGTGTTCCCCAACCAAACGTAACATGGTTGAAGAGGAAAGACGTTCTACAAATCAATTCTTTCTTGGTTTTGAATGGCTCTTTATTTCTGAGGAATGTTTCCTATGAAGATGCAGGAACATACACCTGCAGAGCAACTAATGCTCTCGGAAAAGCCGAAGCTGCCTCTGTTCTCCAAATAACTGGTAAGTGCCAAATGACAATTCCTTACTGATAACAGCAGGGAGACACTTTATAATCAAAATTAAACAATAAAATAGCTGGGGGGATACTTAGCACTTTATTAGGAATTTGGAATTTTTGATTGCATCTGACTCCCTGTGATCTGTTCTTTATTTTGTGTTTCCTGTAATGTGGATCTACGAAGAGACAGTTTGACTCGTCACTTCAAGGTTATTCCATCTTCTTGCTTCCAGGCAACAAATATCACCCCTTAAACCAGCTGACACATTAGAAACTAAATCCACTGTCATGTTACATTGTTCCCAGTGCTTTTATCTAGGGAAACAGGGCAGGCTTGAGCATTAAGAAAATCTGCAGGGAAATGCAGGGAAATGAAAGCAAAGACTGGTTTTGGGATTTGGTTTTTGTTTTGTTTGTTGCGTTGGGGTTTTTAATTATAGAGACCAGTAAAATGTAGAGACATGGAAAAAAAATTCTGAATGTGAATTGCTGACTCTCAGAATAGAAAATGTAAAGAAAAACTCCATGTATAATACCCTTTTGTAAGTAGATTAATAATGTAATACTGTATAATACAATCTTACCTTGCAAATCACTGCAGTAAATGGATCATTTGGCTCTAGAGATGAGCTTTCTCACTATTTTGCTGTACAAAGAGCGGCACAGCTCCCCATGGCCAGTCCTGCTACAAAGCTCTCTTTCTTGGGCACACATGGAGGGCAGGCTGTAGCTGTTTGGGTCTGCTGGCCGAGGAAGACGTTCCAGAGGCATAATATGAGTCTCTGTGTGAGGATGAGTGTAGGCTGAAGCTGCCTTCCTGGTTTCAGTTTTCCTGGAGTGCATGAAAAATTTGGATGTTCCAGAGAGGAATATTATTACAATGACGTGACTGGAAGATTGCTCACAAGAGTCTGAACTTCGTTCCTATTCCTGATCACGTGACATGAGTTTAAATAAATCCGGAGTGGATAGGAGAGGGCCAAATTCTGCAAGTTTTTGGCTGTGCAGGACTGCAGTGAAATGGGAGGACTTCTGCTGTCAGGATTTGCAGATTGCACTGGCTCAGTGTTGTCTAAAACGACATCACATCGGGTTTTGGTCTTGGCTGCAGCATTGACTGCCTGACCAGGGCAGTCCAGCAGTAGCACAAAGTCTGTGCAGCCTTTCCAATAGAAGTTCCGAAGGCCTGACATGGCAACCGGTCTTTTGGCCATGGGATTGGCATCGCTGTGGTTTTAGACTTGTTTTGCCCCAGTGTTTACAGACAAGCAGAAGGCTTAGCACAGACATTGCACACTGAGGAAAAGGGTTTAACCGTGTAAAATGATCCATAGAAGTTCGAATGTAGCAAAAGATTTAAACCCTTCTGGAGGAAGAGTTATGGGTAGTATGTACATTCATCAGAACAGAATTGTTGACTAAGTGGTAAGAACTGTGCATTAGTGACAGATTGCCCACATTTTTGGCAGTTACTCTGCCGGCATATGATAAAAAGGAGGAGTTGGTATAGTGATAGGCATTTGATTCTGCATACATTATGCTATCTGTGTGCATAATGAGATTTTAAAAGATTTTCTCCTTTTTTCTGTTGTAGCACTTTGTCTTAATTCCATCTAATGGAACAGAGGAACTGACCTGAGAGAATTCCTCAGAGAGAATTATTTTTCTTAAAATTTCTGTGTGTTAATGGCTTGTAATGAAACAATAAATAACATTGGCATGAAAACCAGGAAATACATCCTGTAAATCTTGTTTTTACACTTAGTGTTACAGGCCTATTTTTCTGTTAAATTCAATAAATTTGATTAATGTAGGAGCTTGCAAAAACAAATATTTTCTGTGTTTCCCTGCTTACATATCTGAAGTTTATTTGTTATATGGGCATACATGAAGTTGATCCTAAGGAATGGCAAAGTGCTACTATCCTTCTGCTTCATGACTAGCATGCTGGATATTTTGATTATTTTTTTTTTTTAGCATCATGATTTAATTCTTGGTAAGAAGAAATCTTATGCATTGTATTACAGAACAAAGATTTACAGAGAGTAACACTCAATTATCAAAGGGAAGCAGAAGAAAGCGTGTCATAATGGCATCTGGAATTGGTACAAATGTCACTGTGGTACCTGGAGATCCATTAAGAATAGGTGTGTTGTCTTTTCTGCTTTGTCATTTTATTTATTTATTTATTTAAATTGGAGGGGGCTCCATGGAAAAAGTGAGTGTAATTCCCAAGAGTTTGGTGACCACCTGGATTTCCTAACTCTACCTCAGTTTTCTTTTATCATGGAGGAAGCCTTAGAGTAAGACACAAAGTAATTTTTTTGTTCAGCTTTTCAAAAAATATTTTGGAAGGTTGACCTTTTAGGCATCTTGAGGTGACTCATTGTGACACCAAAGCTGCATAATTACTCTTTGAGATTCACTTGAAAAACATGGGAGGGGGTTCAGCTGGGCTCTGGAAATGTTTGGGTTTTTTTCCCTGTCTAAATGAAGGCCTCTGTTTGCATCCCTGCTTGTGCCCATGGGGTGAAAATGCAGTAATTTTGTTCAATGTGTTCATGATTCTTTTCACCAAACAGATAAAATCTCTTTAATTACAGACCTATTTGCATACTGTATAGTCTGGGATGAAATCTTCATTCCATTTAAATAATGGTTCCCCCCCATCCACTTTGTTCATATAGAAATTAAGTTTATAAGACCTTATTGAAAGGGAAAATATAAAGAAGTGTATTAAGTGTTACCACAGACCTGATATCCCTCAAGGGGCAGTCAGGATTTTGGGCCATAGCTCAGACTTCAGTGAATTTATGCATATGCTTGTTTTTAATTAGAATGGTAATGTCCTTTATGTAGAATCACACATTCATACATCCTTGTTCACAAACATTTCACTGTGTTTAGAAAAACCTGCTAAAATCCTGTTGATTTTTAGGTTGCCCGGTGCTGCCCAGCTACAGACATCCAGTCCACTGGCTTTTTGGAGATAGTCCAATTGAGGAAGTTAAGACCTTGGAATACCGAACCCTGGTTGGGGGTCGTATCCTAGAGGTGAACACCAACTCTGGTCAATTTGCTGGACAATTCCGATGCTGGACTTCAGCTAGTGCAAAACTAATGTCAGTTTGGGTAAATGTCAAGAAGGAAGGTTTGTTGAAAATTATATGACAAATTCTTGAATTTTAAAGCATATTCTTTCACTCTGTAGAGACTTTCCTGAAAACTAACCTGCTTTTGTGCATTGAAAGTAATTCACGAATACGTGTTTAACTTCACATATGTGAATAGTCCCATTTAAGTCAATAGACAATGCCTGTACTCAGAGTTGGATATGGGAATTAATGTGTATCCAAATATCATGTGGGGGTTCTGATTTCTTACTTGTATATCTGAGAAGCTGAGAGAACAGGTCTTTCTGCTTAAGCTTTTTTAAATCAGGCAGGCACTTCTCCTCCAACGAATGGTACAAATTGCTGCTGTGATAGCCCACCAAACTGAAACAAAACTGACTTTGAGGTCACCTTTGGAAATACCTTCATTATGATCAAAATAGTTTTAATATAATTGTCATAATCCAGCATCGTTATGATAAATATGGTAGTGATCTTACTGCAGTCACCCTGAAACACATTAATGTACCAGGGCACACTCACTGATTTCTTTCCCTCAAGAATATCTCGTAACGTTCTCCATTTAATGTGTTTGCACAAAAACCACATTAGTAGGTTATGAAATGCACAACTGAGGATTGTATATGAAGTTGAGAAGAATCTTATATATGCACCAGCAAGACAGTCATCTGTATCTGCAAATGTTTTATGAAGCTTTAAACATTTTAAGTACTTTAGAAATTAATTACATTGTATTTTTAAAGCCCAGTTATAGTTAGATCCTCCTAAGAGTCTGGCAGCAAAGCATCACACTCCCTTTGACATTTAAAAAAAAAAAAATTCTGACCAGTCAATTCCCAGGGAATGCAAATCAGATTTAAAAACAAGTGTCTGTTGAAACTCAAAGGTTTTGTATGTGTTTTATCTCTTAACCTGTCAATATGATTTGGCGTATGGTGCAAAGGGCTCAAGCAGTAGGATCAGATCCCCTACACTGTGTATGAGGATATTCTCAGTGGCTGTTTCCTGGGTGAGGATGGTTCTGGTGTGTCTGGGGTCAGAGAGTCAGTTACGTTTGCAAAGCAATTTTACTGAGACATATCTATGATCAAAACATTCATTTTAAAAATAAAAATTAAGTAAAAATATTAATGAACTGAGTCAGAAAAATATACTAATAGAATTTAACAAGAAGTAAGTCCAGTCCTTGATCCCAATCTAGAGCTGAACAGTTCTAGCCAGGTATTGAACTCTTCACCTGTCTTGGGGTTGTCCAATCCCCTTTCCCAGTCAGATTGCTCAGTATTCTGGGGTGATTCCATTTTGTAGTTGAGAGCTTTAACTCTGATTGACACTTATGTAAATGTTTCATCGTGGCAATATCCAAGCATTTGTGAGACTGCATAATCTCCTTCGGTGGTTTTTGCACAGTAGGCATATTGAGGGCACTTCTGAGTAGTATCATCCTAGTTAAACAAACAATACAGTCTCTCCATCATAGCTGCAGTCAGTAAATTTAACTATTTCTATTTTGAAAAAGGCCCTTTTGTATTATTTTAAGAAACCCAGAAGTAATAAGGAAACATTGAAAAACAATAAGTTAAAGAATTCATTATGTGCTGGAAGAGTGAGCCTGTGGACACAGCTGGTAGCTATCAATTATTCTTGGTTATTATAGAAAAACCTGACTCCTTCTGTGATCACATAAAGATCTGTCAATATTGCATAGTACTTCATCTTTTACCAAGTGTCAAAAAAAATTTTGGAGGAAAGAGTAAGTGTGGAATTGTGAGTAAGTATAAAGGTAGTAATGGTTAGAAGTGATCGGTTTTTAATATAAAACGCTCTTTAAAACAAATTCCTTTTTCATCTTGCCAGATGCCTCAGTAGCAAATTATTTTTGCATTAAATACTCCTCTGTAGTTTAGTACAGGATTTTCTTAAATCCTGAAATTATGTGAGGTGTCTGGAGTAAGATGAGTTTTCTTCAGAATAAACTTATTGTAGAACAGCATGAAACCTGGAGAGCCTGATTTACGGTTTCCTCTTTTTAATGCTCATTATATAAAAATGTTATGAAAGTTTTAAAAGAAGCTCATCAGTTCCTACTGTGAGCCAGGTTCTGCCCTTCAAGTGCACATATGCTGATCCCATTTGCTTTTTAGAGAGCTTCATGCTCATAGGTAAGGGCTGAACTTGAGGGGAAGCTGAATGGGGCTAAATTCTACTTTGGCTCATGGTCCCTTTTCATAATGCTGAAATATTTGCTTTTTTACAGAGGATGCAATATCTATCCAGCCTACAGAGCGTGCTGCCAAATCAATCAAAATGTGACACAGTTCCACTGTACAGTTCCTCTCTCACACTGCCTCCAATTGCATTTCTTAGATTATGCCTGGGAATATGCTGAGTGGAGTCCTTGCTCTGCGAGCTGTGGGCATTCAGGAACCCGCTCCAGAAGGATCCAGTGCATGAACGCAGAGAGACAGAAAGTAAATGAATCCCAATGCAGAGAGCTGCAAAAGCCAGTGGTTATTCACGAGTCATGCAACACAGAGGACTGCCCTGCCAGGTAACCTCCTTTGTACTCTATTTCCATGTGCTCTAAGTGTATTACAATGCACTTACAACCTCCTGAAATTGTGGTTTTTTTCTGTGAAATTTCTGTGTTTATGATCTAAATCTGAAATCTGGGGTTTATTTCATCATGAACCCTGAAGCATGAGAGATGTGATAATGGATCCACCAGCAAGGAGGGAAACACTTGATTCAGCTGAATAAGTAAGATCTGAGTGTGTCTTCATGCTGCTGCAGCAAGTCGTGCTGCTATCACATCTCAAAAGCTAAGCTGGAGATCTCTCTGAGACGCTGTGGAATCTGTGCCACCCCACAGGGAGAAAACTCTTAACATTTAGAGCAGCCAGGATACTCTGTGTTCACCTGCTCTCAGTTGTGCCAGCAAAGCTCTGAGTAGGATGCTGACTGAGGAATGCCTCATTTGTCTCTAATACCCCTCACCACAGTGCTCCTTACATGACCTTCCCTGCCAGTTTTCTCACCAGATCGACTGGGGTACCTTGTGATCATGGGTCTGAAAATAAATTATATTGCAGACAAGTACACCTCAGCATCCAAAGGCCAAACCTTGACCTCTAAACTGCTTGAGTTGCACTGAGCATTCCAACCCAACAAGATGTTGCTCTAGGTCATTAGCAGGAAACCCCCCAGGAGTCCTGAAAACAAGTGCTTTCTGTTGCTTTAAGGAATTGGCCATCACTGTAGCAATGTAAAAATCTGTGAGGGATGCACACATTTTGGAGTTGTCCCTCGCTGGAAAATGTTGGGAGAGAAGAGTTAAGACCTTAACTGACATCGTGGGAGTGCATCGTGCCAGTATGTTCTCACTCTGTTCTAAATGCAGAAAACATAGCAACAGATTTATATCAGGAGAAATTTGTTTATATTTCATTATTAGCAGCCAAAAATCAGATCATCTTAAATTGTGAGACTGAACTCCAGCCAGCCCATAGAAAGCAAACGTTTTACCAGTGGAAAGATACTGAAATAGAACCAATAGTTCGAAAAACAGATTAAGTTGCAGGTTTCCCTCCTAACTCCAGCCTTGTGGAGCAGATGGCAGGAGGATAAAAAGAGGACCCGATGCTCCCCTGAGCAAGGTCATGCTTTCAGTGAATTGCAGGGCATGACTTAATCACTGGACTCGGAGTATTCACAGCAAAAACAAATCAGTTGTTTCATATGGCTAAACAGTGTGGGCACTGAATTGTCTTTTAGAATGCTTTGATTTCTTCTGCTTTTAATTTGGCTTTATATATTCACCACTGGAAGGGAACTGTGTGTATAGTAACATAATTAACTCTGCCTTCAGTTGTACATGTATTCTTTTTTATGTACCTTGCTTCTTTTTTACGAAGTATTCCATGCATTCTGTACAGGAGAGTCTCTGATGCCTGGAAAATATGGAAAATAGCCCTGTGTCTGGTTCTTGGTGCCTATAACTTCTCCTCTCGCTGTGATTACTGTCCTGGGAGGGAAGTGCAAAATGTCCAGACTTCCCTTCCCATTTCCACACTTACTGATTTCTGCTCAACCTTCTCATCCCAAGGCAGCTCTTTAGAAAGTATCCATAGAATTTTTAAGGCTTTAGACATACGGTCAGTGCCATGGGCCCTTATGATTCAAAGTGTTTTGCATGTGTTTAATCACTTCTTTCTCTCACAGCAGAGAATACAGTTAAGCAAATATAAGGTTTGAGTATGTACTTAACTTGTGCTGTGCTGGGCATGCACTGCACCAAACGTTTGCAAAAATACTTGAGCTTTAAGAGAGAGAGAAATGAACTGGTGCACACTGTAAAAGATTAATCTTCCTTGAAGGGATATAGGCTGTTTGACTGTGAGAAAATTAAGTAATTGCTGAAGAGAATAGAACATTTTTCCTGTCATCACTGTTGTGCTACACATAAAGTCCCATTCTGTATTTCTAGCCTAGACCTATGAAAAGATCAAGTACATAGATTTTATTACCACCTTCTGCCTCCCCAGTGTTGTTCCTAGCTGCCAAGACAGACTAAATCTTTGCAACTTCTAATCAATAAGTAATATATTCTGCTTGAGCCACCATCTAGCAAGATGTCTGCGTAATAAATTCGGATGAGTTACGATACCTGTCACCTTAGTAGTAAATAAGTTGGTACCGTCCATTTTAGAAGTTGAAAAAGTACACTGTCCTTCTTACTGAAATGTCCTGTAGGTGGGTGGCTGGTCCGTGGTCTGAGTGCTCTGCATCTTGCGGCAATGGATTTCGCCGTCGACAACTAACGTGTCAACAAATGAAAGGCAATGGCAGCGTGCTGACACTGCTGCCAGGAGCTTGTACACACAGGGATCGGCCTGTGGGGAGGAAACCCTGCACGGGCCACTCGTGTTCAGTGGGACCAATGCAGACAAAGGGACAGGTAAGTCACAGCGTTTGTCTTGAAACTCCACATATTATAAAGTGTGTGTCATCACACTGTTGGCTGAACATCTTTCCTCTTGCGCAGGGGAGGAGCTCTGTGGCAGTAGTTGTAATTAACTTTCAGACCAGTCAATTAGAAATCCTGGTTTGGGTTTTTTGTTTGGGGTTTTTGGTTGTTGGTTGGTTGGTTGGTTTTTTGGGTTTGTGTGTGTTTTGTTTTGTTGTGTTTTTTTTTTTTTCATTTTGTGATATCTGAGCAACTTTCATTTGTTCAAGACTTGACCCAAAACCAGAGTATCAGCTTCAGTATATTTTATAAGCTATGCCATTATGATGTATTCCATTTTCCAAGCTAGTATATTGCTTTTATTTCAGTCTTATAAGAACACAGTTTGCATAGCTGTTCTTCTGAAATCCCCGAAGAAAACATATAAATGTACTTCAACAGCAGTTGCCACAATGTTTACTGCATAGAACAGTTTTCCTTTATTTTCTGTTTCTTCCTTTATGCAGTAAACTTGTGTTCATATTGATACAATTTTTATAATTATGGACATTAAATGGCAATAGTATTTATTATGTGATCTGCAAAGTAATGACTTAGAATTACTGTTGCCACGTTCCCAAGACAGGTTTCAGCAAGGCAAGTTTGTGATTGTCAGAGGTACAAAAAGAACATTGTAGCAATAGTGTTGTGACCTTATGAGAGCAAACAATGGATTTAGCTTTAGAAATAAGCAGGAAAGTCAGTGTCTTGGTGAAATTGTACACGCAGAATCTAAAACATCTAGGCTTTATCCAAACTGAGGTGTGATAGGGCTGAAGAAGGAGAAACACAGAGCAGGAATTATGGCTGGGCTGTGTAGCTGTAGTTGGGTAGCTGCCTAGAAGGGTAATTCTATTGTTATTAATTTGGTTGTTCCTTTTTCTCTCCATTTTCAGTGTTCTGGTCGCTGTGTAGGCCGCCCTGTAGGTTTACAGCATCGTCATTTTATATGTCAACTTCGTAATGGATCTTTGGTGCCAAACTTTTCTTGTGATGAAAGAAAGAGGTAAACAGTTCGAAGAAGTTACAAATTAGATTCTTTAGATGATCAGATTAAAGGTACAAGATTGTCAATGCAGTATAGATATGTAAATTCTTTCGTATCAAACACAAGGAAGGGAGGTAGTAACAGTTATCCCTTTGTACACAGTGGATGAATTCAGGAACCCCAGAGAGGTTATTCACTAAAACTTGGAGCATCCAGTATGCAGTGTTTCAGGGTCAGTTAAGTTTTCCAAAAGGTAAAACACTTTTTCTGGTTTAAAGACACAGGGCTTTGTCCTTTAATCCCTCATGAGTGAGGAGGTGTGATGAATGGGCACAAAATTAAATCCAGGGAATTCAACTTAAATATAAGAAAAAACTGGAACAGGTTACCCAGGAAAGTTGTGGAGCCTCTTCAAAACACAGAGATGATCTTGAGCATCCTGGTCTAGTAGACTGTGCTATGAGCAGGAGGTGTGGGCTAATCAGTTCCAGACACCCCTTTCAGTATTGGGTATATCACTCTGTGAATAAGGATTTAGCAAAAAAGCAAAGATTTAACTGCCACTTATTTCCCTCCACAGGCCTCCTGTCAGAAGAAACTGTTCTTCAGAGGCGTGTGATGTCTATTGGAGGACAGGCCCTTGGAGGCCTTGCAGTGTGGACTGTGGGAGCGGATTTCAGTCAAGACGAGTGTACTGCGTACACAGACAGAGTAACAAACCTGTGGCTGATCAGTATTGTGGATGGAGGAAGAGACCAGTGACCTGGCAACACTGCAGTGTCACATCCTGTGGCAGTATGTAAATGTTTATTTAAATATGAGCATAGTAATAGTTTGTAGCAGTTATATTAGAAAGTGACTCACAGTTGTACACTAATGATTCTGCAAGCATTTGATTGTACATCAAAGGTAAAACTATCCTCTCCAAGGAGCACTTCATAATCCTGGGGTTACTTTTGTCTAAGTAGGCCAGTTTGATATTAAAGCCTCAAAAGCACTTTTAGAAACAGGATATTTAGGAAGTTGTTTTTTTGCAAACTTCCCTACATGACTGTGCCAGTTGTGACTCACAAGTCTCTGAGCAAGCTGTTAATTCCTCCAAGATGGGGTAGTGTTCAGAAACGGACAATAAGTAAATGAATGGAGCAAGATCACACCTCTTGTGACCTTGTTTAGCTGTTGCCAGGAATGCACAGTAAAATAATTACAAACCTACCAGGAATCCATCAGTTGTTTGCAATTACAGTGACAAGTTCTGCTATTTCTCTTTTGTTCATTATAAAGCCTTGTAATGTGTAAATATATTTTTCAGAAGGCGAATGCAAGGATACAACTCACTACTGTACATTTGTAAAGCAACTAAAGTTATGCTTGATAGACACCTACAAACAAAGATGTTGTCATTCATGTCAAGAAATGTAAGTCCTCTATGGCAAGTTCATGATGCTGCAGTGAAGAGATGAGAAGAGAGGTCCATTAATCTAACATGCTCGAAGTATATACTTGGAAATGAGACATTAGTTGTAACAATTCAATGGAAACGTGGGGCTAATGAAAAAAACCAGTATTACAGATTGATGTGCTGGACAGGGTATTTTTGGGGGGAACTTTTATTACTCACTCTTCGCAATGGAACTTTTAATGTTTTAAACATTTTCGTATCTGGATTAGCAAGATAATAGCATGGTATATCATCTGTAACATTTTACAGGCCATCACATCATAATTTTATCAGGGGAAAAAGGCATTACCTAAAAACACCAGATAGGGCTTACTGTCCTTAACTTGAGAGAAAAAGTCACAAAAATACTGTGAGAAATTTTGAAATGCAGCAACTATTGACCCCTAGGTTTTCATTTTTTTTATTATATTTAATACAGTTTTTAAATTCATAGAAGCTGTGGCTTGTAGTTGTAAAATTTTTGGCAGCAACCTCATTTTCATAAACAGCTTGAGCTGAAGAGTTGATCTCACAGGATATGTTTTACTGATATTAGCTGTGAGATGGATACACAGAAGCACATTCAATTTTTCATGCTTGTACTTATGTGTATGCAGTAAAAGACACTACCAATGCTGATACAATTTTCAAAGCTGTTTTGAATAAATGAGGTGTCACATTTTATTGTTTCTGTTCTAATTCCAGTCTCTGAAGTACGATCGAAGTTCTGGCGTGATTACACTTCAGCACTGATAATAAATTAGACAGAAGGCTTCCTTGTCAGAGCTGTGAAGGAAACATTTGTGATCACTGTTCTCTTGCCCATGAAGTCAAATGGGGAGCCAATAACTGGCCAAACACGGCTGTCAGATTTCCTGTCTTGAATAATCATTTTATTTTTCTCCATTAATGGGGAAAAATGTCCAAGGAGGAATTATTAATTATGAAGATAAACAAGTGAAAGAAGTCTATTTTGAGCAGTTTTCCATCAAGATGGCTTTTCATCGTGACCATTAACCATCTGAGTCTCTTGCAAGTTGATAAATTCTCATTATGATATTCCTGGCTAAATTATTTTCCATATTGCAAATTGTCTGATTCGGACTGTAAGCAGAGGGAAACCCATGGGAGGCAGAAAATAGATGGTTTTTTCTTTTGTAATTTCCAAACTAGTGCTCACATTGGAGGCCTGAGTGCTTGCATTGACTTGGCTCTTGTGTTACACCACTGAGCTGTTACAGGCTGGTGAGTGGGTGTGCTGTTAGAGCAGTTCACACACAGCATTCCTGCACAGGGTTTGCATCACTGAAAATTAGGTTAGCACTACTGTATAGAAAATGTTTAAGGTGGACTGTTGTGTCCAAGGCTGACTGCAAGGAGAGGATATTCCTGATCATTATCTTCAAAATCAGCAATGGGTCTTGATTGTTTAAGCCTTTTTTTTTTTTTTTAAATTAAAATAAAACATTTGTAAGATACTTTTGTAGATATTTATTGTCTGATTTAAAAGTGCAATATTTTGTTTTGTACAGTGTTTAATAAAGATTTTTGGACATATATTTTTTCTTATTACCAAAATTTCTTATTCATGTTTTCCCTTTATATTTAAAGTTTTCAAGTGTTAACACATAGCATTTTTTGTTGCCATAACTCTGTCTATGGTTAACTATGCATGCTATTCAGAAGCAGTGCTGTAAATGTTTGTTATTGCAATTGGCATGACATTCCTCTGCAGATTATTTTATTGCTTCTCCAGTAACTGAAGATTTTAGCTTTCTTGAACGTAGTTTTGATATTTCTGAAATAAAGTATAGTTTGATTATTCAACACTGTGATTACCCAGAGACTGTTTATTACTGTGATTTTCATGGTAACCATGCTTTCATTCTTTGTTATTTTATCAGATTACTATGTCCATAATTCTGGGATTTTTTCAGAGCCTCAGTTCTTATTTTCAACAGCTTCTCAGACAGATTCTCAGCTTCACTACAGTCTGGTTTGCACTACTGTTAAGAGACAGCATAGACGTAACCTGAGTGAAAAAGAAGGAAGAGAACTTGCCAAAGTTCAAAAAAGTCAGCTCTGATCCACTGAAATCTAGAATCAGGATTCTGTAAAAGGTGGAATGAAGTTATATTTCTCTGCTGGCCCTTCATGTACTGAACCAAGCAGAGTTCATTTAGTTCCTACAGAACAGCTCCGTGCTTTATATTTAGTGAGTGATGAGAATAGCTACATGAAAAAGAAGTTGTTTCAGAATATCCAATATAGGTAATAGTTTTTAGAAAGAAGAGTCTCATAAGTAGCATGTACAATAAAATCCTTACAAATTTTTATTAAATAGAAAATAAATATCTAGCAGTGGGAAGGTGGTGTTCCAGAGTTATCCTAGATGGTAGTATTGGCAAAGGTGCACGGATCTGTTTAATTTTCCTTTGGTTCAGCAGTGCATTCCTTTTTTGCAGTCTTGAAAACAAAGTAAAGATTTTATACAGCAGTTCTGTGCAGCCTGCTGCTGTATGGCAAAGTGCATGGAAAGCTCTTCTACAATAGCAACTGAATCCATGAATAACTTCTCTGCTTTTACATCTTGGTTTAGCATGACATCATAAAATGCTTTTTTAACAGCTATTTTGGAAAAAATATTAGTTTTCCAGCCTGCTCTTCATTTGGTTTGCATTTCAATAATATGTTGCTTATGAAAAAGTTGATGTCACATATTGAATACTGTCTGAAGGTTTATAGTATCATTTGATGCTTTTTCTGGAAGCACCATCAATATGTTGTGGCTCTTTCAACTGTAAAGTAATAAAGACTTCTCTCTTTCACGGTTAAACTTAGGAGAAAACATTAGGGACAAAATGAAAGGGAATATGCCCCTCCACCCTAAAGTCTTCAAACACATCTGCAGAGGAACTGTTAAATGTATCTGAATATGCCCTCCACTTCCTCTCAAAATCTTTGTGCTGTGCTGGTAGGTGGCAGCAAATTACATTCCATAACTTAGGGTAGGGAAGTGACTTCAGAACTGAAAAAACAGCTGTGTAAATTTAAAAAAGCATCTGTGCTTACTCACAGACTCAGAGGAAGAGCCATTTTGATCAGAACATGCAGGCACATGTAACTTCATGGATTCAGATTGCATTTCTCCCCCGCTAGAAAAGACAGCTGGACGGCATCTGTAAACTGCTCAAGAGGTACCAAGGTTGTGTATAGGATGTGGACCTGAGTAGATGTGACTGTGCAAAGGTTTGACCTTGTTGTCTCCTCAGTTGTGGCCAGACAGAGAATGACTAAAGGGGGTGTTTGTATTTTTTTCTTCTGTGGTAAAGAAAGATGAATTGGACTTTTCCTGTGCTACTTTTAGGATCTCACAGATCTACATTGTCCTAGTTCGTTCACAGTCTGAGGGACGTGAATAATCTTCAGAGAGAAAAGTGTAACAATTGCTGCTTCATTAACAGAATAAGTCATACTACAAAACACAGTATGAAGAAAAAAATTGCCTAGAAGTGACTGATGCTCTAGTAATGTCTGGATCTCTCTCATGCAATGCTTTTGTGCACAGCTGATATGTTCAGTTTGGCTTTCTTGCTTTCATGTGACCAAGTTCCTGCTTTAAAAATGTTTTCATCATTGCCCTTAGCCCTTTTATGACTGATTTTGTTTATGAAGTACAGGCACATAATTCTGCAGAACTCTGTTCTACACCAATAGGTGTAAGATATGCAATACCGAGAAAAAAATCATACTGGAGTGCTGTGATAAAGCATGATAATACAGTTAATCATAGAACTATTAGTTGGTTCATTTAGATTTCTCAAAATCAGCTAAGGATATATAGAGAAAATACTAAGTATCTCATGCAGAAGCATAGTCATATAAATTGTCTGTAAAAAATGTGGTTTCTGTGTATTTGGAACAAGCAATTCTTTGAAGAGCAGACAGACTGAAACCAGGCTGTCTATAGATTTTTGCATCTCGGCTGATATTTCTTTTTTTTAACTGAGTTTACACTGTTTTCCGTTATCTCTACTTATACCTGTGCAGTTTTCTGCCATTTTTCCCTTCAGACTGCCTCTGCAGTGAACTCTGGCCATAATAACTGGCTGTTTAGCTTTAAAAATCAGATAGCAGGTTCAAAGTAGAGCAGATGTTAACCTTTTGAGCCTGATTCTCTCTGCTTCCCCACCATCTGCCTTAGAAACTAAAAAAAAAAAAAAAAAAATGTATGCAATCTCATTGTACATTGGGTTTAAAAATTACTTAACTGCTGAGGACACGTGCACTGAGGGTGAGGTAGGAAGGCTGAAAGAGCATGATCAGGGAAATAAGGAAACAGAGTCTGGTGATCTGCTTTTGGTGTGTTTGCATGGTTTCAACTACTACTTGTTAATTGCTGGCAGAAATTACAGTGTGACCTTTATACTCACTTTAGAATGGAATGAAGGAAAAGCTAACCTCAGGTCTTTAGAAATGCCTAGGTGTCATAGCATGCTATCTTGTGATTTGGGCAGCAAAATATAAAGACCTTACCAGATTACTGAGGTTATTACTGGTTGCTTAGATTATTATAGATAGCGTTATTTGCTTACTCTGTAAAGGACATTACCATCAAAAGACACTATTTCACAAATACAATCATTTGGTTACAGAAAATCTGGAAGAATTAAATGTGCAATACATATGCTTGAGATGGAGCATAATGAAATCTGGGAAGTCGAGAAAATTGGAATGTACCATCAAAAAAAGGACAGATACCATGTAAGGCGTAGTATTCCTAGAGCATTTGGCAAATCTTTATTGGTCTTGTAATAAACTTCTGGTTTTGCTTTGGTTTTCTTCAAACTTCTAAAAGCAAAATTTGCGTTACTTAATTTGCTTTTGGTGTTATTTAAAGAAAAAATGAACAAGTTGGATTCCAATTTTTTCACCGGGGTGCTTGAAATATTGCACTTCGGTATTATGTCACAACAGCTACTTCGTTTGGAATGGGATTACAGTTTGACTCGGAGGGTTCTGGACTCAGCCGGCGGAAGAACTGGTGACCCTGAGAATCTGTGTTTATGTAGACGTAACCCAGGTTAGATGGATGATGTGCTGGGCAGATCTCTTTTTTCTTTGGAGTATACTCTATGCGATACATAGTTTCATCTTGAAAAGGAACTGGGTTAAGACCTACAACATGTACAGGTTTGCAGCTCTGAGCTGGAGTGCCCTGATGTGGTATGTAGTGAGATCTGAATGTAGTTAAATCAGCAAATTTTCCCGTGGGTTTTTGAATTTCTTGATCTTTCTTAATAAGGCCTCGTGGACAGATGCTCCAGGGTTTAAAGTCTTCTCTTGTAGTAGTGTTCCCTTGAAAAGGGGCACTGACTCGTCTTCTATGAGGTGGTCTTATAGGGGCAACAGGAGAAATCTCATGTGAAATGTAATCAAGACGGTTGGTGGAGTTGAGATCCATCTTGTCTGTGGGTGGAACGTACTCTCTGGGTTTGCGGAACTCGGGCAAGGAAACCAGATATGGCTGGTAACGATCCTGGAATTCAGTGGTTCCATTAAAAGGGGCATCGGATCCAACTTTTCTGTGTTCAGGCCTGCAGCTTTTTGCCTGTTGCCCAGGTATCCCTTTGAAGTCTCTCTGGTGGGTTGTGAGATCCTCAAAGGGTTGGTCGCATGGCTTGTACTCTTCTTTTGGTCTTACGAACGGTGGTTCCATCTCATGAACAACATAAGCGGTGCGATGGATGGTGTTCCCGTCGAAAGGCCCATCTGGCAGCTTGGCTGCAGGAGGTTTACAACTTTCTGGAGGATTGGGTTCCCTGGGAATATAGTCATCTTGGAACGTAGAAGGATTTCCAAACCTCTCTGTAGGTGGCTGGTATGCGCGCTCCACCTTACAAGATTCCGTTCGCTGAGCTTCCCGTAACCTATAGTCATCTGGAAGGCAAAACCGAAATTCCACCACACGGGTGTTCTTAAGACCATTCCTTTAAATTTAAGACAAATATTCTTCTGGTATTAAATCTTGCAATACAAAGAAAATGGATGAGAGTGATGATTTTACCTGCATGTTTGTGGTATGTCTTCTATTATAGTGTGTGATTAAAACAGACAGAATTTTACAGGATGCCCTGTTTTGACTATATTCTCAAGAAAAAAAAATAAAGTTGCATGTGCTTATTTAGTGTGTGTTTTATACAGAAAATAGCACTATACAGGTTTTACATACAATATCTTCCATTTTACTTAGAAGTTTATGCAAGTATTCAAGTGAAAGGAACTTTGTAGGTCAATGGGTCATGTTTACAACTGCTTGATAGAATAATCTCTTAATTTCCACATCAACGTTACATCCTTTTCAGGCTTCTTGGGATTTTTGTTTTCTTTGCCAGACTGTTCCGCTATAGTTACAGAACTTACTGCCTAGTCTGAACTTCTTCACCAGCACTTGAAATCAGTTTTTTGATTTGCAATTCCTGTACTTGGTGTTTTTTCACTCCTTCATCCTTAATCCCTGTTTCATGTTGCTAACATGCATTTTAAATGAAACAATTGTGTGCTTTCTTAGTTGTGTGCTGAGACAAGGCTAATTTATTCATTATTTGCTTACTACTTATGTGCAGGCTAAACAGAAATATTTAAATTCCCTTATAACTATTTACAGTTAATAAATATAAATAGAATGTATTTATATATATATGCATTTTGTCTAGCAGAGGCCTAAGCTTGAAGAAGCTAGTGCAGTATAACTGATTTTAAAGAGTCTGTTTTCCCACATTTTATCCTTCCAGCTCTTTTGTTGCTGCACTCTCTCCTCTGCTCATTTCACACCCAGAATTCTAACTTCCTGTTTTAATACCCATATATGATCCTTGTTATTTCAGCTATCTCTTCGATACCACGCTTATCGTAATGTGAAACATCTTGATTTTCAGTAGATTGTATCTTGTAATTTATGTTTACTTACTTTTAATTGGCTAAAACGCAGTACATGTAACAAATTCAGTAACACACATATAAAATTCTCTAGTGGTTTAAAGTATATCAAGGTCACTTCTCAGAATGACATGAAAGGAGATTTAACTCCTTTCTGCTGACTGTTGTAATAGAACAATTTGTGTCAAGACAGATCTTTACTAGGATGATATATACATAAGCTATAACATACACAAGCAGAAATCTAAAATCCACTTTTGACCTACTCTGTGGCAAAATATGTCACATGAACTAAAACTACCTGAAAGATATATTGCACTTTAATTACAATCCTCTTTTGCCTGAGATAGCCTAACCAAGTGTACTTCCTTCTAGCCAAGAAAACCTCAGAGAGGGCTTTTCATTTAGAACCAATAAATGTCACTTCTGAACAACTGTAGTGCTCAATATTTTAAGACATTATGACCTGATTTCTATTATGTCTTACTCTGTCCCAAAATAACAAATTTGGTTTCTAATGCAGATTATTCAGAATACTCCCTTCATCTTGGTTATTTCTCATTCTGTAGCTGGCATATCTTATTACCTCGGTAGGTTGGTATGGTATCCAGTTTTGCATCTGTCGTGTGTTTTCTCTCTCTAGGTCTTGCCAGTGTCACTGGTCCTACTTTATGAGGATTATAATCTCTCTGGTAGATGGTCCCCAGGTCAATCTTTCCCGACTTTGGTCTATATTCTGCTGGTGCCCGAAAAGGTCTCTGCACAACTTCATATGGTAAATAATCAGTTCTGAAGTGGGGAAAAAAAAAATGGTTAAAAAAACCTACCCTGAAGAAGTCAGTTTTATTTCCACTGTGTGGAAAAGTGACAACTTAGGATGTTTACTCTGAAAAATCAACCTGATGCCATATGTTAAAGGAGTAGCATGCAGGGAAGGAAACTGTAGTACATAAATTCCAGGGACTCTGATGCATGATAGAGCCTTTATTCAAAGGTAGATGGTGAAGCAACTTTTTCAACACTCTGAATCTCATACACAGTCTAAAAATATTATTTTAAATATCTGAAAGGAGACTTAAAAAGTTGCTATAATTTTGCAAAGAAACGATCCAGTAAACAGAAGCAGAGGAAAGCTCAAACTACTATAAGGGGTAGCATTTACTAATGGCATGAGGAGGATGGAATATAATCAGAAACATAATTTCACTGGTTTTATATGGGCACATTACATTAAAAGGGTGTATATTGCATATGTGGGTGTTTAAACAGTCCATACAGTACATGACCAATCTGGCAGAATGGCATTTGGGCTTTTTATTTATTTATGTCTTTTTTTTAAATAAACATAGCTTAAAAAAAAAATACTAATGGAAAAAGTAAAGGTTGGTGTGCCTGTCACATCACTAACAATGAGTAAGTGATGTCTTTTTCTCTTTGAAAGATACTCTTTAATTCTGTAAGCTTAACATCAGTCTGTGCACTGACAACTATTAAACCCCTTTACAGCTGGCTTTCTTGAAAGTAATCATTTAGAACTACGAATAAAAAAAATTTCCTTTTTCTTAAGATTTCATTTTCCCACTATCTCAGATTCCACATGTGTATTACAGAAAGTGCCCGCTTTTCAGGCTCCACAAGACCCAGATTTCCTAAACAGGCTGAAAACACGGACAAAAAATTTAAATAACCTTTACAGGCTAAAGGATGCTGTAAATAATGCAAATCTTCCTGTACGTGTGCTTCGCCTATTTTTTACAACCTTTCTGTGGTAGCAGTGTTTCTGTACTCAAAATTTATACCTTAAATATGCAAAAAGCATAAAGGATGCAATGAGAAGATAGCAATGCCATGTTTAGTGTGTGTGTGTGTGTGTGTGTGTGTGTGTCCCTTAAGAAAAGCTTCAAAGAGGAACGGTAAAACACATTGCTTCAAAATATTTACTTAAATATCGAGGTTCCATCCATTTTGCCGCGGTGCTGTTGCAACTCGGGTTTGGGCTTACAGCTGCTGGGAGGGCAGATGTTGCCATAGCCGGGGTATTTGTCCACGTACTCGGTTCTGTGGCTTGGTGGCAGCCCATCGTCGTAAATCTTTGTGCGTTTGTGGCAGCAGCGATGGCGCCTGGGCAAAACACATCAGGTGAGATCATTCTGAACAGTTTCATTTCGCAGGAAAACCTGCACACTGCCTACTGGGAGGGAACAACAAATGGGGAAGATGGAACAGGGTCAGTAGTTTCGGTTTAAAATCTTTTCTGAGTGAGAAAACCACAAAATGTTGATGGCTGGTGGCACAGGTCCCAGAGCACAGTACACTAATACATTAATAAAAACAGTATCAGATGTGAGTTAGTCCTTGGGACAGAGGACTCAGTCCTCTCAGTGATGGCTTTCCTCTCTTTTCTTTAATCTTTATCCATATGATTAGTTTTACTTCTAAAGATCACTAACTACATTTCTTGTCTCATATTGCCTCTTTTTTACTCTATTCCCTTATCACTTGTCTTTTTATTTCATCTCACCTATTTTCACTACTATTGGTAACACTTTCTGATTAAAATTTTAGCAGTGTGAAATCTGTTCTGCAGACCATTTCTGACTTTTTAACCCTTTTTTCCCTCCAAGGAATGTCTAAATTCTCTATCCCAAACCCATGTTTATTTAGAAGTAACAACATCTCTTATTAGGTTTTATTTCAATTACACCTGCTTGTCACTGATGCCTATATCAATGACACCGTTGTGCTCAAAGGTATACCATGACAATTTATTACTTATACCTTGTTGTTTTGCATAAATGATTAATGAAATTAAAATTTACATGTTATTATTGTTTTGAAAATTTTGTTATAGTCATTCTAATTTGCATAACACCCATCTCTCTGGCTGAAGTGATTGTTGTTTGATCTCTCCCTCAAGGAAATATGTAACGAAAGATCTTCCTCCTTCTGGCTGACAACTTGCAGTACTGGTTCAGATATAAGCAAAGGGAAAAAACAATAAGTGATTTTTTCAAATAAAAAGTGTTATAAAATTCTATACGTGAAAAGCAAAAATATCTAAAAACCCAGAGAGGTAAAAGTGCGCAGCTCTGACTGAGTACAAATAAATTCAAGTTTCAAGAAGGTAGATAGATATCCAAGGAATAGTTCAAAGGTCTGTGGAGAAGTTTAGCTAGCACTGAATACCGAAAAGAAAAACAATAAATTAAAGCAAGGTAAAACAGAATACAGAAACAGACATAAAGGACTCCTGTTGGGAAAATGAAAAAATGAAAATGGAAAAACCACTAAAAGAAGTTATTTGAGACTGGAGATCCTAAAGCTGGGATTAGTTTGTGCTGCCTGAGTTTGGCAGCTCAGTAGTTCAAAAAATGAGAAATTAAGTAGCCATATCTAAGAATCCAGGTCCTTTCAAAGCCCAAGGTCCTTACTCCTTTTCAGTCAAGTCAAGTAACAATTGAGAGACCTTTTCAGAACATAGAAGGGAAAGGAAAAAGGAAGAAGAAGGCAGGAACAGGAAAGGTAGGAAAACAAGGAGGTAAGTGTGTGCTATTTCTCAGCACGGTGTTTGCTTGTCATTACATTTGTCATGAAACTCAGTTTTCACCTTTGTCATGTTTTTTTCATAAAGTATAAACAGCATATGTTGTGTCACGGAGCTTCTAAAAGTAACAGCTATGCAGAAACAAAAAACATTGAATGGATGCTTTGAAAGCTAGTTGAAATATAGGTTATCAAATTACAGTGTTCTTCATGTATTTTTTTGGCATAAAGTTCAAAGGAGTTTGAGACAAACACTATTCATCTGCAAAAACTTCATTGTGACATAACTTCATGTTGCCATATGCTGGTCCAGACCAATAATCAAACAAAAACACCTCCTCTCCCTAGTGTCAGCAGGCTTTAAGGACTTAACTTTGAATATTTTCAAAGCAACCTTGTCAGTATATCACATACATTGCTGAATGGACATGCTACAAACAGAAAGACACTAGAAAAATAATTACTTGCAGACTGAGCCTGTAGTTCTTGGTAGCTTTAACCCAGAGGTGAAAGTGATCTACTCTATCTTGCCAAGAAACGAGATTTTTGCGATTTTATTAGAATTCATTGCTGATCTAAAAATGTCCTTCGTCCCAGTAATTTCTAGTATATGAAATAACTCTGAGCAGACTCTATGTACAGAATTACTTGGAATTGGATGAGACTGGTTGGGAAGATCCCACATCCTACTCTGTGTTGTGAAAGTACTTTCAGTGGGTCTAAATGGCACCGTAAAACTACCTTAATATCAACATGAATTTGACTTGGAGAAGAGATATGGGTACTTTTGTTAAACCAATAAATCTACTTCAGGATGTTGTCCAGCAGCTAAAGTGGAAGTTTTCATTTAGATAATAACTTTGTACAGGCCATCACAATGCTACAAATCCTCAGAGAAGACAGATTGCAGCTCTGATAAATGAAATATGTTTGGCCAGAACTCCTTGAAACACTGATTATTTTTAACTTGTTGTTCCTCGTATTTATCTTAATTTCAACCCCAGAGTTACTGATAATTCACACTAATTTGGTGAGAACATGCCTTTTCCCATGACTGGCTGGTGCCTGCTTTGATGGATTATTATTCTTTCCCTTCTTTGAGGGAGACCAACTATCTTGTGGCTTGCATAAGGTCTGAACAGAACCTCAGCTAACTAGAAGTGACAGTATATGAGCTCTCTAGTGCCAAATGCTGTTGTTCTGGTTATTTTAATAGAATGCTGGTGCATTTCACTTATTTAGGGCTTGGCATACATATGTTTGTTTTTTATGTAATGCTAGATAGACCCTTGAAATTTTCCCACAAAGCCTTGTCCTCCCAGAGAGGAGTTTTTGTGTCATTTCCATGTGGTCAGTATGATGGCTTAAGTAACTCATATTTTAGAGAGATCTCCCTCTTTCCTTCTAACTTACATTTATTCCAGAATCTAGATTTTTATGATAATGATAACAAAAGTGCAGTAAGTGAGGGGCAGTTGACATATTGAGAAGATAAAGCAGCAATTTATTTTTGTATCTCAAAATGAAACTTTTATGCTTTTGTATGCATCTTTGTATACATCTTATCTATCTTTTATAGCAGACAAATAACTATTCTTGAGTGCAGAGAGTTCATCTACCAGAGAGGCTTTTTTCTTCTTTGGAAGCCATATTTAACATCCTGTATTAGAGAAAGCAGAATAAAATTCTGTCTTACTGGCTTTTCTCCCTGTATTTGTAAGTTTTTTTAGTTTTGTTTGTTTGGGGGTTTTTTTTGTATTTTTTTTTTCTGGGAAAAGCTGATAAATATTTTTTTCCTTTTATTTTATTATTTAGAATTAAGCAGTATTTATATGTCCACAAAATTTTCTGCAAATAGCTAAATGATAACTTGTAAAAAACATTGGATCTTTATATTTGCTTTGAAATCTCTTCTAGGGTGTTTATGCATTCCAATATCCAGGTAACACTGCCAAGTGACCAGCCTTCCCTTAAAAACAGAAACACTATACACTGAAGCAAACACAATGTGCTGCCTAAACCAATAATGGCTTAAGAGCCTATTGACTGTAAAAACTTCAGTGATGTTTGTTTTAAACCACGAGTTTTCTGCATGTTTAATTCAATTATTTGTATTATTAAAGTAGGTTTTTGGATGGAGAATTTTCAGTTGAGTTGAACCTTATTTTGTGCTCTCTCACTGTGTTATCTCACCATCTTTATACTTGAGCCTGAGCCAGATTTGTTATCTCATCATGAAAACAATACTTTCCATCTTGTCATTAATCTAAGACTTTTGAAACAATTCTATGGGGTAAAATTCACCAGAGTCTCAGCCAAAAACAATGTGAGGAGCTTTATTCACTGCCTGCCTCTGATCTCTGTCTACAGATTAAAAAAAAGGTGGCTCATGAACAGATAGAGAGACTTCTCCCACTGAATCATGTGAGTGTGTCTGCTATACAGACCTTCCAGAGATTTGAAACCTGTAGTTCTTAGTGCCCTTTGCAGCCTTAGGGTTGGCCCAGTACTCCCAAAAAATATTGAGCACACTCTTGAGATCTTACTATGATTCTTCTTGTGTATAGTTGTTGGATTTTTTTTTTAATACTAAAGCCTGAATCTTTGAATCCTATGATGATTATTTTTCTGGTTTTGGTTTGGTTGTTTAAGCTTTTTAAAAGAAGAAATTAGGAGAATAAATTGAAAATATTAACAGTCGTGACTGAAAACTATAAACATATATCTGAATTTTGCAAGATTTAAATCCCTTATTATTTTGGGAAACCTGACTTGTGATTTTTTTTCCCTATGACATAAATAATATTGCTTATAGACCTGTAATTTTAGACTAAAAGCTGCCTACTGTACCTTTTTGTACAAGCCTCCCTGGGCCAAAGAGGCTATAGGGCAATGATGAAATGTTTCTGTCTATGTGGGACCACTGAATGTAAAGAAACAGTGGTGAGTGCTACTGGATGTGAGGGCATAAAGGCAGATCTATTAAATCTCTCTTAAAGGCTGCAGTGCTTTTCACAGGTTTCTTACGAGGTTATGAGAACTCATCCAACTTTTGTGCAGTCCTTCAGTGGGAGCTGGCTTTGTGGAAAAGCCTGATCCTGAGGTTTAGTCCTGCTATTCTGCCACACTGTTCCTGACACGGCCCAGGTTGCCATTGGCCTTATTGCCACCTGGGCACACGATCAGACACTGTCGACCAGCACCCCCAGGTCTTTTTTCTGCCGGGCCACTTTCCAGCCACTCTGCCCCAAGATCGCAGCGCTCCGTGGGGTTGTTGCGGCAGGACCCGGCACTTGGCCTTGTTGAACACCACACCGTTGGCCCCGACCCATCGCTCCAGCCTCTCCGGGTCCCCCCTCTGAGCCTTCCTGCGCTCCATCAGATCGTGGCGCCGTCCGCGAATCCGCCGGGAGCGGGCCGTACTCACCCGCAGGAGCAGATCTCGCACAGGCAGCGCGGCGGCCCCATCCCCGCTCGGCCGCGCCGGCCGGTAACCAGGGACGCCGCGGCCCGTGGCAACGGCGGCGCCGCGGGCCCGGCCCGGCCCGGCCCGGCTTCCGTCCCGCGTCACGGGGCGGGATCGGGAGCGGCAGCGGAGCCGGGACGGGTTCCGGGAGCGGCGCCGGAGTGAGAGAAGGTTCGTGTTCCCCGCTCCGGGAGGGGCGCGGGGGCAGCAGGGCTGGCTTCCCTCTTCCCTGGCCCCGGCGCAACCCTCACCACGGGCAGGTCTGTGCCGCCCTCCCGGGGCAGCCGCGGGGACAGCGCGGCGGTGCCCGCTGGAAGGGGCGGCAGGGGAGGGCGGACCGCGGCCAGAGGGTGACTCGTGAAGTTGGTGCGGCTCCGGGGCGGCTCCGTGTTCGTGCCCAGCCAAACTCGACCCAGCCCAGCCTCCTGCTCCGGGTCAAAGTCCAAACACGGCCCGTGCTCTCCGAGTTTCAGGTGTACAAGTGGCGGCCCAGGGACGTGACGTGCTCCACGCGGTTTCCCCGATGAGCAGCGCTAATCGCAGTTTACGTTATTAAAAAAAAAATCCCAGACGTTTTCTTAGGTTGAATCCTAAATAAAATACTACTTCACTCACAGAATTAGCCCACCATGGTGCTCACTAGCGTGGAAAAGATGGTTGGCCTCCAGAAGAAGACGTCCGGCATCAGGAATATCTGTATATTAGCCCACGTGGATCATGGTAAGGCAGGTGTTTGTGGCTGGCAGGAGACCCCCAGAGGAAACTTGTGTGTGTTGGAACGGTGGTGGGATGTTCTGGTCACTGTTTCAAAGCAGTAGGTTTTCATGGGTTTAGTTTTGAACTGTCTTAAACCTGATTCAGGGAAGTAAATTTGCTTTATGCACCTTTTTCTTGGGATGGAACAGCTAATCTTTAAGAATTTAAGAGAGCATTATACTGTAATAGTTTGGAATAGTTGAAACAATATTTTCTGCTTCTATGATTGTAAACGTCAACGTGAAACACATGCAAGTATAAAGATGGTGAGATAACACAGTGAGAGAGCACAAAATAAGGTTCAACTCAGTTGAAAATTCTCCATCCAAAACCCCACTTTAATAATACAAATAATTGAATTAAACATGCAGAAAGCGTGTGGTTTGAAACAAACATCACTGAAGTTTTTACAATGGCTGCTGTTTTTCTGTATTTCCTTACTACAACAACTTTGTTAAATAGGTGGAAATAATAAACATAACACAAATACTTTGTCTAATTGCCTGCTATACTGAGGTTTTGATGTACTGTTTGTTATTTCAACTGCTCCTCTGGTCATGACAGGTAAGTTTGCATCCACTCTTCAAAAATAAGTTCATGTGTACCTAACAGGTGAAGCTGAATAATCGGATTTAGTGTTTTGAAAGTTAATTTACACTTTTGTGGCACTTAAAAGCCTTTATTAGTGTTCATATTTTAGAACACTGCTTGTTGTCAGCATTCATAATGTTGTTGCATCTTTTGCCACTGTTTGTATTCATTTAATCTGAGTAATTTATTTTTCTTTTCAGGCAAAACTACTCTAGCTGATTGTCTTATATCTAGCAATGGAATAATCTCTAGCCGCTTGGCAGGAAAGGTAGAGTTATACTGTCATTTGTAACAAAATTCTGGTGTATGCATGCTGGGATTGTAAATCTGTGATGATTAAGAAAAGTCCAAATTCTAGTCTTGCTAAACCTTGTTTTCTTGCACACATAGTCTTTGACAGTGGATAAGAAGCTGTGGAGATAATTCTGCAGACTCATCACCTGTTCTTTTGTTTTTATACTCAGCTGAGATATCTAGACAGTAGAGAAGATGAGCAGATCCGAGGAATAACAATGAAATCTAGTGCAATTTCACTGCACTTTGTGAAAGGTAAGTTTTTTATGCTGGCAAGTGGGATTTTTAATACCTACTTTTATTAGTTTTCCCCGTCTCGTCATTGTTGCTGTTGTGAACTTTTTGTGTGCAGCTTTTACTTTTGTATTTCCCTCTTCTGTGTTTTTTTTTTGTGTTTAGACCATCTAGGAATTTGTGAGTTCTGCAGAGACTTAGGCATGCATTCAACAGCCAGCCAAGATATTTGAGTTCCATCTCAGGGGTAGCAAAAACATCTTCAATCCTATCTCCGAGTGGAGGCTGTAAAAGTAGCTGTCTTTATCTTTTTATTTTAAATCTAAATACTTAAATTTTAATCTTAAATCTTGAATTAATGGCACTTAAAGGCAAGAACTTCTTTCAAAAAAAACAAGTTTAGTACAGTCTTTACTACTACGTCAAGATACCTGCTACACTATGCTGTAAAGGTTTTTTGTAGTGTAGTTTGTGTCATGACAGTTACAAATAATAGCTGAAGCAGAATAACTGGGTGGCTGAAAGAAATATTTTTTGAAAACTGTTCTGAAATGTTAATTTATTGTTTGATCCTAGGTGATCAGGAGTATCTCATTAATTTAATAGACTCCCCAGGGCACGTGGATTTTTCTTCAGAAGTATCTACTGCTGTCCGGCTCTGTGATGGTTGCATCATAGTGGTGGATGCTGTTGAAGGAGTCTGTCCACAGGTGAAATAAAGTGTATTAAACAGAGAAAGAGGGTAGGGAAGCAAGAATAAGTGAAGTCTGAAATATGCTATGTAGAAATGAAAGATGAGCTGTGTAAGAAGTTCTGTATAACTTTTAATAAATGACAGTGCACTTGAGGTATGAAAGTAGTTGTGCTTGAAAAACTGAACAATGCTGGTGAGTGGGTGTAATGATGCAGTGTTGAAACTGAGTATGCAGTTTTTCAGGTAATGGAATATTTGTATAGAGAATTCTTTAAAGAAGTAATTTCATGTATTTACATGAACTTCTAGGGTATTGAAAGTGAAAAAATATGCAAAATAAAACTGAGATAGCCATGAAAAAAGGAGCACAGTTTTCTATATATGGGTGGGTTTTTTGTCGTTGTGTGTGTTTTTGCCATAAAATTCTGCCATTCTGCAGAATTCTTCAATAATTAACACTGTACACCATGGGAATCAGATTTCTGGTTTAAGTGTCAACCTGTCCTTTACTATATGTTTATTAAATTTTAGGATTATATTTTCTTTTTTAATATTCTATCTTTTTTTGTGGTATCAAGCCTTCTGTAATGGATATTTTTTAAAACTATTTCCTTCTTAGACTCAAGCAGTCCTGCGACAAGCATGGCTGGAAAATATACGTCCAGTGTTGGTGATTAACAAAATCGATCGCTTGATTGTGGAGCTGAAGCTCACCCCTCAGGAAGCATACTTGCACCTTAAGAATATCTTAGAACAGGTATTCAGGCCTTAGTGCCACGTTCACACAGCAGATTTTACTGCACTGTAACATTTAGTCCAGTTTTAAACGCTGGGATACATCTTCTTTCTAATAGGTTTTGAGGTTCGTTCAGAAAGCCTGTGACGGAGAAAAGAGTGTTAAATGCCTCTTGACAGGTCATCAGGAAGAGTCTTCATTTTTAGAAATAATATGCTGAATGTTTTCTTCTTCCTGTTAAATTGCTTAAATTTTTTGGAGGTAGATGAATTATCTCTTTGGAATGCTCCTGATATTGATGGGTTTATGTAGGAATAAAGTTGATTCATCTTTTAAGTTTTAAGTTAAGTTGCCCTCAAACTTCTTTTCCCCCCAGAGTTTACTTTTAAGCACTTTCCCGCCTGGCTTCCCTTTGCCCTCTGTTGCCAATAACAAGTTTCTGTTTCACCATTCCTTGTTCTGAGAGGCCAAGTGTGTTACTCATGATCCTCATTATCTGATTCAGTCCTGGTGTGGTGGCCTTTCACTTGAAAACTACGTGGTGTTTATGTCTCATATGGTGTTAGTCTCATAAACTCCTGTTGTCTTCAGATGTGCAGAATTAGATACACAGTGTCTGTGTTTGAAATTGCCAAATGAACCATAGGCAATGCTATCTTGTTAACAAAACTTCTCTCTTTATGTTTTGGAGGGTGGGGGAATTGCATTTTAGTTGCAAGGGTTGTGAAAGAGTGCATGAATCTGAGGATGTTTTTACATATCCATTTTAGATCAATGCAGTCACTGGAACACTCTTTACCTCCAAAGTGTTAGAAGAAAGAGCTGAGAAAGAAACAGAAAGTGAAAGCGTTTCAGACACTGCACCAGGAGATCAAATTTATGACTGGAGTACTGGATTGGAAGATACTGATGATTCACATCTGTATTTTTCACCAGAACATGGGAATGTGGTGTTTGCCAGTGCAGTTGATGGCTGGGGTTTTGGGTAAGTCTGGGATTTCTTTTTTTTTTTTTTTTTTTTTTTAAATTGATTACTACAGTTGCTCCATATTTGTAAAAGTGTTTTTTTAGATTTTTCTGTGATATGCAACTGTATATAAACTAATTCTAATAGATTAACACTGAACAGCTGAAAGTACTGCCAGCTTTGTCTCTGTGTCAGGGACCTCTGCTTTACTCTGACAGCAGTTGCTGGGCCTGCTGTGGTGTCCAACCTGGCCTGGTAAACTTATTATTTTATCAACTGCTGGCACTTGATAGACTGTCATGGACAAGGCCAAAAACTGCAGCAGTGCAGGAGCTCTTTCTCAAGTAGATTAGTTTGGGAGGGCAGCAGGTGTGTGAAGGTTGCACATGTTCTGGTTGCTGGCCACCAGGTGGAGTCTTTGTCTACATCTTGAAAATAGAATTAGGGAGATCCACTCAATAATACAGCGAATGTCTTGAATATTGCAGAACCTTTAGAAAAATCTTCTCCATGACTTTTAAGTCAAACTCTTAAATAAGGCGCCATGCGTAGTTTGTTTAACACAAACATTTCTTGTCACTTCAGAGGAAAGGGAAAATAAAATCAGCTATTTTAGTTTAATTATCTGTCATGAGTAATAATAATTTATAAGAAGAAAAATCAGAGAAGTGTGCAAAGAAGTTGAAAACAAGTCTTCCAATTCTGACATGTTCTTTAGTCTGCAAGAGATCTTTTGTTTCTGATACCTTTGTTTTACACATTAACACATCTCACATTAAGTTCTCCATTCCCATATGGTGCCTGCAGTTACTTTCCTGTTTATGGTGTGCAGGGAAACACTATTTTGGTATCTGTAGGCTTTAGCTTTCCTGACTGGTAACTTTTCATTGAAATTTCATGCAGAAAATGGATTATGGTAGTAAACTATTGATACACAGAGTATTTGGGCTGCAGTTGTTAAGCACTTGTTTTAGTAGAGCTGTCTGTTTTTCTCCTGGATGGGTAAGAAATGGACAATTTGCAGCTTATTTTTGTTTTGTATTCTGATAAAGCCTGTGCAAGGGCATAGATGAAAGCAAAATGCTAAGTTTTGGTTTTGGGAAGTTGAAACATGGCCTGTGTTTTGCATTAGTATTCCAAGTATGCTGCCAGGGAATGTTAAACATGAAGAAAAATTACTCTTAAAGGAAGTGGTACAGTGGATACATTGTTACAATAAGTAGAATTATAAGCTCAAAAGCAATTTAGAAACTATTTCTTTGGATCAAGCTAGTTGATATTTGCAAGTAAATGATCAACTATTAAGATTTTATAGGTTACAGAACTACATTCTGATATAATCACGTGGTCATAAACACCCTGTGATCGCCTTTGTAATGAGAAAGCACATATGTTGTTCTTAAATGGTAGGTGAAAATAATGGTTATTTTTGTAAAAGTGAGACTTAGGTAGCAGTTTTGCTTTCATCATTTCCTTCTTCCTGATAATTTCTCTGCGTGTAGAATTACATTTCATACAAATGTGTCTGAAAATTAGGTTATTTGTCTAGCTCAGATTTCAGCAGAAACTCTTGGTGTATGTTGGTACTGGTATTTCTGCAGAGCGGAATGTGTGATAGATCATTATTGCTCCATGCAAGGGTAGTCTGAAGTGGAATGATAACTGGTCTTTAGGTGTTTCTCTGTATTGGCTATGTCGCTGCCACTTGAAATGTTTGTCAAGTGCCTTGAGCCTTACTTGCAGAGTTTCTATAAGGCTGAAATCTAAATATTTGTGGTCATTTAGCTCCAAGTGGGAGGAAGAAATGGGCTAGATATGACTTGTCCTCATTTTTGTGATTGGTGTAATCATATATTAAAGGTGATTGATAGGCCTTCTGTTTAGTCTTTGCCAATACTAAACTGATTCAGGATGAACTTAAAAATCATGCAATGGTTTTTATTGAATATGGAACAAAAAATCATTCTTGCTTAAATTCTGCAAATTTACACCCTCTTCTGCTTTATATATCTTAAGACACTTTTGTGATTGCATTAATTGAACTATTCATGTACAAGATTATATCTCAGCCAAAAATATTTGTGCATTTCAGGTAAGTGGTGTTACTCTGCTGCTGCTGGGTCTGCATCAAACTGTTCTCAGATTACACATTAGAAGATTCTGTTAATTTAGTTTCTTTCCAGTAAACTGTGCCTACAGCTTAGACAAATGACAGGACTCCAATCTGCTAGATTTCTTATTCATACCAATCCTAATTCTCTATTTCTCCCTCACACCCTGAAGTGGTTTTAATTTATTTGTTGAAGGTGGGTGAAGATTGTTGGTTTTCTGATACTGTTGTGTTTCTTACAGTGAACTGGCAGACCCTGGCTCTTATAAATTATATAATGGAGGGGGGGAAAAAAGAACACTTTTCCTAATTAGTTTCAAGAGGTACTTGTGAGCTGGCAGCAGTACAGTGTGGTGAAATATGGATCAGTGGAGCATTTTCCTAATCATGGAAAGCCTTGACTGCTGTTACATGGTTGTGGGTTCTTTTCCTGAAGGTATTATGACTTACTGTAGCATAAAAAATTTAGTTATTGGGCAGTGCCAGCCTCATCCAGTGTAGTAGGTGCATGTGTTTTTCTCATAATCCCCAGGTCAAAATGCTATAAATGTCTATGCAGGAGCTGCTGGCACACAAATCTTGAATGTTCTCCCTGTATTGAGAGTTTAGGGTAATTTCTGGAAAAGAAATCTCTTTGGGCTTAGTTGAGAACTCACCGCTCATGTCTTGCTGACAAACCTTCCCATGGAAGGTTTTTTTTTAGGTGCATAAAAACTTAAGAATTCTGAGTTTCAAAGAAAAGATTATCAAATATCATTATTCTGTAAGTAGGATTATTGCAATTATAAATGTGTTGGTTTTTTTTTTTTTTTTCTGTGGGCACAGGGAGCAAATATTCTGGTCACAGACTATATTTAAATGTGTTGTGAGAGATCTTTCATAGAATTAGTCTGAGAGTCACCACATAAGTGTTTATAACTTTTCTATTATGCTTTTGAGTTTTTGCTGAGGGAATAGTACACAAATGTTTACTTCAAATAAACAAGTACAACCTTGAAGCTGACTTGAAACAAAACAAAGCCATTCAAATACTGCTTATGTTTTTGACCTGTTAGGACTAAATATTTTTGCAGGTGTAAATATTAAACAATGTGAACTAAACTGAGAACAATTGGAGAAGTGGGAGTAAAAGAAGGATATGAGATTTTTGTGTGATTTTCATGCAAGCTGTCTGTTGTTTAGGCTGAAGAGAACATATAAACAGGATTGTACTTCTGTCAAGGTATATTTTGTTTCCTTTCAGCATTGAGCATTTTGCCAAACTGTACAGCCAAAAGATTGGAATCAAACCTGCAGTACTTCTGAAGACTTTATGGGGAGATTATTATCTAAACACAAAAGCGAAGAAGATAATGAAAGGTGATCAGGTAGGGAGGCTGTCAAAAATATTACCTGATTCCTACTTTGGGGCTTGTTTTTATTTTTTCCTTCTATTCCTCAGAGTGTGTTGTGAAAATTGACCTCAGTACCTGTTCACTTGGTATCACTGGAGGTATAGAGTCACTAGGATAGCCTTGCTTCAATCCTTGGAGCAGAGAACATTCCAAAATTGACCATTGAAATGCTACATGGAGAAAATCTCATCTCTCAGGGAGTTCCCTTATTTTCATTTAATCATGATTTTTTTAGTATTTATTTCAATCCTAGGTGAGGATTAATAAAGAGTTGTAGAAATAGTTATAAAAAGGGGATAACAGGCTCCAGGTAGTTATGTGCCATATTTATCAGGTACCTTTTCTAAAATTGGAACCCTTGTCCTCTACTTCTAAATTTTGTGGGTTTGTGCCTTATACCGTTCTTATAAGACAGATTGTTAAAATAATGATCTTGTTTGGAAACTGTCCTGATTTTGAATAAAGGTTTTATGTTTTGCTTAGGAAGAGTGCAGTCTTAAGCCTATTGTAAAAGTGAGGAATTGCTGGTAATGAGCTGTATGTTTGTCTTCTACCAGTCAAAAGGAAAGAAACCTTTGTTTGTGCAGTTGGTGCTGGACAACATATGGAGTCTGTATGAAGCTGTTATGAAAAGGTGAGAAGTTTTATAAAGTTTTCATGATGTCTCTTTCCATGTGCTGTGGTGATTCTGTTTCTTAAATTCTCACAAATTATAGATATTTGTTACATATTGCTGCTGTAGTTTTTATCTATTTATTATTTTCCTTACAGAGACAAAGAAAAAATAGGAAAGATAGTCACCTCTTTGGGATTGAAAATTGGTCCACGGGAGTCACGGCACGCAGACCCTAAAGTTCAACTTAATGCCATTTGTAGCCAGTGGCTGCCAATATCTGATGCAGTCCTCTGTATCCTTAAGAAAGATACTGTTTTTGGTTTTATTGGCAGTTCTCAGACTTCAGAGGGCACTCACATATTTCAGTGTGTGATTTGGTATGATATGTTCCCTTTTTTTATGTCTGTGCCTACGGTATCTACACCTGTTTTCTTGCTTGTTACCTTACAAGTTATGTATCTGCAGTTATTCTTACATTTCTACCAACTTTGTGCTTTTGCATGCATGCTGTTTTTAGGAAACTGAATTATTAAACTGGAGGTAATAAAACAATACACTTTGATTACATAGTTTTGTATACAAATTTCAGTGCTTTTCCTGAAGAAGAAACCAATCTCCTGTTTATAATAGGTCTTCTGTCCATGAGGTTCTGTAAATATCTGGTGTTATGTTTTAGGCATTCAATTTCCTAATCCAAAATCAGCCTTTGTTGTTTGTCTGCTATGCTCATCATTTATAATATAATATGTATTATATTGTAGTAAATGTGCATAAATTATTGATTAATTAGTTTTCTAAATCTTGCCCCAGTTGTGCTGTTCTTAGTTTCCCAGTTGCACATAGGGTGGGTCACTCCTTCTTAACTCTCCATTCTGCCTTTGATAAATGGCAAAAAATTGTTGCTGATTTGAGCACTGTGACAGACAGAGCTGGATTTGGGATCTGTTCTTGCTGGTAGTTGGTGCATGAGGCTGAATTAAAGAAAGAACCATTGAAAGCATTTGTTTTCCTGTTATTTGCATTCAGTAAGGAAATATCAATATGTATCCTTAGCAATGTGTTTTAGCCATGGTGTGTAATAAAGTTCCCAGTCCTCTTGACATCACGGCAGAGAGAGTGGAGAAGCTGATGTGTGTTGGAGCTAGAACATTTGATTCTCTGCCACCAGAAACTCAGGAACTGAAGAGTGGTAAGTGTTCTCCCATTAACACGAAGGTCACTTTTGTCTTAGTGGTTTTGTGTGTCTCTGGGTCTTAAGATGTGGAGAATTCGCTACTTAAATTTATAATTATTTTACTTGTAATGTCTTTTTCGATGTTTGTCACTGGCATGTCATAGTCTAATTTGATAAGATTATGTTTACGTATTTTTCTTCAATCCCATATATTCATGGTTTCTCAACAACTCAGGCTGCAGGTGGGATTTTACAAGGCTATGAGGTTAATATTTGGTTTTAGTTGTAATAGTAGAATTGAAAATGTAATTGAGAATTGAATATTTTACTAACTTCCATATTAAAATCATTAATTTTTAGCCAGTAGTGGTTTGAATTTGGTTTTAATTTTTGCAAGTGTACTGATTAGCTTTTGGTAATTGGATATTAATTGTAGAACAATATTTTGAGGAGAACGTCAAGAAATCTAAGAGGATGAGATGTCAATTAAAGATGAGCAGTGAATGTATTTGGTATTTGCAGGACTCCCTCCTTTAGTTTGAAAGGAGGGAGAGTACTTTGAAGTGCTGAATAGATAGTTCAGTCTTAACCATAAGCTGCTCTCTGGTTTTCATTCTAATCTAAATCAGCTGGTAAACTCAGCTTTAAATATCAAAGCAATGCCTTTAGTTGGAGTATATGTAGTTTGTTATCAAGCGTTGTCTTTTTGCAATTGTGCTCATTTTATTGTGAAACACACTTGAAGATACAGGCAGTGTTAGCAAATGGTTAGGCCTGAGTAATTTTCTACTTTTTCCTATTAATTTGACTTTAGTGTATTACCCACTGAAATAGAAGATGAACAGCAATACCTATAAAATTAATGTAAAGCCATAATTTGTCCATACTTTGGGGGAAAAAAGTGAAAATAACTTCCTTTTGTGTTTCTTCAGCTTTCATGAAATGCAGTAGTGAAGGAACAGCCCCAGTTATTGTCTTTGTTTCCAAAATGTTTCCTGTTGATTCAAAAGCATTACCACAGAATAAACCAAGGTAAGAAAATGTAGCATTTAACTTTCTGATCTACATTAGATACTTCTAGGAAAAAAATTCATGTTGAAAGTGTGGGTAAGTTGTTTTAGAGCTGAGAAAATAATTAATGGGTTCTTGAGATTCAATAAAGTTTTTTCCTCAAGTAAAGACTTTCTGAATGAGTTTAAAAGATGATTTTTAAAAATCATATTATTTTTAGAAGATACAACAAATCTATGCTATAGATATAACAAATAGTACTGTTATCCAAATATACCATCTTAATGCTGTTTCAGGATGTTTGTGGAAATGACTGAGTTGTAATACTTCCTTAGTTTTTCAGTGAGGTTGTGTTGGCATGACCATAAACAGCTTGTCTTGTACCAAGAAACACCTCCCATCAAATTGGGCATAATAGCTCAGTGATCATCCAGTCCATTGCAAGTGCAAAATAAAATGGGTTAATTAAAGTAGTCCAAACCTTGACTAACTCTATTCAGTGCTCTGAAAGGCACTAATGCACTTCAAAAGGTTTTCTTCTGGGAGGTTTGGGAGACTGTTTTGTTATAGCTTTTTATTGCTTAATAACCATATTATTTTCTTTGAGGAGTAAGTCCTTCTTGATTTAATTTCCCTGGCACACTTAAGTGTGCTACTTTTAGCTGAAGCCATCTGGGGTTTTTTCAGAAGAAATGTATTTTTCTGAAGAGTTTATAAGAATGAGGTTCATCTTAACCTTTCATCCTTCTAAGCCTCTGGAGCATTTTCAGTAGGCAACTTTTGTATTGTTGTTTTTCTAGGACTGTCACTGTGCAGTGAAGTAATACAGAAAATACAGATTTTTGTGATGAATTGGACTGATTGTGACTGTTTAGTAGTTGTGGAAAAAAATGGTACTTCTACAGTAGTAATAGTTGAAAGCTTTACTGCTATCTTATGTTTTTCACACACTTCTTAGATTTAATTTAGTTTTTTCTTGCTGAGCTTGTCTACAAATCTTCCATCAAAAATCTTTCTTGCACTGAGTTCAGGGAAAAGATGCATTACACTTCTGGGTTGAGCAGACACTAGATGGTGCAGTTTTGCTTTGAGTATCTGAAACACGAGTTCTCAGGTCCTGGTGTGGCACAGCAGCGCCATTCCTGCTTTGTCTCCTCTCCTGGATATGTACTTTAGTTATCAGAGAAGAGTACACTGTGAGGCCGTCACTTTCTGGCTGTTCTATCACTAATAATGATTTGAGTTTATATTTATTGGGAGGATTGAGAGTCTTTGAGGTCATGAGAATGTGACATAGGGGCAAAGGTGGCTTTTACATACACCAGACGCTGAAATTTTGAAGATTTTACTTCCCTTTCTTCCTGTTTATTCAGTACATTGAAAATTGTAGTGTCTTGTGTGAAAAGTATTTCTTGCTGGGCTTCATAATAAATTATTCTAGTTACTAGTTGCCTAATGTTAAAATGAAATCACCTGAGTGTTTTCCTTTGAGATAACCAGTCATTAGCAATACCATGTGATTTTGAGGATTAGGTAGTATTAATGATTTTGTTTTGAGGTGACAGTTGGATTCCATTATTTAAAAAATATTAGTATAGCTAAATGTATATTTCTCAATATTTTATTTGTTAAGATTCTACAGATTAGCAGTTCTGGAAGAAATTGGAAAAGGGGGTTATTTCTAAAGAATAAAAGGTATCTCCATGAAGCAAAATCTAAGTGTTTTAAAAGCACAACACTGTGCAGATGTGGTTCCTGAGCACACTGTGTGCTATTTATGATTACACAGTGAAGATTGTACTTAACAGAATTGAATGATGCTTGAGTGGAGCAAGAGAGATCCAGTATTTAAACTGACATTCCTTGAGGGTGCTCCATAAGAATGTCTGAACATAGGGAGGAACAAAGAATGTCTCCACTATATCTGTTACCAGTGGTTTCATGTTTGCCTATTAAAGAATATTAAAGAACATGTTATATGTTTCATTTACATGTTAATTTTGAGGAGACATAACTGTTCCTGTGTATCTTGACGTTTGACTGCTGGACTGATTTGCATGCCTTGGGCGTGTAAAAAATCTGAGAGCTTTCTCAAGATTTTGTTTTTTGCAAGACTGGTACTTTTCTAAGGTTTTTGTAACGTTCTTAGAAGATGCACGTTGACTTTGCAACAGTTTTTTATAGTTAGCCTTATTTCTGCCATCTGTTTGTAATAAGATGGGAAAAGGAAAAAGCTCTTCTAAGTCCAGGGTGTACAGTAAATGATAACAAAGGATGGATTTTTAATTAAAACAACCTCCTTTGAGACTGCTGTTGGCAACTAATATCTCCTAGAAGGTGACCTTAAAATTAATAGATTCTGCATTAAAGCTGCTATGATTTTGCTTTTACTGGTAAAATAGCGAAGTTTTTCAGCTGTTACTACACTAGAATACATGGGAAAATAATCTGTTGTCAAGTTGCCAGCTTAGATTTGTCTTTCTTTGGAAAGAACTGAAAACTGACTTTCTGGATGGTACCAGTATGTCCTGAGTTTTTATCAGGCTTTCTGATACGAAGAATTGTGCAAATATGTTTTGTCTTCCAGTTTCTCCTTTCTGAACTTTTGAAATTACTTCCCAATTCCAACTGAATCAAAGGTGTAAACTGATGGTTGAGTGGAGTAGACTAACAAATTAGGACTCCTCCTTCACTTTAGATGTTAAAATATCTGAAACCCAAACCTGTAGGAAATAGGACCATATTGGCTTCTCTTGGAGCTGCTGGCTTTGTGTTTTTTGGTTGTTTGTATTACTTAAGAATAAGTATTATTGTGTGTAGAATTAGCTGTTCATTCAGCACATGCTGTTTCTTTCTCTCATTCCACTGGTGTTTTACATTGAACTGCAGCCTAACACAGAATATTAGAGTGTAGGTGTAGAAATAAAAGGTGAACTTGGCATTTAGGTGCAGGGTCTAAATGTTCCAGTTTCCTCTTCCTGAAGTTCAGAATTCTGTCTTTATCTAACCTAGTGTAAAAGAGAAATATTTGGTAGTTAGTTGCAACTGCTTTCAAGTGTTGCTAGGTGTATTTAATGTAAAATGCTAAGAAAATATAAGTTGAATATCAGATGTTATGATGAAAGCAACTTCTAACTTTGTAGAGCTTTATGTATAAATGTCACAGTGAAGTGATGCCATGTCAGCAGTAGGAAGCAAACCTTTTATGTTACTTCAAGTCCATCTTACAATCCTGCTGAATAATGTAAATAGAGTGCACTGAAGAAATTCCATTTCTGCTTTCTAGTGGTAATAAAGAAAAGTCTATTGAACAGATAAGCTGGTGTACTGAAATTATATTTCATTACTGCACTGGGGGATATAAAACCTATAATACCTGTACCATTTTCCTCCAGATAATATGAAAGGTTCCTTCTCAGTCAGCTTGAAATCAGGACTATTTTTTCCTTACGTGTCACCAGGAAGCAGACTCCTTCCCATACAATTCTGTGTGAAATTATGATGATAGTTGTTTCTTTATGCTACAGCTCAATTGAATGTCTTAAACCAACAGACTGTATTGTACTTCTTTGCTTTCTAATGCTTCCTAAAAACTGTATTGGAAAAAAAAAACCCTGTGATTTTCACCAGACTTTCAGTTGAAACATCATTACATTGTTTTGATCCTAATAAGAACATTTATAAAGCTCGAAGCTCTGTAAGGAGTTACTGTCTTCTTGCAAGTAAATTAACTTAAATGTTTAAAGGCAATACGACCTGCAGTGACTTCAGTTGATCTGAACCCATCAGCTTCTGTTTTCAGTAATAATTTGTTCAAAATAGTAGTTTGTGCATTAGAAAGGAGTCATCTGAATAGGCTGTCAGATTTGCAGGTTAACATCTGAATTTGGCACACAGTTATATAATTAATAGACTAATATATGCTTTTGAAAAATTAAAACCTCTATTACGGTTATCGTGAAAAAAGATTTCAATGTGACAGTATACAGCTGAATCCAGCTAAGACCTTTGGAATTGATCCAAGGAAGAAACGTAGTAATGGCTGAAATTTGGATCTCTGGACGTAATTTGGTTTGTGTAATGGTAGGATTAAGAGGGAAAAGCTTGTAACGTTGTGGAAGAGTTTTGCTTCAAGTTTATTCTTTTTTTTTATTGCACATTTAGCATGTGAAATAAATCAAAGGTCCATATATCAGTCTAGAGTGTTTTTCAAGGCAGGGTATGACAGCTTGGTATTGATATCTTGTTCCATTACATATCTCAGAATGAATGAAAGCTGCTATGTAATATAATACAGAAGAGTTATTGAGTGTTCCCTGTTGCAGGAGCTCTGGAAGATTGGTGTATGAAATTTTATGTAAATTCTGATTTGGATAATTTTCAGTTGTTCCTTTGTTGTTTGCACATTTATTTCTACTGTGAATTGCACAGCACTTCCCATTGCAACAGAAATAATAGTAAATGATCTTGGTAGAGCTACATTAGTTTGTGAATGGAAATAGTTCCATAGACATTAAGTAGTGTAATACAGAAAGTAATGAGCTTCAGAAGGATTAGCAAGACCACTGGACATAGGCTGTGCTGAAGTGGAGCAAATAAACTGCACTTGGCAGAGCTGTCCTTAGGGATGCTGCTGACAGAATTCTTTGAGTGCCAGATGAGTGGAACAGCAGCCAATGATTTCACTGGAACTTAGTTCTCAAGAGCAGAGCCATGAAGAATCTGGAGGATTCTCCTTAAATTACTTGGATTTAAAGATGTTATCAGAAGTTACCCCTTTCACACCTTGTGAAGTCAAGTCACATGTCCATGAGCTCACAGAATTTAGACTGGTAAAACTGCCTGGAGAGAAAGTATTGTCAGCACTTCAGGAAAGTTATCCATGGCATGGGAGATGCATCACAGACACTTGTTGGCAATACTATTAATATTTTGGAAATCAGTTGATGTTCTGACTGTGGCGTTTCCTTTTTAAAATGGTCTGAAGGTTAAAAAACGTAACACTTTAATAATCATCAGAGGTAAATTTATCTTCGGGGGGTTTGTTTTGATGATTCACTCTGAATTTTTGAGTTGTTTTGGATTGAAGTCTCTCTTTGATAATGTGAAGGAGTAGAAAAGCTATCATATTCAGAGGATTGATTGCACGAAGTTAAGTTGTCATTCAGTTTGCACTAAATGCTGTATCCTGGGGGAATGTGGGAATCATAGAAGTAGCTGGCAGTGCTTGCTTACATTACCTGAGAACTGGTGGATTTGATCAACAATCTACTAAATGTCAGTAGTATGTATGTTATACTCTTTCCCACGTGATTATTTCCATAGGTTTTCTGTACCATGTGTTTGAGGTTAAGATGAGTTAGTAATATGTGGTTACCCATCTTGGGCCAGCTCCCCGTGTCTGGAGGCAGGGAATCTCTTCTTTCTCTTTCTGCTCCTGAATTTTCGTTTGCTGGTTTCTGTGGGACTGCATGTTCTCTTTTTTTTCCTGACAGTATTAGGAGGCTGTAGATCCTTTCTTGTGGAGTGAAAAAAGGGGAAGGGAAGAAAAAGAGAGACAGTCTTTCTTTTGGTTTGAGCAACGTTTGTTGAAAATTGATTTTGCCTCTGATTGGTTTTTGCCAACTGGAGAAATTGAATAAATCAGGGTATAATTTAAAACTGGTTTTGTTGCAGATCCAGTGCCTTATGTACATTAATCTTGTTCTGTGTTCTGCCTGAGTGTGTTACAACTCTATATAAGGATTTATTTGACAACATTGTCTTTTTTTAGTTTCTAATGATACTATCGGGAGTGACTAATTTTGTAGAAACTGATGCTGACAGAAACCAGGATGGAAGTTTAGGTTGTACCTACTAGCTAAAGTCCCACCTACACTCAATCTGCTTTTTTATCAAATTGAGCATAATTGACTGTGTTTATATGACTGCAACTTACACCAGTGCATTCTGAATTTTAAGGTACCATTAATATTTGTGGTTGGGCTATTTGACACCTAAATATACTGATATTTTTAAAAATACCATGTAAAGGGGAAAAAGCAAACTTTTTTTTTTTTTAATCTGGGTATTATTTACACAAATGAAAAGTATTTTTGGACAATCAAATGTGTTGGAATGCATATGTATGTCCTCATGTGTATACTATGCCATCATATATAGACTGCATTTATGACACACTTGGCTGTCTCATCTGTACTTTCCCTATCAATCTCTCTCCTCTGGGAATTTTTATGACATTCCAAACCCTTAAATAACTTTGAACAGCTGCCTTCAGGAAAAAAAAAATAATGATAAAAAAGTTTTCATCTCCACCATCTGTTTTGCATTTTGTATTGTTAAGCCTCGCTCTCTTTTGCAATAAAATAAACAGGCTGAACAGTAATATCACAGTATCTGAAATTTCAGAGATACGTATTCCTAATTCTGTCACAATGATTACTTAAGGAACAATTTAAAAAAAAAAAAAAAAAAGAAAAATTTCCAAGTTGCTAAGAAGTGTGAACTGGTGATTTTGTCTTGCCTTCTCCTTTACTATGACATGTGATGTCAGAACTCAGAACCAAGTTGAGTTCTGAAAGTCTGTGCTTCAAATTCTTACATTTTATTCTGGTGGCCTCTCTTAGGTAATTTTGTGAGAGATTTTTAACGTATGTATAATTTTCTTATTCTTTTGAATTGGACATTTGGATTCAAGATAAGCATGATAACTGTTTAGTGATTTCCTCAAGTTCTAAGAAGAATTTTGATAAAAGGAAGGGTCTCATTTCTTAAATTAGGTCTCTTGTAGAACGTGTTATATGCAGAAAAACATCCAGATTGTAATATTAAAATCTTACTGGCAGTGAGTTGGTCTCAGCCAGATAATCTGTTCAGGGCTTCCTGTCCCTAATTAATCCACTTAAGAGCAGAGTCCTGTAACTGCCTCTACCGACTACACATAAAAACTTTGACCTGTGAGTAATGGACCATTTCCCTATTTAGGAGTTGATATGGCAAAGTGAGTCAATTTTGTTGTGCTTTTTTTAGTAGAGATCATATTTACATGGCTGTTCTGTAAACAAAAGTTGATCTACTACTGTAGTGCTTCCTGTGGTTTTCTTCCTCCTATCATTCATTACCACTATTGCTATTTAGGAAATCTTGACCTGTTTTTGTAAGTGTGGAAATTAAGGAGAGGAAGTGACTGGTCCAAGGCTACCAAACAAGCTAAAACTACTAATAGGAAAATTCTAAACCATCTAAACACTAAGAACTGTTGTCCTTACCTCCATCATGTGAGGAAATGCAGGACACATCATGTAGGTAGGGATTACGGTCACCTTCTTGAGTTGAAGTGAAGATCTAAGACTTGGTGATTTGTTTGTCCCGTTGTGTTGTAGAAATGCATGTTTTATGATAGAAAGACTTCTATTTCCTCTTGAGTTAGAATTTCATTAAGAATATTCATACCCTATAAAAAGGTATATTGGTTATTATTTTGGAAAGAATTATTTATCAGTGCTTGAAAGCAATACATATGTCAATTGCTCCCAATGCAAAAAAATCCCAAACCAACATTGAAAGCATTCTAGTTCCAGTAAAAAATGTTATCTACATCACATTTTTTCCCTCTTTTAAACCACAGTGCTAAAGATTACTTTTTAGTGTAGGCACATAAGAGCATGTTGCTTGAGAAATAGTTGATACTAAAATTAGTAAACTGAGTAGATTATTCTTAAGAGCATGTGTAATGATGATAGCAGGAGCACAGGCTCACCTCTTTTGCATGGGAAATTAGTAAAAACAGAGAAATAACTGGAAAGAAAAGATGACTTGCATCTGAAATCAATATCCTGCTCTGAAATTCATTAAACTGGAAGATAACCTTGGATCACAGATTTTTATTTAGGGCTAAATATAAAAATTAAGGGAAAATTTCAGGCCATGCTGTTAGATTTCAAATATGTGTAATGAATATCCCTTTGCTGTTTAAAATGCTTTTATTTAATAACAAATCTCCTTATATTGCCTTAGGTAAGAATGATAATATAATTCTTTATCTTTTATTATTTATTGCTCTAAATCTTACTGTAAAGCTTTTGCTTTAGGGCAGGGTGTACCAGTGAGTAGGTAGATACATCAGAATATTAAAATTATTTTTTGTTTTTGTCTTTTAAGTCTTTTGTCCTTAATGAAGTTACTTTATAGAAGGTACCTTTAGCAAGCAAAGACTTTGAGCACTTGCTGTATAGATTGCCTTAAAATAATAAAAATACCACAAGTAATTGAAAATGGCACTATTTGATCTCTTTGGAAGAAAAGTCTGGGTTTTCTTCTAACTACCTTGATACAGATAAACTGAGATTAGTACACTGTATTTGTAGTGTGAGCAGTCATTCCAGTTCAGGGTAACATACAGCAGGACATGGTGTAAAAAGCAATTTTGAAAATTGTCTTGGATTTTTTTCTGGAAAAGTGAGAGCTCACATAGTTGAGGAAGCTTGACTTATTTTAACAGAATAAACAGAAGTTTAACATAGTGGCCTTTTTCTAAATATGGTAGAGGAAGAGTTTGCTAATTTTAGCTAACTTAAAATCTATACTATCATGGGGACAAGAGCCTGAGTTTTTGCTTTTGCCAAATATAGTATTCCCATTATTGTTACTTGTTTCAAATTAGATGCCTTTTCCAAATACTAATGTTTTAAAATACAATGTAGGCCTTTAACTCAAGAAGAAATTGCTCATCGGCGTGAACTGGCGAAACGAAGGCACGCTGAGAAACTGGCAGCAAGTCAAGGGAAGGAGCTGTCAGAAGAGCCCCCAAGTGAAAATTCATCTGAAGTAACTGGGAACACTGGTGATACAAAAGGTATGTGATGCCCTGATACCTGTTTCTCCTGGAGGATGTTTAATAGTAGTGTCTTGGTGTTGCCGAGGGGCTGTGTACATCCACACTGGGAATCATCCACGTGCCAATCCAGAGTTAACTACATGGAACTGAAGAAGGAGTGAGGAAGGATTTGTAGGAAAGCTGATAGTTCATAAATGGTATAAGAGTGCCATGGATGCATGTTCTTATAGCTTAAAAATGTGCTTGGTCTTGGTATTTTGAGAGAGATGATGCTTGAAGGAGATGCTGAAAATTAAATAATTTCGAGCCCCAAACGAACAGCCTAATAACAGATTGGTACAAAAGCAGTGTGTGAGCCACAGGACTGGATTATGAGTTACATTGGTGGGAGTTGGTCGTTCTTCACAAGTAACAAGTGATAGGACAAGAGGAAATGGCCTCAAATTGTGCCAGGGAAGGTTTAGAACAAAAATTTCTTGACCAAAAGTGATGTAAAGCATTTGAACAGGATGTCCAGGGAAGTGGTTGAGACACCATCCATGGGGATATTTAAACGATGTGGCACTTAGTGGCATGGTTTAGTGCTGGACTGGGGAGTGCTGGGTTAAGGCTTTGATTTCATGATCTTGAAGGTCTGTTTTAACCTAAACAATTCCATGATTTTCCAGATGGGATAACGTAATATGTAGCTGATTTTTTTTTTCTCTTCAGATGATGAAGCAGAAACTGGTTTTATATTTAATATATTTTTTCTAACTTTGATTAGGTGAAGAACAACAGCTTACTGATCAAGGAGACAGCATGACCTCGAAGGCAGTGAAACAGGAAACAGAAAGCAAGGAATCTTTCATCGCATTTGCCAGAGTGTTCAGTGGGGTGGCGAAAAGAGGGCAAAAAATCTTTGTTTTAGGACCAAAATATGATCCTGCTGAGTCCTTGCATAAGGTAAGAGGTGGCATTGAGCTGTTACAAGAGCTTGGGATTCTTTTGAAGCATTAATGGCTGAACTTCTTACATGTTGCTCACTCAAAAAATAAAAAGTTCAAGTAAAAAGTTACAAAAAGTATCAAACTAATTTAGGTAATTGTGCTAATAGCTGATTGTGAGTGTAAGCTCATTATAAACCTTAACATTTCCAAAATAGTTTTAAGTAGTGTTGTATTAGTTTACCATAAATCCAGTATGTATATATTTTGATTTTAAAAAAAAAAAAAAAAAAGTGAAGGATAAAGCAATGCTTTTAGGGAACACAAGATGCATAATAGTATTGAATAAAAAAGTGTTAAATGTTTCGAGATTGTGATCAAAGAAGTTCATTGCTTTTGAATTTAATTCAAAACACTTGTTTTATCAGTGATAATGAAAAGTGGGATGGGGGCAGTACACACCTAAAATTAACCAAAGAAAGCATTATTTTTTAATCTTTGTAACATTTGCTCATTCACCACAAACTGGATTTTTGGAAGTGTGTGCTGATTTTTAATATTTAACCTTTGAAATGAAAATTTTTTAGAAAGTGGGTTTTTCTAGCTTTGGAATGCAAGGAGATTTTGTGGAAGAAGCTTTTGTCAGTAGTAGGTGTTAAATATCCAAACCCTGGTTGTTCTACTCTGTGTAGCTGTCAGCCCAGTGTTCTGCTACCAGTGATCTGCCAGCAGTACCTCATATGACTTGCTGTACCCTGGAGAATCTCTACTTACTTATGGGAAGAGAACTTGAAGACCTTGAAGAAGTACCTGCAGGAAATGTTCTGGGTAAGTTGTAACTTGTATTTAATTTCCTAGAGCTTGAATCCTTGTATCAGCCAAAATACACTGAAATTGGTTAGATGTGATTAATAAATAAGAAAACTTAAATCTTATGAATATTTTTAGGTACGTCTTGTGTGCAAAAAAGGAAGGCACTTTAATTAAATGGGGATTTCTGTGAACTTTGAATAGGAGAGAATTAGGGATTACATTAGTATGTTATCTTCAGATTGGATTATTGCCAGGTAAGCCTTGCTGCCAGGAATTGCCAAAGGCAGAAATAAATTCTCATATTATATAAATCTCAAGGATTATGTCTATTTTCCTAGTAGTGCAAATTCTGTAATGTGACTTTTCGAATGATGTGGCTGATTGGAAGTTTTCTTTATGGGTCTGCTTGAACTATGGTGCTAAAAATTACTTTGTTAATGACTGTGGCAAATTTTTCACTTTCTCCATGGACAAGGTTCTAAAGTGATAAATTATGATACTCATTGGGTTCTGCTCTTTTGTGCCAGGTTCTGAGCTGCTTTGCTATAGAGTATGAATAACATTCTTTGCTGGTTTTATCTTTCATTTGTCTTTTTTAATATCAAAACTACTCTTTAGAATTTAGAAGGTGTAAACTCTAAAAATTGTCTTTTTTTTTTTTTCATTTCATTATTTTTGTGTCTGATGCCTGATTTTTAGAATTTAAGGCAAATGTATAGTAAATGAAAAATAGGTCTACTCTCTCAGGGTTGGAATTTATAATTTAGGCAGATAACCATGCTGGTCATTTGTATCATGGGCCTGGCATTCAGAACATAAGCAGCTGGTGAATTAGTTTTATTTGGAAGCTTGGTATTTTAAAATTCTGAATTACACCTCGCTGTTGTCTGATTGTAGTTGACCATTCACAGTATCAAAATGAGTTGAGTATATAGTCTCTTTACTTCAAGAAATTATTAAGAGGTTGGGAAAATAAAGAAACCCACCCCAAAACACTCTGCAGTACAAGTGAAAGGATATTATTTTCATGTTTACCGAACAATAAATACCCCTGGAGCTGCCTCTTGCAGAGAAAAATAAATTGTGAAAATTTTATTATGTCTTTAGTGTTAAGAGTTGGGCCAAATTTCAAGAAACTGTTTTGTATCCATCTGATTTTGCCAAAAAGTTGTGAGTGGTCGTTAGTGCTGAAGGTTGCTCTTCAGTGGGATCCAACTTTTCCATAAAGACAATTACTTGGGTGAAATGAGTTCTAAATGGTCATATGTAGAAGAATTCAACAGAATTTTAAGATCAGAATTCAGTCAGAGCTCTAAGCCAGACTGTGTTTGGTATTTCATATTTTTTCATTGGGTCACTGTAAAGTAATCATACAAAACAGGTTTTCATTTTTACCTGAAATGTGCAAGTTCAAGTATATATGTTGGATTTTTTAAAATCTGATTGTTAAAGAAATTCCTAAATACCTTTCCTTTGTTTCTCCCATTTCCCTGTAGAGCTGCATTGCTAATTTACATAAATTCAATAAACACCTTTACTGATTTGATGATGATTTACCACACTCAGGAGAAAAGGCAATACATTTATTTGAAGGGAATGTGTAACAATGGTGATGCAAGACTTTTATTATTCCAGTTAATAACAATGATTTCTGTTTCAAAGGCCATTTATCTTCCAGCTTTGAAGCATACAGCAGTGATTTCTCTCCAGCCATATAAGGAAATTGCTTGTGGATTATCTAGAAAATTAAGGAATCTTTGCTGAAAGCTCTGTGGTTTTACTCTGTATAATTAAATTATTGCCATAAGGAATACACAGTTAGTCATGACTGCCTATTTCCGCTTTAAGACTCATGGTATAAGGTTTCTTTCAGTTGTTTTTTTTTTCTTCAGGGTTTGGGGATTTTTTTGCTATTATTTGTAAGGTTATTTCTTACAAGGAGGAATCTGCTTGGTCCTAGTGAGCAGCATTTTTATCCTTTTCAGTGTCTTATGCAAAGGTTTAGTGATCAAAGACGTGGCTTGATACAGAGGTTGTTACACTGAAGATGGAAAGATTTCATCCTTGTTCCTTCTTTTCAATTAATATTTCCGTAAAACACTAGTCACCTTTTAATTGATAAAAATATGAGATAGAAATATTCTAAGAGGGAAAGGTAATGAGACAAACTGTGTTTGAACTGCAAAGCTGAGACACAAACAGAATTAAAAAATAACCCAGCTGAAAAGCGATGCTGGGTCCCTGTCTAACATGTGTAGCCATTCTGGAAAGCTTTGGGAAGTTATTTTCTGGTGTTGTCCTGAGTTCCTTGAAGTTAGGAGAGACAAACTGCTTTGCATTAGTTAATTTGTATTGCAAGTTTGCAGCACAGCTGTTTTGTCAAGAAGCTTTAAGCAGTGTGTCATTTTCAAGTAATATGGCAAATACAGAATAGTGCCTCTTTCCACATAGCTGGTTGTACTTCAGAATTTTTCTTTACAATCTTGTGACTACTGTGCATTTTTGTAAGCCTTGAGTAGGAGGTGAAATATGATTTAAAGCAAATGTAAAAGTTCTTGGGGACCAAAGATAATTAGGTCTTTGTAACAAAATTTCTTTTAAAAACTATTTGTCAGAATATTTCTCAGACAAAACCCGCCTGGTTTACCTGGTTTGTAGAATCTGTAATTTAGGAGGGCTACTGATTTTTCTGAGAACTAAGAAGGACTATGTGAATGAAGTGCTGTCTGAGGAGAGAGTACTCTCTCATTTTTCACCTTTTTTTCCCCCTGCACTTCTGTTCAAGGTCCTGTGCCAGCAGACAGGATATTATACTTATTAACTGGCACTGTTATGGTCTGTTTTGTACTCCTTTGAGTGAGCAGAGACCTTGCAGAAGGCAAATCCAGTTAGTGGAGCAGCAGATATCATTGTACTAGATCAGGTGTGTGCCCTCAGATTCCAAATGGCACTTGCATTGAGTTGAAACTGCTGAATGAAAACATGATAGTGACTGGAGTGGGCCATGGAGGTATCTTGAGGTTTAATTTGGAAAAACGTTGAAGTGCTGGTCCAAAACTAAATCATGTGTTTTGATGCACTGTTTCAGGAACAGCTTATGTTTCCTCTGTCATGTCACAGGCTTTCCAAAGTGTGCAGCTGCTGAATTTGAACCTCCCTGTGGACATGAGCTCTGAGAGCTCTGGGAATGAGAGCCTGGTCTTGCAGATGCTCCTCCTGCTTGTCCTGGTTGATGTGCTGGCTGCCTTTGTGTCACTCTGTCCTAAGGACCATATCAGCTTCTGTACTGCCTTCACTTGGGCTGAGGCCTCATTACCTTAACAGAAACAGTAAATTCTATCTAGGTACACCAAAATCATGCTTGCATTCCAAATACAGAAGTACTCCTTACTTGCAGACATTAAATGTGACAATTAGGTGTACCACCAAAACCCTGATCTCACAATCGATTGATTTTTGATACCAACACATCTGGGGCACAGTCTGTGCTCCCTGTTGGAAAACTGTCTGAATACTCATTGGAAAGAAGGTCCTTTATCCTGAACTTTGGACACAAGTCTGTGTGCTGTTTTGACGATATTGTCCTTCTATGACTTATGGGAGAGAAACGGTACTTAAATTCCAAAAATGGCTTGATTGATATATCCTTGTGTGTTCTTTGTGACACTGTAATTAACAGACCTGAGTTTGCATAATCAAGTCTATGCAAATAGCAAGTTCCTGAAACTGCCCCACTCTCATGTTCTTCTTTCCCATGGCAAAAGTATAACAGAGAAAGGAGCTTTATATAGACAATCATCTGGCTATCCAGGCATGTTTAGCTTTTTTAGTTTTTTGAGTATTATAGAAGCTTGGGTTCTTGCTGGGACACTCCCCTTGTGCTACAGGGGATGTCTGTGGCACTGGAGCTGCCATGCAAGCATCTTCTCCAGAAGTGTTTGACAGGTGAACCCTGGCTGTAGCATAAAATTCATTGGTCTCCAGTTTAATTCTCATAGCTCCTCTTAGTAATGCGTTGTTTCTCTTATAAAGGAAAACAATAAATGGTCCAGTCACAACATGGTAATTTATTTAATTTGGATGCTGTGTGTAAGTTCTTCTGCTTGCCAAGCAGTGTTAAGCATTATTTAACAAGCAGTAGAGACTGATAACATAGCTACACAAATGGAAAAATTAACTCTAACATAAACTATTTTTAATTATTTTGTTAATGAAAGTTGTGGGAAAGCAGCATTTATTATGCCTTTCCATGAGTGAAAAAATGTTACTTCTTTACCAGAAGGGAAGACAATAACTTCAATTGAACCAGTGTTGAAAAGTCCACCAAGGAGATTGCTACATTCAAGTTTTAAATTATTTCCACTGTGTTTCTATGTTCAGATTTTTTAGTCTAAATTAAGACTATCTCTCACACAGAGACAGTTTTAAAGTGATAGTAGGTCTGTGTTATGGGGAATTCAAGAGAAAGTGGGGATGGTTGATTTGCTTATTCCCATGCAGGAATCTCTCTCCTTTCCTATACATATAAACACACTTGTTTGTTTACTTGAACCAGTCAAAGAAAAAGTACAGTTACAGGAAAAGTATCACTTTGTAACAATTGTGAAATTTTTGTGGTTAAAGACTATAAAAAGAAATAAGCGGGTGATCCCCAAAGTGACAAAGGAAAAATCATAAGGCACTATGTGAGGAAAATGTAATCTGGGCTCGTAAGTAAAGACCGAACAAGTGCATGTTCTCCAGATGCACAGAATATCTTCCTTTTTTTTTTCTCTCCGTCCCTTTTTGTTATTTTATTTGGTGCTGTCCTATAATTGAAGGCAAAATGCCTTTTTTTGTTCTATGCAATAAAGGGGGGTTTGAGTAATAAAAACAATTATTAAAAGTAGTGTAAAAACATATTTTAAAAAGAGTAAAAAGAGGTAATGGGTTTTTTTGGTGATAATATGCACAGATGAAAGGCATAGAATTCCCATCCTGCGTACTGTTTCTTATTTCTAAGTCATTTAAGCAAATACCTATATGAAAACAAAGGTGTGTGTTTTTGAAAATACTGGTTTAGGTACTTGTATGAGTACAAACATGTTTAGGTACTTGTATAAGTAAGTGAATAATGTTGTGGGATGTTTTTTTAAGTTGGTTCATTGTCATGTTTTTCCTTTGAAGAAACTGAAGGATCATTCAGTGATACATTTTTGTTAATTGGAATAAAATTTACCTCAAGGCATGTTGTGCATGCACGCATTCATGTGCACACACCTGAGTTCAGAATGACATGCATCTTAAAATTATTGATCTGTATATTGCTTTTTATTCACAAGTACCACAGCAATAGACTTAAGTTTGCTAGTGTACAAAACCTCGATTTTCTTTGAGGCTTCCTGTTTGACTATTTAAATGCTTTTTGTGTTTTGTGGAATACTGTTAAAAGCTTTTCCCTTACCACTAGATTTGTAGTGCTTTAGTGTAATGCTCATAGGAGGCTACATGATTTCCTTGATGTTTTCAAATGCAGTTAGCTCTGTGAATATCAAGTGTTCTACCGAATTAAGAGCATTTGGAGGTTTTTAACTTACCAAATTACATTGTTAAAAGGAGGAATCCAGAAGTCACTCCTGTTGCCACCCCACTGTCTGACTTCCTACACGACAGACTGCTGTGTACCTTGATTTCTGCATGTCTAAAATGATGGTTTTCAAATGTTCTTTCAGTTATTTATAACTTGTATGCAACTCTCTATACGACTTACGGGGTTCTTGTGCAATATGTCACAGGAAATGTGGGTGACGATGGATTCATACTCCTGGATTTGTTTGGTGCTCTCTGAAGGTAAATTGCCATAGATCTGCAGTAGCACGAAGAGCTGGTGTGAAGAAGTATAGCTAACCTCATTACAAGGTGTCTGACAAGCATTTTATTCCTTCAGGACTTCATTGAGCAATTTAGGAGCTTTTAATAAGCAGCCTCTGTTAAGAACAAAGAGCAGCTGCGAGCAGCGATGCCATTTTAAAGGCCCAGAATGGCTTTCTAGGCCTGGTGCCAACCAGCGAGCATTACCACCTTCTGTGAGAGCACCAGGAACAGGCCTGCTGTTCACCAGCCTTGTATTCCTGTGCAAACATTTGGTGGGCTAATTTCACTCTCTGAATCACTAATGTGATTATTTAAAAAAAAAAAAAAAAAAAAAAAGAGAGAAGAATAAAAAATAGCCAGCTTGAAGTGATTCCAGCTGCATGGCCTGTCTCCTCCCGTGCTATGGCGGGTGAACGCAGGAGGGCAGTCTTCCCCCAGGATGTTACTGAAATGGGCTGAAAATAGTGAATGAAACAAAGAAAACTCAGACCTTTGTCTTCACTTTTGGAGTACTTACAGTTTTTTATCGCTAACTGCCATCTTACAACGCCAGTAAAATAGCCATGCCTTTTTAGTTAGTTTTTAGTAATCCAGCACTGTTCAGGAAGAGGTATATGGTAGAATGGATTTTGTTGTTGAATGACATACTATCTCTGTGGACTGTTGCATTTACCTGACATTGTTGTATATATATTAATTTCCTGCCCAATTAATGTTTAATAGTTAAATTGTTGAAAAAATTCGACATATTCAAGTTGTTTCTTTGAGCTAAAGACATAAGAGTTAATCTGTTGTTTGACCTCTTTCAGTGCTGAAAACTGAAACCATTTTCTTTAACTCTGTATTTACCTTAATGGATTTAGTCCCTTTGCAGTTCCTGCTCTTTGCTGTGTGTGCTTCCAACAAGGAGGCTGACTAATCTGTATTGCTTAGTGGGCAGCATAATTTGACATGGTGCACAGCTAATGAAATAGTATCAACTGAAATTAGAAGTATGTTTTGATGATTATCTGATGAGTTTCCTTTGCCTTATTTGCCTTACCATTTCATGTGGTTTATTCTGAGGAATTCGACTTGACAAACTTTATTGCAAAAGAAATAAGTGATTCATGACCTTGTTTTCAAATCAATATTGACGTATCACTGGAGAGAAAAAAATATGTCCTGTCTTAGGTCAGAGTTATAGCACTGATGTGTCTTTATTAACTCAACTGATTTTGGGAGTGGAAAGGATAATTTGAATGTGGAATAGTTTCCTTATAAAGCCTTTTTTGTTTTGGTGGGGTTTTTTGTTGGTTTTTTTAAATTGGAGAATTTAAATTGCATTTTGAGTAGCTGGATTTTTTTTTCCTGTTTTTCTGACTGTAGCTATTAAGACTATAAAAGGAAATCAGAAGTGTAGTAATTCTTTGTGAAGAAAACCACTTCTAAATTCTCTAGTGCTTCTGGAATGTTCTCTGCTCTAATTTTCAGGAGTTGATTATGGGGTCTTAAAAATGTGTTTAGTTTTGCCACTGGAATACAAGGTTTTTTTAAAAATCATATTTGAAAAATTGAACTATATAAGACTATTAAAGCCAAAGTCTTAATACGTTCCTTTTCTCATAAATGTAAGTTTGCTCTTGACCCCTATTGGATTATAATGTCAAAAAATTCAAATGATTAAGTTTTTGAGGAAAGGACAGAAAGCAATGAAACATTCAGTGTCAGTTTTAAAGTAACTTTTAGTTATTATAATCTGTAAAAATTTTGTGTAAATGGAAATTAGATTTCTAAATAATCTTCCAAATGTGAGGCAAGCACTCCTGATTCCATGGGGTTTGTCTGCAGACAGCTACTTGCTGATGCCTGAGGTTTCCCAGATTGTACCAGAAGGAAAACTGCCCAGACTTGTTGGTGTTCGTTGCTGCTACTTATGTGCCTGTGGGCAGCAGAGGGACTAACAGGAATCAAGACAATTTCATACCATTGCTGCTTGAAGGAACTCACAGCACAGCAGCAAGCACATGCTCTGCAGCTACTTAATATAAACCACCTAGAAATAGACTGGGAAGAGGGTCTGAGGTGCAGGCACTCATCTCTGTTTATCACCCCAGTGTTTACTTTAGAGAGAAGTGGTTCTTGCCCTTCAGACTTCAAATTTATTTCATGCCTATTATTGCACTACTATTCATTGATCAGAATTCAGGGCCAGTGTTTGGGGAGACCTTTTCTTGTGTCAGAGTGGAGAATTGACTTCTGTAGTCATTGCCCCTGGGCAGGTGTTACTCAGTCTTTCAGCAGCTAACTGTTTGTGGGTTTAGTTTGGAGATACTGCCTGGCTTAACTCCAAAATCTCCAAATCTTCTGTGAGAGTGGTTGGTTGGGTGTAATTTTTCAAGTCTCCTTAAAATGAAAAGATGGGGATTTTCCCCAGTATTTCACACTTACTGCCTTTAGCAAGTATCATTATTATTTTTAGTCTCTCCCTCTATGAAAGTGAGTATGTGCATATATAAATAAAGGGAGAAGAGTTACCTTTAGAAACAACAGTATTTATTATTTGGCTAATGAACCTTATTTTTTTTAATAATGTAAGTTATAGTACTAATATCACTGATGTAAAATGGTAAGAGAAGTCTTAAGGTGAAGTTCTGAGATGATTGGCTGAGTTCACATCTGTAATGTTGCATTTGGGATTTTTTACAGCATACTGAGATACATCTCTGATGGTTTGGGGAAATGACCTCATGTTTTCATTTGAAGAGCCTGAATGCTATACCTTTCCTTAGTCTGCTTATAAAAATTAATTGGAGCATTCTTTTGTCTTTGGTGTGTTGTATTTTTTTTTTAAGACTAGTATTCTCTTTAAAACTAGAATGTGAGCATTGTTTAGTAGGTGTCTAGTAAAGCCGTGTGCCCACTCCTTTCTCATGATGTGGGTCTAAAGAAAACCATTTAACTTGTTTTGTTTAGTGGAAAATCTGTAAAAAGACTTAGATATCCATTACTAAATGAGGATCTATAATAAATGAACCAAAATGACTTCAGTTTTGTGCTCAAAGTTATTAGAATTCCACATCTAAGAAAAACCTGTCTGTTAGTGCAGCTATGAAGTGGTGTATGGAGAAGAGGGAAACACCAGTCCAGGGATGAACTTGGGATACCAGGGCACTAGAGTAAATGTCTGAGAGATTCAGCAGCCAGGCCTCATTTGAGGAATTAGCGTTTCAGGTTCAGTTTTCAACATAGGTGTAAATTATCTGATTTAAAAAGGATCTGTATTTAGACTATATAATTGAACCTTTTATCACTCTGCACAAAATGGCATTAGGCTTGTTTTCTTGTTTCTTTCAGAAACCTGTTTTAAAGGAACATTTCCTTTGTTTAATGTGACCTTGGATTTTCTAAAATTCACACTGAGAACATGCAGTGTCATTTCAAAAATAGGTGCAAAATAATTCTTTTGAGCACGAATGGATTTGTAAATATATGCCTTACTACTCGTAAATTCATGCGTAACAATTCAGACATAAAAAAGACATCATAAATCAAATCTGTTTAGGAATGTGTGCAATTACCAATGCAGAAGGAAATTCTGTTCTAAAAGGATTTGGGGTTTTGCAGTGTAATTTATGGACAATACATCTCTCTTGCTACCGTGATGGTGTACATGAATCAACTAGTGACGTTCAGATGTCTGTACTTTTAAACAGCTGGCTATTCCTTTAGCTGATTTTGTCAGATAAAGTTCAATTTCTATCAGATGAATTAAGTTGCAACTTCATTGCAAATATTTTCAATTCACATACTAAAAGATAGTTGTGAAATGTAGGCATTTTTTTGGAGAATCAAGTCATTATATATTTTGGGGCAGATAACTAAATAAAAATGTAACTTGAATACTGCCTCATAGGCTAGACTTTTACTCAAGTGTGGAATTGCAAAGACACTGAAGGGTGTAAAAAATTAGATTAGGTCATGAAATTATCCATTTGGATAATCATTGCTTTGTGTATCACAGGGACATGTTTCACATGTGTGTGCAGCTCCGCTCCTAAGAGAGCTTCTCTTGCCAGGCCTCGTATACAGACAGTGCTGCCTCTTTATCCTTCTGCAGTCTCAAACAGGACAATGTCCTTTTCCCAACACAGCCTTAAATAAAACAAATAATTGTATTCATGGTACAGAATATTTTCAGTTCTGATGTTTATCAGCACTGAAATACACTGTGTGTAACTTAGAATGGGAGAAGAAACTTGGAGCTAGAAATTACTTGTCTCCAAATGTCATCCTCTCCATGCCCAGTGAATGAGTGATGGATAAACATGTTTTTTCTAGGCAGTGTAGGCTTTGTTGGTTAAATCTAGTTTGTCACTACTTTTGCATAGTTCTTGACTTCTGAGTATTTTCTTTTAATTCTTTCCTTTTTCAGCTCTAGTACACCAGGAAGTTGTTCTCTGTATATGTGGTTTATAGCAATAAAAATTTTATAATTCTCTTTAATTTATAATCTTTGTTTCTGTATAATGTCTTTTCTATCGTTCTGGAAAACTGAAGCTCCTCTACATGGCTTTGATTGAAGAAGGCTTTTTTCCCCATCTTTATACTTTAAACAAATATCCTGTGAACAAAACAGTTCTAAAGAACAAATTTAGTGGTTTTCTTTGGTTTTCACTGAGTTTCAGTTTCTCATGACATATGCACAACTCTCTGATAAGGATTATATTTTAAGTTCAATATCAAATGATCTCAATATTCAGAGCATTTGAATTATGATGATTCCTTGACAAATTAGGATAGTCAGAGAATTGCCATGTAATTTTCCATATGTTTCTTTACAAGAGCTGGCTCTAGGAACCAGTTTTATCCTTTAAACTGTTTTCTTATTCCCATTTTATGTGAAGCCAGAGGGCACTGTTTTTCATACAATACGAAAATGTGTAGCTATTTTCAACTTCGGGTGAAGGTCTCACATGGATTCACAGCACTGTCAGTGTCAGAGAAAACTTTATGATTTTTAATGTGCATTTCTTCATGCAGAAAATCTACAAATGTTTTGACTCTGAATTAAATTAATCTTACGGAGTAGTCTGAAAGCCAAAAATCTGCAATCAGCATGGTTCCTAGTTATTAGCTCAGCCTGGAAATTTACAGGTTTCAGAGGCAGTCTAGTGTTAAGTAAAGCCACTGCCATGAAAACATCTTGTTTAGCTTCTTTTTTTTCTCTGACACTTTGTCCTGAGAAAAGCTACTGTTTTATATGAAAAAGAGCTCCTCTTGGAATGTTTCTTTAACTTTCATGGCTACACTAATTGCCTTCTGCTCAGAGTAAAAGCCAGACTGTAGAAATTAGGCTGGACCTCCCTCAGCTGTCTTTGGAGTGTTAACGTGGCTCTGAAATCGACCCTTTGTCCCCTAAGCTCCCCAGCCCAAATCTTAGTGTTAACCTCTTGTTTACTCTTTGTATTTCACCTTCCTCTCTGTCTTTCCATCAGGTGTTCTACGTCTGCTTTTTATTTTGATTACATTAGTTATCCCATGTCAGTTAAGAAAAACTATACCAGAATATTTTATTTAACTAGAAGCTAAACAAACGCAAAAACTCTTCTTGTAACTGTCACTGTTTATGCAATATAAACCACCAATCTGTGAGGGCAATTCATTTGAATGTGTTTTGAATTCCTGCTGGAGCACTTCCTAATCTTAGCCGGGCTTCCAGTAAAGGGGAGAGGAGCAGGATACATGTTTTCACACCTGCGTGTGAAGAAGTGTTTGTCTTTTTGTATAGTAGACCTCGAGCCTCTAATGTACGGCATCCTTGCAGTAATTACCATCGGTGGCTGTGAAATTCCTCTACATTTGAACCAGCCACAAAAGCCTTTATTTGTTACTTCGGATGTCTCTCCCGTGCTTCCATTGTGTGTTGTTACCAAAATTTCTTAAAAAAAAAAAAAAAAAAGGCAGGGAGGGGGTTGCAGTGAGGACATGAGAGTGTGAGTGAGGATGACCAGTTTGGAATCAATTCCCCCTGATGGAATACAGTGAACACAGTCACAGAGAATCACAATCCTGTGTAACAAACGGGAAGGTTATAAAGTCAGGAGACTGTTAATAAAGGCTGTGTTTTAGTGACTTCTTTTCTAAATATTTTCCCGAAATTTTGATGTTGTTTCATGTTTCACATTAAATTGCCAAAGTGTTGTGAGGGTTGTTTGGCCTGTATCAGGCTGTGAGTCATGAAGCTGGCTTTGTCTGGGTTGTGAACTGTAGGGGGGAGTTAAGGCAGAGCTATATTTAGGAGTATCAACTGATGTCAAACTGTGGAGCACTGCTAAACAACAGTGTTAAAGGGGCAGCACTGCATAGTTTAGGCTCAAAGTTTAGATTGTTTGTGGTGGTTTTTAATTTTGTAAATAATTGGAAAAGTTGATATTTACTGGAAGTAGTCTGTTGAGTTTGCAGGCCAAGCAGTGTGTGTCTCAACTTCATTTGTACTTATCTAGTAGTAAAACTATTGTAATTTAATTGTCAAAACAGTATGATTGGAAAATAGCAAGCCTAGATAAAAGTTTCCACGTTTAAGAATACGAATCTTTAAGAATGTTATTTATAAAGACTTGTTTAATTCCAATCATAGATATGTAAGGGTAATATTTGAGGGGCTGTTACCATTGAGTTTTTGTCTTAAGGTGCAGAACAGCTGCTGACTTAACTTGATTGTGTTTTGAAATTTTGGCTTTAATGCCTGGAACTAAATTCAAGGACCCTTTTGCATCTAATTAAGACTAAAAGAAATATGGTTATTTTCTAACATTTCTTTCTTTCTACAGTCTAATTCTCTCCAGGGAGATCTGTTATGTATATGGGCAGAATTCAAGACAGTGATTTTTAAAAATGAAAAGCTCAATTTTCCAAAGCTGCTCCTTTGTCATGACTATCATGGACTGTATCTAGTGGCTTTTTTGTGAGGTTTTACATTTGGTGACCTTCCTTTATCCATGCATATTTTGGTAGATAATTCACCAAATTTGGTAGTGAGAATTTTATATTGCCATCTTTGCTTCTGGTCCTGCCTGTGTGAAAGCAGTGAGATTGCAGTAGGGGAACTGCAATGAGCTTAAGGCCCCCAGCTGAGATGTGACTCAAAGCTTTTCCTAACAGAATTCAGATAATTTCAGTCATTCCAATAAATTTGAAGTGGGTAGATTTTTATAAGGCACTTGGTGTTGGTTTAAGCACACTGTTGTTGTTTTGAATGTAGGCAGACCTGCACCAAGACAGTGTAGTGGTGGGGAAACAGAAAAACCATGCTCAGTATGTATAAATTACACAGTTGTTTAAGTTAATGTGTGGGGCATAAGTCAGTCTATCTGTAACTGTCATTTTAAGCTTCATTGGCTAAAATGTAATTGGCTAAATCACTGCCAGCTTTGACACAAGTCTGTTTCAGTGACTAGTTGGATTTCTGAAACACAATATTGAGCAACAAATACTCATCTAAAGAGATGTTCTCAAAGTGTCATATGTTAAGATTTGTACAAGTCATTCTTTGTGCAATATTGAAATATTGGGTCAACCGGTGTGAGCTGCATGACTGTGAACCCATTAATAAATGAAAATGTAACCTGCTGGTAGTTCTTGTTCCATCAGTTACTGCACTCACATCAGCAAAGACGTTCACACCCATTCCCCCCTTCTTCATTCTGTTGGAGCTGGTGAGGGCAAGGAAGTTGAAAGCCCAGGTGACAAATTGTGAAGAAAGCCCCCACAGTTCACTTCACTGACGCCAAGGTGTGTGTTGAGAAGCTTTCAAAAAGGGATATAAAATGTTTGGAATCCTGACGGTTATATTTCTACGGAGCTTTTCCACAAAAGACTAATTGTTTTGTGATGTTCAGGAAGTTCGTTCTCTGAGCAGTGTTACTAACAAAGCCTGGATTCCTGTGGACTGGTGTCCTTAAAATCCTCGGCTTCCCTCCGAAGCTACGCCTCTGCCGGAGCTGTGTGAGTCCCAGTTGGCCAGCCAGGCTGCGCATGCCGGTCGCCAGGCAGCTGCTTCCAAGCTCGATATATAATGACCGTGTTTTGCCTGCCCTTTCTCTCAGTGAGCTCGCCAATTTTGGTCTCCCTTCAGTGCTTAGCCGATGATTTTACATAACTTGCGGGAACTTAATTACACCTGAACCCTCCCCTCTCTCTCGCTGGTAGAGTTAGTGGAAGTTGACAACATGTTTAAAAGTTGTTGAGGGGAGCCTGTGTGATTACAGGAGCTGCGTTTACTTTGGAAATGGGACTAAAAACATACTCCATTTTTAACAGATTCTTTTGTGTCCACAATCCCATCAGGAAGTATGACATACTGTGTTGAAAGCCTTGCCTCTCAACCAAAAAGAGTAATTTCAGTGCTCAGGCATTTTTAGCAGAAGTGCTTTTCATTGTTAGTAGAAAAGGTACTACCTGGAAAAAAGAATCTACCTGGAACTCTTCCAAGGAGTTCAAAGCTCATACCAAAAAGTGGCAAATGGCCACATTTCTTCGGTTCAGAAAAGCAGCTGACTTTTTTTTTGTGTGCGTGTTTCAGGGTTTTGCTTTGTCTTGGAGCAGCAGCAGAGCCACTGCCGTTGCTTGTGGGTGATACATGATACCTCCTCTGTGGGCTTTTCTGCTTAGGCAGCACAACATTGGCCAGCCTGGTCTGATTTGAGAGGGCACAGAGGTGGGGCATGGAGACAGATTAGGTTGTTTCAGGACCTAGAGGTGTTAGCTGCGCTCTCTATGTTAGAGTGGGAAGGGGGAAAAAGGTCTCTTAACTAGTGTTACAAGATGTTAAACCTGCACTTCTAGTTGGTCATCATGCTATAGGGGCTTCACTGGGATTAATAGGTTGATTTGTGTGGTTTTGGACAACACATCAGAAGCAGTGTCTGTTAATGCTTTGTTAGTTGAGGGAGTGAAAATTGGATGAGAGGGAAAATTGCTTTGTATTAGTATAGTTTTGCTCTGTTTATTTGGTATCCTGTATTGTCTCACCCTGAGTCTGACAAATGCCAATGCTGGTGCTGGGAAGCCAGAAGAGAGGACAAGCTCTTCTTGAGGGCAACTGGCTGCTGGATCATCCCACTGTGTTTGACATGGTGTTCTCAGAGTGCCTTTTGGGGTGGGGTCTCTTTTCCTTTTATGCTCTAATGCAAATGAAGCACTCAGTGTCTGGTGTTATTCGTGTCAAAAAGGGAATTAAACACTAAGTGTTTCCCAAATGTGGAGATGTTAAAGCTCCAAGTTCCCTCCCTGGTATCTTTTGGCAGTGTGAGGCTCTTGCCAGTTTGTAGCAAATGAGAGCAGTGTTAGGGATATTCTCAACGCATGTAGACTCATGTGATGTAAACAAAATAAAATCTGATAATAATGTTACTTTTTTTGCAATAAGGCATTAAAAATCGAGATTACTTCTATTTAATTTCTTCTCTCAGTTTTGAAATAGAGTAATATTTTAGGGCCCCATTCAATTATGTGGCTTTCTACACTAGTCTTAAGAATTCTCCTATCTTAGGAATGATCTGTATATTTTTTCCCATTTTTTTCTTGACCTAGAGCTAATGAAAGTTAATATGTTGCAATATTTTAGGAAGTCAGAGTAATATGGACTGCAAATTACAGTAATAACTCTCAATGATACATTAACAGAAGTAATCAGAAATTAGGGGGGAAATGACAGTCTTCTTTGCCTTGGGGAAAAAGATTTCAGGGGATAAGGAGGATAAGTAGCAGTCCTAACTTTCAGATTTTTTTCACTTTAAATATACATGAATTTGGTATGCTTAGTTTACACAGAGGCAGACTGGCAAAAATACTTAATGTGAAGCTGACTTGTAAAATACATGATTTAAATATAGTTTTAATTTTGGGGGAAAATATGAATTTTTTTACTGCTGTAACAAAAGCCGGTTTTAGCCACAATAATGAAGGACTAGCAGAAGGTTTTCTCTAGAATTTTATTATTTTACATTTCTTAGGTAGTTTTGTCAATGATTAATTTATGTGTTTTGAAATAACTTTCTGGAATTCCATCTTCACTTTTCACAAAAAAATTGTCCCTATTCTAGCTAGATTTTATTTGATGTGTTTGGAGCATATTTCCATCTTTCAATCTGAGATAAATATTAATGGTCCATTCATGGGTTTTCATCTGGCAGCAACTTCTTTGCGTTTTGCTTTTTTTTGTTGTTTTAATTTGAATGCATTTTCTGTTTATTTGTGAATTAATTTTGCTGTTAAACTGGAATGTATGATAAATAACTCATTATCAATAACTTCCTAGGCTGCTGATATAACAAGTGTGTTTAAGACATCCCCTGTTCCCTCTCGTGCCATCTGTTTGAACACCCATCAAGTCAAATAGTCCTAATCAGAGGCATTGGAAAGGTGCTTTATTTGCTTAGAATCCCTTAGTTATTCCCCTAAATATTATTGCTTTTATAACTACAAGTGAGCTATTTAAAGGTTTCTTTTAGCTTGGGAGTCAAATTTTATATTCTTCTTTATCCCTGTTGAAAATTATTGTATTTAAAATAAACATCAACTTCTGCATAATGCAGATTGAAATGGTCCATTATTCATGGTGCTCTGGAACACTCCAGGCCACATTTCCCAAGGCAACAAACTCAGCAGGCATAAATCACTTATGGGCAGATGTGTTGGGCGTGTGGGGAGGTTGCCTTTAAGGGAGAGCATTAGGCATTGGGTCAGGCCTTGGAAAATTGAATTTTAATTAGTTACTTGCATGTCTTACAAGTTAACAGGATAAATGGTCAATGACTCAGGCATTTCCCACAGGATATTGTACACATTTGGTGCAGCCTTCTGCTTGTGATGTCTGAAATATCCTCTTAACTGATCAGTCTGTATTTGCATTTACCTCATGTATTGAATGATCAAGGTCTCATATTCTTTTTTTAAGTGATGAAAAATAAGTATATTGGACTTCTACAGTTAAATTCTAAAATCAGCACAAGGATGGACAAAATTTAATGAGCTTTTAAACTAAGTGTCATTGTCTTTTGTAATTGACACTTCTAGTGGTAGATTCTAAATTCCCCATGTACTCAGGATATGTAATGCACAACTTGTAGCAATATGTTCATGTAGTTTTTTCTAGACAAACATGACAAAACCTCCAAGAGTTCTGCAGATTAGAATTAATTCTTTGCAAGATCAGTGCCTGAAGGCCTCATTAATTTTAACACCACTTATAATTGATTCTGGGAAGTAACAGATGTTACTTATGTTTTATAATCTTCAGTTTAAGAAAACAGTATATACATGAAGTCTGCCCATTTTCAGGAGACTTTACTAAAACTGAATAAAACCTAAAATGGTATTTTCAGTTGGTTGTTGGGCTATCCTATAACTAATCTGATTTATGAAGAAATCATTTTATGTTACTGGGTTTTTTTAGCTGAGATTAATTATTTTGCTTTGTTGTGGAAAGTAGTTGGTCAAGAAATTAGAAGAATTCAGTTTTCTGTTGTGCTCAAAACCCTAGTGAACTTTAGATATTTGCTCATGTGCATCTTGCCTCCAATACTCTCATAAAAGTATTGAAATATTGTATGGGGTTTTACGTCTTCCCAGTGTCTACTTAGAAATAAAAATTGCACTTTGCGACATTTTCAAATAGAAAGGCTTTGCCTCCATCTCCTTTCTTCTAATGTTAAACACTTTTCATGCTCAATCTGATAGAGCACAACTGATTCTATGCTTCCCTTCTCAGCCTCAGGCTGCTGCTTCCCCCTCTTCTGCCTTCTGAACATCTAAATACATTTCAATGTAGGTGAAAAAACATTGAGAGAAAGTGAGAAGTGATTGCTTTGATTAATACTTCCGATATATAATCTGTTAATGATCCTATTTTAATCTGTTTCCAGAACTATGTGTGCACAGCTCGAGTTATTGATGGTGGTCCCACAAATGTGTGGAATTACAATTGCTCTACTTTTTTCTAATATTACTGTTATAATATATTAGTAATATATCAGTGAGCTAGAGAGGTTGGTTTTAAATAAATTATAATTAAATTTTTCTCCTGTTCATGTCCAAAATATAAGCAATATCAGCGGTGTCTTTGCTATACAACTGCTGGAGATTTGCCTTTTGCTTCTGCTACTTTAAGTATGAGGAACTGTAGGTCTTTTAGTATATGTTCCTTTTGCAGACTTAGTTAGGTATTAATAGCCTAACTTAAGGTATTCTACCAAACACTTCAATATTTTCTTGAGTTTTCTTGAAGGATGAGATTTATTATCAATTTGTAATTATGTGCAGAACAGCTTTATGAAGGGTCAGTGGCCCTGTCTTTTTCTGTCCGTAACAAGTCACATGGGATCATCTTGGAGAATTTCAATATGGGAATTACAAACAAAAGAACTATTTTTTTCTTTTTTTGTTAAATACTTTTCTTGTTTTACCAAAAGGAATTGTCAGTAGATGACCAGCATGTGTTTATCTGTGGAGCAGTGGAGGGAGACGTCTGGAGCTACATCTGTGAAACATTTCCCATCTTCACAAAAAAGTACATATATACCCTTTAGAGAGTAGTTAATGCTCTGTTCTCTAGAACATTTCCTTTTCTTTAGAGGATTGCTGGGCCATTTTTTTCCTTTTGTAGGATGCTCCAGTGCAATTGTATTTGTTTATTTACTATACACATTGACTATTACTAAATTAAAAAAACCAAAACACAGCAACAACAAACCAGTGTTTCGAAAGACTTGTAGATTATCAAAGTAAATATGTTGAAACCTATTTATACCTAAATTTCTTTTATTTGGGACAACAACTGTTACGAACTGCCTCTGAAGTTCTGGTAGTAATTAAAAAAAAAAAAATTAAGTCAATTCAGATGTGTTGCTGTCAGGTCAAATTAGAATAATTTATTCAAACTAATTATAAATCTAAATTTTGGGTTGTATTTCAGAAACACTTGAAGGGTTTTGTATGGTGGTAAATGGTTTCCACATGCAGTAATGGAAGCATTAATTTGATGTACAGGCTAACTGAAGTGAGTTGCAGTGCCTATGTGGTCACACCGTGCAAAGATCTGTCCACATATTTTCTGTTGTTCGGTGTTGCTGCTTTCAAGGGATGCCGAGTTGAGCTGGTGTGTGGAAAGGGGTTATATATAATATGTGGGCTCAGCCAAAATACATGCCATGCATACTGCTGAGGACAGCTACTGTTTAATAAAACCACAGAAGGTACTGTTGAGTGCCTTTACCAAGAATGCTTTACAGTTAAAAGATTAAAGGGGCTTCAATTGAAGTCAAGACTTTTTTTTTCCTTTTTTGTTTTTTTTTTTTCTTTAGAGCTACAAGTGCATTGATTTCATAATATATAAAGAAGGATGAGGGCATGTTACAGATCTAAGTATGAAATTTTTAAGTTTCTGTGCTAAAATGAAGCTTAAACATAAATATTTAAACATCAGGATAATTTTCTTGAGTCTTGAGCTCCAAAAATTAGTATGACATGACAAATGAAATAATTTTGTAGCATAAGAAAAACATCATTATTTGAAATACTTTCATCTTCTGTATTTATTTGTCTCATTAAGCAGCTTAAGGAAATCAATATTTCATCTTGACTATAACAATTTGTAAATCCAGAAACCAGATTTGGAATGTCAACTGATTTTGGTTTAATTCTGTTTACTTTAAGGTAAATTTGTGTTTTAGCAGGCAAATTTCTGACTCATCTTTGGTGTCAGCTTTTTCACATAGAAGAGTGAGTGAAGGTAGATCTCTAGCCATTCACTGTAACATTTTAAAAATGTTACTGTTTAATGTAAAGGGTTTTTTTCTATAGAGTCCTTGAAATTGTTCATAGTCTAATCTGAGAAAAATATAGGAATGTTCATAATTACAATTGTCAGCTCAGTCAACAGGAAATGTGTATCATACAGTCTAACTGGATTTTTTCCCAAAGACACTCAGCAGAAGATAAATGATGCTTGTTTATAAATGTTTGCAACCCTTTTTGGAACTATAATTTAGTGATAGGACATTTTGAGTGGAACATGCCATTAGACCATATTATTGCTTTCCTTGTAGTTCTCAAAGCAGACAGCTTTATTCTTTTTCCTAGAAGAACTCAATGTGATGCTCCAGCACTTTTTCATCCTTTACTCCTGGAACATTCATAGTAAAGCATTGAGTTGCTTCTTGTGTCAAAAGTCACTTATTGCATTTAGTGTCTTATCACACAATTGTGCCCCTGGGGGAGAGGGAATTGTGTAGTAACATTATTAATAATGTGCTGAGTTTACTCGCATCTGATCAGAAAGTTATGCTCAGTTTCCCCTCAAAGTGCTGTGAAGCAAAGTAAAAGTAAAGTATTAAATTACAATTTAGCACTTTTGTATTGAGGACTTGAATTCATGTTGATCTCTAGCACGTGCTCAGGTAGAGCTTGTTCCCTGGAAACTCATGAAGAATCTGGGACAGAGGGTTCTACAGTCAGTTGGATAATGGTGATTTTTGGAGATTCAGCGGGGGAAAAAAAAAAACACATTGGGAAAAGGAAGTGAAATACAAAAGAAAATGTTGAACTAACCTTTTCTGTAACATGACTGGAAAGTACTGAGAGCAGCTGAAACTATGCACGTACCTTAAAATGTTCTGTTTTCCACACAAGCCATTTCACTTGCCTCAGAAGCAAGTAAGAACAATTGAGGGGGAAGTGCACAATTAGAGATGAGGAGGCTCACCGGCAATCTGTGCTAACATGTGGTGTGTATTATGGAAAAAGCTGATGAAATCTCGAGTAGAATGTGGTCTGTGTCTTGATTTACATTCCCTTCCCTTCTAGAAACAGTTTCTAATATAGAAAGGTCAAGTTCTGCCCTCAGATGTCTCTCTGCAGTGCCCATGAGACTCAAGAGAAACATGCTCGAGATCTGAGGTGATAAATGTATAATACAAAGTATTCTTAAGTCATAGTAGCTACTTGTCCAAAGTCCCTGCAGTTACTGTCATTTAATTCCAGTGATTAGTAAAACATTTTAAGATTCCTGAAGTATGAAAGGCATACTATTGTAACTGAGTTTAATCCTACCAAAAACCAGTTTTCCTTTGCAAAATCTCTTTTTTCCTTTTTTCTTTTTTAATTATGGGTAGTAGTGTTAGTATCTAATAGGTAACAGTGTGCTAATGTTTCCTAGTCTTATGCTACATTGGGGAAAGCAGAATTATTTGGATGGATTTGAAGGAGAATGATGATTGACACAGAGCTGTTTTCCTTAATTTTTTATTATTTTAATATTATTTGGCAAATATATTTTGTCCTTCTCTTTGTCTTAGTTGGCTTTTAACCTATTTACTTTGAGGAGAAACTGGAAACATCTAAGAGCCAATCATACTTTTAAGGTGGATTTGTGAAATTTATTTTATCATACATGTTTTTTGAAGCACCTTTAAAAAATATTTCTTTTAAAATGTCTCTCACTAGGGAGGAATAAAAGTATTTGTATTACTGCTCAAACAAAATTATAGAGGTCTTAGTCTATTTGTACAGTCCCTTTGAAACAAAAGGCTCATGGTTGCTTTGAGATTTCAGATTGTGTAGATTTACAAAAGTTTGCATCATGCCGTCTTTTACATGAATTATGGAGGAGCCTGCATGGTCTGCCTTCACTGGTACACAGTGAAGTGCATGGAGCATTTAAACCAGGAGGCTTCACATATTGTAAGGTCTTAATCTTTCTAAACAGATATCATTGATAAGAAATGATAGATTTTGGTGGAGACAGAGCCCTTACTGGGAAGATTAACGTTGGCTTTTTGCTTTACTTAGTTCCTCGCTGTGTTAGTCCAAAGCTTGACATGTCTCCATTCCAAAGCAGCTAAGGATTCTTAAGTGGTGATATCATCAGTGAGAGAAGATAAAGATCGACTGAACTAATGTGCTGAGGCTAGTAACAATGTGGCAGAAGTTAAAATTTAAACAGCTTTCATTCTTCTTTGTTTGAGTTTTCACACTGCAAACTAAATTATTCCCTTATCTGATTGAAAAACTTAAGCATGGTGGTGGTATCTGCTTCATTTTTTTGCGACTTGAAAGGACATTAAATGCTAAATCTTTCTACATCAAGGGAAACTAATTACATATACCTTGAAATTGATCTGTTAAATGTTCAGATCTTTATAACTGAATTCAGCTGGAAAAGCATACTTCATCTGTAAAGGCAGCAAAATTATTGTCTAAGGTGTAGTGGTTACCAGCAAGACATAGAAGTGAAAAGTAAATTGAGACTTGTCTTAACACTCCTACTCCTTTCGAAAATTTCAGTCATGATGTTCTTATCTCTTTTTACCATTTAGTTTCTGTCATTTAATATCTGGTGATGCAAGTAGGTATATACTTGATTTAGTATTCTTATCTTCTAGGGCAAGTAAGAGAAGGGACTCAACAAAAGAAGGACCTTTGTAAATCTTGTATTTCACCACCTGTGTAATAATTCTCCCTGAACCATCATTTTAAAGGATATTTATCCTTTAAAAGGATAAAGCACCAAACTCAGAAGGTCTTATGTAACATTATCTCAGAGTCCTTATTAAGTTTCTAGTCTGTGAAGAGGAAGTCTTATTTTTCAAACTACAGATCTGCAGTTCCTGTTGAAATAATCACTTTAATACTTTGAAATGCTCTTAATTTATGCTAGCACAAATCAGTTTGATAAACAGTTATGTGTAGGGTTGGCTTCTTTAGGACAAGAGTGTTAATTTGTACTCTTTTTAGAATTGTATCTTCCCATAATATTTGAAGTCTAGCCATTTAAGCTTTGTAAAATTACCTTCTTTTCAGTCAGAGCCCTGAAGTGTGGGATTTTTCAATCCCTGTTATTATTCAAGTCCAGTTGGGTTCAGGTCCTGTGTTTCTCTGACCATCAGTATGTGGGAATGCTTTTTTAAACAAAAATGTTATTCTGCAGTTGGAGCAAAGCATTTAGATGATGAATTTAAGAAAAAGCAATCTAGTCTCATACTGTCAAACCTCATAAGATACCCCTCGGTAGGCTTGGCTTTTCATCTTGGGTAGCTTGGTTTGTGGTTTCCTATGCTATAATCTCTTTAATTGCAACAGGACTATGCACCAAAAAAAATATAGTAGTAACTCTTTAGTATGTATGGCTCTTTGCCTTAAAATCTGTAAAGGTGATTTGACTCTTGTTGGGGAAGAAAAGTCTTTGCTGCCAAGAGCAGTGTTAGGAGTGGTGTTACACAGTATATAACAAAGCATGTGATATTTCTAATAAGGAGGTTTTAATGAACTCTTCTGTCTTTGAAACCTACACACTTCCCCAAACAGTCAGAATTCAACATTGTCTTTTGTACAGAAATGAGAAGACATCACAGGCAGAGTTAATAAAAAGAAGTAAATTCCTGATCAAGTTCATACTCACATTAAAAAATTCCTACTGATGCTTTTAACTCCAGCTTTTCTTAAAAATACATAAAAAAAAGCAATGTACAACAAACTGCTTTCTACCAGCCTGCATGTTTATTTGTGTGACAGACTGCATACTTTGTAGACTTTGTTGTTCTTTGAGAAATGACTATTCAAAAATACTTGCAATGGTTTTTAGTATTTCATGTTTTAAGCTAACCTAAAATAAAAGCAGTTGTTTGTCTCCCCTTCCTTTTTTAAGATTTTTTTTACCTTTAGTTCCTTTACTTTTGAAAATTATTGCATTACAAAAATAAATGTGAAGTCAAATGTGTGTATTATAATGATTATAATTAAATGTTTGTATTCTTCAATGGTTGAACAGGACAAAAACAGTCTTAAAAGGGGAGGCATATTTATAAGCTTAATTTTGGAGTGACTTTTCTAAGACCTTTCAAGTAACATACGAATACTCATTTGAGATCTGTGATCTCAAGTAGTATATGTAAATTTCAGTGGGCTGGACAATAAGTTTAAATTTATGTATCAGCATAATTAATAGAAATCTTCCACTGATATAACGTATGGTATCTTGGAATTAGTTTTGTTACACCTTCCTCTAATATTATTCAGAAAACACATTAGCAGTTACTTAGTAATCATATTATGCAACAAAGTGTCCAAGAATCTTTATGGATTTTTTTTCCAACATTTGTTACTAAGAATTTGTAAATTAAACAGATTCATCAGGGCTGGACGCTACTGTGTTAGCTTACATTGTTCAGCAATTAAAACACTCAAGTTGTAAGCCTAACAGATTTTCATGAAAACTGACAATTTTTTTTTTATTGTTATTTTTAGTGTAGTATTGATGCCAGACACTCGTGTATTTCATGTATTTGTACCTTCAAATGTGAAACAAATGAGCAAAAAACTTCACGTTTCCTTTATGGCAGTGAGAGCGCAGTAATGTGTTAAGAAAAAAGGGAGTCTATCTGAAGTAAGATTTGGTAACTTTATTTCTCTGCTTCACATTACACTGAAAAGAGGTTGTTCACCTCCCATTCTAAATCATTTTCCTTCTACCAGCTGGAGAAGATCAGAATAAAATGGACCCATCCCTTTTCTTAGTCCCTGGTGGTGATGATGATCCAGCATTTGTTTTTCATTCAAACCACATGTTGAATAAGTGAAAAAGAGGAAATGCATGCTGGTCATAGGTCAGGTGCAACACAGAGTTTATACAGATTTATTTTCTTTGTAGCATCTGCAATCCTGCATTTAAAGCTGTTGGATGTTGTTCTCCTTCCAGTTATTTTGAGGCAGGTTTTCTTATATAATGACATTCTGGGTTTTGGCATTCCCTGCTGGCCAGGCCTCCAGAGCCGGAGAAACAGCCTGATTTCACAGATGAGAACTCTGCAGCAACTGGCTCTTCAGAACTCAACTCCCTCATGATCTCATAGGGTGGAAGCTGACCCTCTTTGTTTCTGGCATGAAATAAGGAAAGCTAAGCCAAAAAGAAGAACCTGGAAGCGTATTAGGGTGATAATGGGGAGCTGGGGTTAAGAACTTCTCCTTGGGCTTGTAGGAGAGAATGAGAAGGAAGGAGCACAAATGTACTGCAGTCTACAGTGTGAATGTAATTTTTAAGCAGGTATAGATTATGAGCTAAAGGTTTCAGTTTTCTCATAATGTTATAAGTTAGATTTAATTTATACTCTGCTGGAAGTATTGTAACTCTGATTGTGATTGAAGGAGCATCAGGAAAAGTGACTGTGTATGTTGGTATCAGCTTTATTTGTTGTCTCTATTACTCAAACACTTCTAGTTGTGATTTTATAGCTTTGACTAAATAATGAATGATGTCCTGTTGGTTAGGAATTTGAAGGCAATAATTTCAAATTCTCTTAAATGTGCCAGCCAGCCAAGACTAAATATGCATTTACAGCAGCTATTTTTCAGATTTATAGCTAATATTTTTCTATATTTTTTCTTATCACTACAGTTTTAGCTCACTTTTCTTCAACTTGCCAGCATTATAAAAAGTATTATGATGAGAATTAATAGCTTACTATGCGATAAATTAAATTTTACAAGAATCAAGTTGGAAAAAAGGGAATCCCAAATGGGCATGAGGGGGTGGGAAGGAAAAAAAAGCATTCTTCACAATAGTAATAATTAAGCAATGAAAGAGCTTGGCAACACAGACTGTTCAATCTCCATCATTAAAAGTTTTTAAAACTTGAGTGGATAAGTGTCTGAGCAACTGTGAAGTTAGCTCTTCTTTGGACTGGAAGTTGGACTAGATGACCATTGCAAGGCTCTTGCAGTCTAAATTTTTCTAGACTTAAAACACCAGAATTGTCTCTGAGCTGTACAAAGGCTTGGACGTACTAGAAGGGAAAAAAGTCCTCATGTCCTTTCTGTTCTTCAGAGCTATAAACATGCCTTTTTAAAATACTGAGGGACTGCAGTGGGAACTGAGAGACTGAATATCAAATGTCACACCAGAGACTTGAGAACCCAGTTTATGCACAAATATTTTAACAGATACTTTATATGAACGGCAAGGAGTTTTTGAATCTTGTTTTTGTAATTAGAATAATTTTGGCTTTTTTTTAACTTGATGATTGTGTCTTTGGTCTCATTTAATGAAAGTGGTTAATTTTTTGTTGTTGTTTTGCCTTTTTTTTTTTTTCCACTTACCATTAGGAATAGGAGGCCTGCAAGATTTTGTGCTCAAGTCTGCAACACTGTCAACATCACCTGCTTGTCCACCATTTACTCCTCTCAACTTCGAAGCGACGCCGATTGTGCGGGTGGCTGTTGAACCAAAGCATCCAAGTAGGTTTGAGGGAGAATGGGGATAGGAACACGAATTCAGTGTGGTAGTAATGCAGCCTCCCACCCGTAGTGATTTGTCTGGTTTATGATTTAGCCACTGAATCAGAGGCTAGCCCAGTATAAATTGAATATATGTGTTGCCTAGAGGGCTGTGTGTGAGTTATTCCACCTGGCTCGCTCACGTCTCAGTAGGTGAGGAGATAGAGGAGACCTTGTTGTGCCCTTTTGTGGTCAGACTTAGCTGTTCCACAAGTAAGACACCACATGGTGCTAAAAGTTCAGTATTCCTTTACTGTGAAGGTAAATAGATCTGTGTGTTTTCCCTTTCTGCTGCCATTGTTATATGCTATATCATTAAGGTCGTGGTACAGATTTGCAGTACTGCCTCCCACTGATCCCTTCCTCCAAACCACAGAGTGGTACATCTCTGGCTTTATTTGAATTTCAGCCCAATTTCCATTTGTTGTTGTGGTGTTAGTAGAACCAAAATAACTGGCGTTATGTTCACTTGCAAAATAGTCTAACGCTAAGATTATATGTTTTTTTAGAAAGTGATTGGACAGTTTAGCAGCTATTTGTTTCATGTGTTTGAGTAACAGATAATCATATATTGTACATCCTGCATTTGTTAAAGCAGTTTTGAAAGTATTGGAAATTACTGGTTCTGCTGAGTGCAGTATTAAGGTAAATGTTAAAATGTTAAGTTAAATGTTAAATGAATGTAATTTTAGAACTACTGACCAATTTGGGCGTAATTATTTTCCTTAAAAAATGAAGTTACATCATTTTTACACCATTACTAAGTCTCCCCTCCTTGTTAACTTCTGAACCTGTGACTTGAATGAAATTTCATAGGGGGACAGAAGTCTGAAAGGTAGCTATACTTAGGAAAGTTTCCTGAAAATCCACTGCTGCTTGCAGCAACAACGGGAAGACAAACCAAATTTGGATTGCAGGCTCAGCTTGAAAGCAATCAATTGCCCAGTGAGCTGTATGTAACCTTGAGGTGGCTCTAGAACATTGTCACATACGGGTGCATTGGATTGCCACATCAAACTTGCTTCAAAACTGCATCTTCTTATTTGGAAGAATGACTCAAATAAGTATAAATTATTTCCCTGGGTACATTTTACGAACTTACTGCATGTCTTCACATTCATGCCAAAATCTTTCTGTATGGTTACCATAAGCACTAAAAGAAAAAAATAATCACTCTTTGAGCTTAAATGCAGAAGGGAAAGCAAAGTCTTTGTTCATCTGTGTTGGCCATGTGAACTAACACTGTGTTTTTCTCCCTTTTTGTTTATTTTTATGTTTGTTTTTCAAGGGTACTTTTTTATTACACCCTTAGCTTAGCAGTAAATATACAATATCATATTTCTTTTAATAGTCTCCAAGTGAATGACAAGTTTAATGCCACTCTTCCTTCTGAATATGAATATGCATTCCTAGAAAGCCTGTGGGTATTCTTTAACACGCATGTAAAATAAAAAAAAGGATTCATAATTAATTTTTTTAAATTGTATTCATTATGAAAGGCTGCTGACATGAGGTGCTTATGCATAGCTTTGATGTAATCTAACCAAATTTGACTCAGCTGTGGCTGTTCATTCTCCATTAACTTTAAGGCAACTCTTTTTAAACACCTTCATTTTAGGGACAGCTGTGATTTGTTTCACTGAAAAGCTCTCACATTCCTGATTTTTCCCCTTTTCAGGTTTTAATTGCTTTAAAGCTTTTCAGTGGCTTCCAGCTAATTTAAAATCCTTCCTGTGCTTCATTTGCTCTTATGCCTTATAAGTAATCCATATGGAATACTTTTTAGTTTTATTTTAGTAAAGTTAACATGTCATTATTTATGTATTTGGAGCATTTTCAGCATTAGCAATTTAGAGGTTGCTACACTTAGTCATGAAAGACTGTAAGGAAATACAATATTTTACTGAAAGATGACATTAAACAGTTGCAATAAATAAGAAAGGTTATAATTCAATAATTTGTGAAAATGATGAGTGAAGTCCTGAATTTTTTAATCACTTCGTATCAATAAAATTCAGGGGGTTTTATTGGTCGTGAACTGTTTATGAGCTGTACCTGAAATAAATTGTATATAGGAAGCAACATAGCACAGTCATAGTCAATAGCTGGCTTGTTATACTAAACCTGTTGTAGAGCTACGCAAACAAAAAATGTGCAAACCATTTAAGTGTGGATTTCATCATCAGTGTATAAATTGTTGGTGACAAATTCTGAGGATAGCTTATGTTTTCAGTTGCTGCTCTTAAACCATACCACTTTGTGACTCATAAGCAAAAATTTACCTCTCTGAAAGTTTTTGAGTATTCCTAAAATAAGTATTTATGTTTAGTCTTCCTTGAAAACAAGTTTTACTATTTCTTGGTTTAAGTCTATCCTATTTCAAGTATTCCTTATCCAGCATTACTTTGTTAATAATATCTTATTTTGCCAGGTGAGATGCCTCAGCTGGTCAGAGGGATGAAGCTTTTAAACCAAGCTGATCCTTGTGTGCAGGTTTTAATCCAGGAGACAGGAGAACATGTGCTGGTGACAGCAGGAGAAGTTCATCTTCAGCGTTGCTTGGATGACCTGAAAGAAAGGTTAGAGTAGGAAGAAATATTTTTGGTTCAGTAGGTGTCTGTTGTATTTCTCTGTCAGATGGATATCTTTGATTTATATTCTGGTAAAATAGAGCCTTATCCACCAGCAGTTTTTACCACTAGGTCATAAATGTGCCTTTTTGTAGCTATAAAATTATCTACAGTTGGGCAGAAACCACTAGCTTATCAGTTCTATACATCTTATTAATCTTTTGGGCACTTTCTGGAAATTATAAATTACAGTAGGTTTAGGAGGCCAGTTAGGAATGTAATGTAGTGTTTGTACAAAGTAAAACCCGAGAGGCATCACGTCTCATAAATGAACTCACAAAAATTTGAAATCACCAAGACTAAAATTGTATGTGCACACTCTATCCCATCCTTTTCTCTTCTCATTTATTATTTTTTTCAAATGTTAATCTGTTCTCATTCATGAGCAATATTTTTTGCAAGCATATGTGCATATGTTTAGTATACTCTGTTTCTTCAAATGAAAAAAGAACAGTTGTCTGAAATAATCTTTTCCTATAACTTCATTTCATAAAACATTCCTGGTAATTCTGCCACATACATTTACTGTTGTTTTCTTTCTAAACCAAAAGCAAACCTGATGATATATTGTTGAATGTCGATGTTACTGTACCCACACTCATTTCAGGTTAATATCAGGGAACCGTCATTTCTTATGGAAGTTGTAAAATTGGAAGTTTATTTTAATGGTTATCCTCATTACAACTTAGTGCAGCACATTTTTACCACTTCTAAAAACATAGTATTATTTATTAATATACCCTCCTTAAATGTAATGTGTTAAAGCAAAACTGTCTGTGCCTGTCTTTAGCTGCAGTTTGCAGATTGTATAAGTGCCTTTCTTATTGGCAGTGGTCCAAATCTGAAAAAAAATCATAAAATAATAGCCATGTGACAGGGAAATATGATTACAGTGAGCAGCTCGTAGCAGTCCCTATATTTACATTCCTAACCTTTAGTTTTGTGCGTGTAGTTTGGGTTTTTTTATGAATTTTCGTCTAATTTGGCCTTTGTTAAGAGAATGATAAATTGTCAGAAGTGACCATTTTGTGTCCCTTAGCTGTATTCCTCAAACCAGCAGGGCTCTCACCATTGTCCTGCCTGACATGTGGCTCTTGATTACTGTTTTTCTCAGTTGGGTACCACTCCCAAAAGGAGCTGGGGACAAGTGTGTTTACTGGCTCATGCTCCTTTAATTCATCTCTGAGGATTGGGCATATCTTAGCTGCCATCCCTCACATACTGGCTTGTGGGACCAGAATTGTACCTTCCTTCTCTCCCCATTTTCTAGAAGCAAAAGCCCAGAATGGGATCCCTGTCTTGCTCCATTCCTCATGGGTTCCATGTAAATTTTGACAGTGGTAAACTTGCACTAGTTAACTATTAAAGCGTGAAGAGGAAAAGTTGTGCTCTGAAGTGTCAGCTGTACTAATATTTAAATTCTTCTAAACTTGCATAATTTGAAAGAGCAAATTGTGAACTAGGGATTGAGGCAGCATAGAGTAACCTTGAAATGTGATCTACAAGTTTTTCCCCCAAAATATTGGGAAAGGTTACTCACAATGTTCAAGTCACACCTGAAGCAGTGGTGCAGAATTCTGATGTTAGCATCTACCATAATTGCATCAACTGGATTATGCAAAGTTGATATTTTAGACTAATTACACCAGCTGAGGAGGTTCTGCTGAATTCAAACTACATTGTGTTGTCTTTGTCAAGATTTTAATCAGACTTGTTCAAAAGTACATACTTAATTTTAGCTTTCCCAGTGTGTATTTAGAAAATTATGTTCAAGTGATACTTATTGTCAAAAATGTGGAGAGACATGGGAACAACTAAAAGATCAGTCATCTATGTTTATCTAAATTATTAAATATGTATATTTTACTTCAATTTACTAAATTTGTTTTTCTGTTTTCTTCCCAATTAGCTCTTTTTGAATAGAGTAAGAAATTAGACCTTGTAAATTTAAACATTTATTTTCTACTTTCTACAATAGAAATTCATAAAACTTTCTGTCCAAAGAGCATTGCAAATACTAAGCCCAAAGGGATTAAATTACCCTGTTCAGAATGAGAAACAGAGAGAATTAAGGTAGTGGTTGCATGTAGGGAGGGGGTCTGTTTGTGTTTTTAGTATAATGCAAGTGCATGAAAGAACTGCAAAAAGGACAGTTCTCTTGGTTTGGATTCCCATGGAAATAAAGCTAACAATTGTATTTCCTTTTCTTCTGCAACTTTTTTAATCTGTCAGCCAAAATTTACCAGAACATAAGAAATTTTTGTTAGTCCTTTTGTTGTCATTTAATAAATCTGCTCAGAACTTGAGTGGTTAAGGATACAAAACACTGAAGTTTGGGTCTGTCAGATAAATGTAATAAATAATTCTTCCTTTTTTTCTTGCCATCACTCATAACATTTGACGGGCCTAAAATGTTTCACCTCAAGTTAAAGCATCACTTTTTATCATGAAACTTTTGTAACAGTGGTTATCAGACCAAAAAGACAAAAATATTTCTGTTAACTTTGTGCTTGTTGCTGTGCCAGGAGTTTGGAAAAAAATGGGAGTATCAGCTCTCCAAGTGCTCCTGGCTGAGGATAGAGTACTTCTACTGGGTTAACAGATCTGGGTCATCTCTGTTCAGCTTACCCAGTGCTTCATCTTCTTGGGGCACCTCAACTGTATGAGCAGATGTAGTGGTTGAAATCAAGTGTCCGTCTTGCTCAGTAGCATGTCTGCAGCAGTGTGGCCCACAATGGTCTGGGAGGAGTAAAATCAGAGTAACTGTGATGCTTTCCCAGGCCTCTGCTGATTGCAGTTTGAGGATCTTTTGTGTTTTGGCTGTCAGTTAATCCTAGTGAGCCTTCCCCGTGCCCCTCAAAATTTGGCACCCCCTCTTGTACCCTTGAAGCATCTGAAGGCTGCTGGTGCTTGTGTCCCTTTGACCGTCTTTATTCTCAATTTTTTTCTATTTCTGTTGTATTTCTTTTGAGGGCACATAGTTTCCGAGACGTGGGTGAACCAGTGATTTATGAAGAGGGAGAGCAATGCTTTTGCTTTTATTTTCTTCATTTCCTTTCCAAATATTTCTGAAAACGTAAAAGGCAATGCTTCTTTTTTTCAAGTACATAAAATTTGAGTTTGAATTGTGTTACCTAGTAATCTGTGTTGCAATCAGATTTATTCATGAACATCTGTTCCACGTTAAGGCCATTGCCCTACCTCCTGCAGGTTTAAAAATATTTTCAAAATTTTAAAACTAATTTTCAAACTTTGGTTTACAGGTTTGCAAAGGTACAGATTAGCGTGTCAGCACCTATTATACCGTTCCGAGAGACAATCACGAGACCCCCAAAAGTCGACATGGTGAATGAGGAGATAGGAAAACAGCAGAAAGTTGCTGTCATACACCAAACAAAAGAGGACCAAAATAAAATTCCTGAAGGAGTTCAGGTTGATTCAGATGGGCTTGTTACAATATCAACTCCAAATAAACAAGCTACTCTCAGTGTAAGAGCAATGCCACTTCCTGAGGAGGTAACTCGACTTCTTGAAGAAAACAGTGACTTAATTCGAACTATGGAGCAACTCAACACATCTCTGAATGAAGATAAAAAAACTCATGAGATAAATCAGAAGACTCTTGATAGAATCAAAGAATTCAAACAAAAGTTGGAGAAAAATCTGCAGGGAAGAAAGTGGAGAAATGCTGTTGATCATATCTGGTCATTTGGACCACGGAAGTGTGGGCCTAATATTTTGTTATATAATTTTGAGGGCTATAAAAGGTCTGTGTGGCAGTGCCTTGGGAACACTGTGAAAGAAGTAAGTAAATACAGAGACTTTGACAACAGCATAGTAAGTGGATTTCAGCTGGCTACACTTTCAGGCCCCATGTGTGAAGAACCCCTCATGGGTGTTTGTTTTATAGTGGAAAAATGGGAAATAAATAAAGTTGGAGATACGCTGTCAACTAGCAGGCAGGATTCAGGGGAACGTGATGCCACAGAACATCCACAAAGTGAAGATAATACTCTAGGAAGCACTGACAAAGGTCAGAGTGCAAATGAACACCAGGACAGGAATCAGAGTGGTACAGAATCACCTGAGAAAAGCAGTAAGCCCAAGGCAGAGTTGTTACTTGCAGATTGTTATGGTCCCTTCTCTGGACAGCTGATTGCCACCATGAAGGAAGCTTGTCGTTACGCGCTGCAAGCGAAACCCCAGAGGCTCATGGCAGCAATGTACACGTGTGAAATCATGGCCACGGCTGAAGTTTTAGGTAAGACTGGGAAATTAAACCTTTGTCAAGGCTTTCTGGCTGAGGTTTTATCAATGAGACCGAATCAGAAAGTATAACTTGATTAAAAGTTTTTGTCAGAAGTTTTTTGTCAGAAGTTTTCAATGACTTTCTAAAGCCTGTGGTATTTATACTGTTCTGAATGAAAATTTAGCATTCTTGGTTATCTGAAACATATGCATAAATAACCATGCTACACCTTTTTGGAAGTGTAATATACAAAAATGTTACCTTTTATGGAGTTTTTGTAATATCAACTTCAGTAACCATGAATACTGCCCGTATGTTTAAGCATTGATGAAGAGATGGGAAACCTGTCCTGTCTGTAAAGTGAGTGCACGATCTTAGTTAATGCCATGTCAAGATGTTTTGAGGTAATATAATAAATAATATAGAAATAAAATCAGGAAAAGGAATGTTAAGTTATTGTTGCAGTCCAGTTGGTAATTTTGGTGGGTTTTTTTTAAGTAGCATCTGTCTTCTTCTGGTATGCAAGTAGATTACTTTACAAAGCCAGTGCATACCAAATTGTGTCACTTATATTACCTTACCACTTACACCTACTTAAACTTGTTTTTATGACCTACTTAAAACACCACTTAACTTACCCTAACAGTTGTTCTTGGAGTTTTCAATGGGAGTTGCTTGCACACTGAATCCAATCCAATGTACAAAGATTTTCTTTAAAACTAACCTACACTGCATTTAAGCTGTTGGCAAATTTACTTTGATGGTACTAATCATGACAGAAATTATAGTATATCCCACATACAGTAATTAAATATTTGGTTACTTGTTTTAGAAAACCTTGTCATAACACAAGCATAATGATAGTTGTCCAGAGAGCAAAATTTAAAATTGTATGTAATGAAAACAAATGCCTTTGAGTGAGCAATTGTTTTGTACAGATAGATGATCCTGTTCTTTTCTGGCAGTACTGGCAAAAGGTCTCCTGTGGTAAGCTTATTAACACATTCCCTTAAACACAATTTACTATGGTGTAGAACTTTGGCATTTTAAACTATCTTTTCTAGCATATAATAATGGCTCTCAAAACTAGACTTTGTAGTGTTACGTGTTATCTCTACATCAAGCTGTAAGGAAGATACCAATTTTGAAACCACAAAAACACTGTATATATAAATTGCTGTTTTCCAAAATACCCACTACCCAAAAAGCATGATTGTTTGCAATGAGGGAATTAACATGCACATCAATTTTGCCATAAACCCAAATGGAAGCCTTGCTTTCTAATGCATATATATATTTTTAATGAGTGTAATTTAGGACTCAGACATGCAAACAAATTAGTCCAATCTAATGAATGTGAGTTGTGGGGTAATAGCCACGGACATGCACTTACTTCATTACAAATTCATGGATTTAATTTTTATTATGGAAATTTAAGCTAATAAATTGCATCCTCATTAGGGAAGTGAAAAGCATGCCTGCTGTCCAGTCAGGCTCAGCAGTTGACGTGTGAGAAACCACTGGTTTTGTATTTTTTATTCTTTCCCTTGGCATTCCATACATTGATAGCCAGTGAAGTTTAATATGTCTTCATATTGATCTGCTTGTTTCTCAGATGTTAGCTTCTGGGAGAGTTCTCAGTTTATAAAGCTTTTTCCTTCAGACTTGTCTGAACTGGAGCTGAGGAGAGGAGCAAGGAGAGGGGAACACAGGGATGTGTTACAAGCTTATACGTGTCCAGTGTAATGGGCCTTGGGTTTAGATTTGGGTCCTGCATACACCTGCTGTTTGATGTACTTTGAGCATCCTATTCCTACAGTTAGTTCACTGGAAAAATCCATTTTTATGCACATTCCTACTTTATGGAAGTCCTGTGTAAAGCCTCAAAATCTGAAGAATGTTCTGAACTAGATTCACGTGTTTAATTATTGTTATTAGCTTTTGCCTGCTGATATTCCTGCCTTTTGAACTCTTCTTACTTTGTCTCTTGTGTTCTGGAGACTGAAAGATAGACTGCCTTTTCATTTTAAATGTGTCAGTGAAATGTAGTTGGGACAGGACTTTACTGGTCTCTGTTGTAGCGTTAGGTTTTGGATTTTGACAGTATTCCATATGTCTTTTTTTTTTTTTAAATGAAGTTATTAAAATTTTAGATCAGTTCATATGATTATCTCTGGCTCAGTTGTGTGAGTGAAGACATGCAGGTCCAAAACAGAAGAGCAGCTCCTCCTTCCCTGTTTGCAAAGTTTATGGTGACCCCTGGGCTCTTGCAAATGGTGATCCTGTTTCCTTCCACAGTCTTTCTTTCCTGTAGGAGGCCTTATTTTTTTCACTGACTTAAAGTATCCTTCAGTAAAGCAGTGAATAGGAGCTGGATATTTCAAGGAGCTGGACTTAATACTTAATGGAAGTGAGACCATTATGCACAGACTTCTGTATGCTGGAGCACCATGAAGCTGTTCTTGAACTACTGTTGTGGTTTCAGAAAAATTGGTTGAACTGTTTTGAATAAGATCTTACAGTATTTCTTGGTGATTGATGCTGCTAAATCCATTCAGCTAATTAGAGTAGAACCAATATTTCTCCAGTATAATGCAGTCAGTCTGCCCACAGTGGTAAAACTGAAGACCTTTCATAGGTTCTTTGTGACACTTGATTGAGCCAACACTCCAGACTGCTGGGATCAAATACATGTAGCTAAAAAACATTTACTAAAGCTATAAATTGTTTTCTGGCACCAAAGAATAATCTTCAGTGAATTTTGGCCAGAATATGTGCTTTGTGGTAAATGTTACCTTACTTATTAAATATGTATGGAAAGTTTGTTACGTCCTACTAAAAACAGTAAAATAACCTATAAACTGGTTTTGAACTTATTTGCTTCAGCAAATTGCCTTTAATGTGTACTGTGTGTTACATACACAGTATATGTACAGTGACCACTAACTGATGCTCTTTTGCAACGTTTAAACCTGCATTTTAAAGCAGTTACTGAATTGTGAGCCCTGCTGAGACCCGACCCTCTCACATCTGAGAGTATTTTGGACTCTCTGAAATTTCCATAGACTTGAAATTGCTTTATTATGTTGACAAAGGCTGTACATGCCTGGCAAGGTCAGTGCCTTATCTTCAGAATTCCTTAATCTTTTCGTGATTTTAAAGTGTAGAATCTTAAGTATTTCCTCAATTTTCTCATGAGCATTAAGAAGACTATTGTGCACAGTAAAGGCGAAGTTCAGTGAGAGGGACAGTGAGGAGGTCCTGGTAAGGGAATCAACAGATAAAATTATCAGTGATAATAGGAAGCGCACTTCAATCCACATTTTATTAGTGAACTATAAATTCTGAAATGTTTGGTGCTGAATTGATGCTTCATTCCTTGCATCTGATAGGAAGATTTAACTGTACTAGCTGTGTGCTTGTGCTGAATTTCCTGAAGAAGAACCAGATTCTGTATTTTTAAAATAACAGCAATAAACCCACTCCAACATTTCCTCAATATATATGCAAATCAGTGCATGTGGCTGTTGTATTTAATGATACCTTTCTGTCAAATCAGAATAGGTGGCAGTTATTACAAAGTAATGTATATTTCTAATTATTTCCAGTAAGAGTCAGTTTTGCCCAACTGTTTAAAAGGTAGCAGTATGTATTCATGTTTTTTCAGTGCCATATAGTATATTTGGACCTCTGAGAAATTGTTATTAAATTGTTCTTCACAGCAAGGTACTCTTAAAGTAATTTGTACATCTAATACTTATTAACTGTTCATGCTTGTAAATGTGGGCATTCCTAAAACGTTTTTTTCAGTGTGTAGGTTTTCTTGATCTTTTTACCTTGATCTTTGTGTCTTGATCAACATAAATGTACTTGTTAGTTTTTGTCTGTAGAATACTTAACTCCTAAGTTAGCAAAACCGTTTTAAAAATTTACTACCTACTGTAAAGTCAAGCATGGACATTTTCACAGCTACTTACATGATATGTACACTGCATTTCAATGGACTGAGTACTAATTTGGGAAAGAGAATTAAAATTATCCATGACTAACTTAAGACTGTATTATTAAAAAACTAATTGAAAACATTAAACATAATAAATACGTAGTATTTCAGATAAGCTAGTTTTTGGTGATATGGTGATCCAAAGAAATTTCTAAAGGTAGCTAAGATAAAATTACAATAAGTAATATTTTTTAGTAATGACTCCCATATTTATGGTTGGGAGAAATAAAGCAATTTAGGCACATAATCTGACAAAGTGCCTTTTAAAATCAGTCATATGACTGTGTAAAATATACCCCCGTGGATTTATACAGTAGTAGTAATGTATTAAATGCTACTCACATGATTCTTAACATTGTACTGGCAGAATGTGTTGGCTGTTTGAATTTAATGGGTCTGCTTAATTGATCCACTTACAAGGAAGAATTTTAGCCAAAGGAATTGTGCATTTTACTTAACACTGAAGCTTCCTGAACAAGTCTTTATGTACTTTTCTTCGTGATGCAGAATATAAATATGCTGGTAAGCTCATCAGAATTCTGTCTTTGCAGGTCGTGTGTACGCTGTCCTGTCCAAGAGAGAAGGCAGAGTGTTACAAGAGGAGATGAAAGAGGGGACGGATGTGTTTATTATTAAGGCTGTCCTGCCAGTTGCAGAAAGCTTTGGTTTTGCTGATGAAATCAGGAAGAGAACCAGTGGCCTGGCCAGTCCACAGCTGGTGTTCAGCCACTGGGAGGTAAAAATATCTATTCACTCCATCTGTTTTGGTGATCTATTTCCTGTAGATGTGGCAGACTGGAATAATAAGCGGAAAAGGTTAAGTTTTGGTCAAGGCATTTGATTAATTCCTTTTTGAAAGGAAGAGGAAAAAAGTAGCTTTATGTTAGTCTTACTTCTTTGTAAAGATATACTCTTCAGAACTGTATTTACATTTTGTTTAGACGGGATGCTTTTTTTATTTCAGTAGAAAGTCCTTCCTAATTGAAACTGATTCTTGATGAATGTGTTTCACTGAATTTTTTGTGCTTTTTTTTCATGAGTTCTCTGGTGAGCTTCTTTGGGGAGTGGGAAAAAAACTAAAACCGCAAAACAGTCCCAACCTACCACTAGCAGAAAATGTATCAATAAATCTAATGCACATGAAAGTTAACCTTTTAGGGGTTAGCAGGCACTTAAGTGGTTTTCTTTGTCCCTATATATTCCAAGTCAACATATATTTTCGTACTTAAAGTCTCTGAGTACAACCAACTACAGATTTTTGAGGTCAGTAATACTCCATGAAGTTGCCAGCTATGGATTGCTCACCACTGTTTCTCTCTGAAGTATGTGCTGGTTTTTCACGTGCTGTGGACTCTTCCTTAGTTTCTGCAGCTAAATTGTCCTAGTAGTATCTGTGAAATACTCCACTAACAGTATTTCTTTGTCAGTAATTGTTGTAACTGCCTCAGGAATTTTATGTGGATACCAATGGAAAAGGAGAATCTCTGCAAACCAGCCATATGCTAACAAAATACTTGGGAACCCTTGAAACAGTACACTTGGAAAAGTGTTTTCTTTAGCAGTGGTACCTTACTGGTGTTAGAAAATGCAGGGACCAGGGACTTGTCTCTCCTCCCTCAATGCCGATCATTTATTTTGTAATTAAGTTTGACTTCACAAAGAACCACAGAAAACAGCTACACAGAATGCAAAAAGATAAGAAAAAGGACAACCCTCCATAGATAGTGTACACATAAAAAATAGATACCCAGCTTTTGAGTGTAGGGATCTGGTGTAAGGCATTTACAGGTCAGATACCTCAAACCACTAAGTGTTGGCAATATTGCATACGGTAATCCTGTCAGGTTTGGATGTTCCCATCTGAAGTGCAACTGGGGAGGCTTTGTGGCTTAACTGGTCTTTAGTCTGAATGGCCCCTGACATCAGTGCCCTACAGAAATATCAGTCACAAGGATGATAATTCCAGCTAACCATTGTTCTGTGCCAGCTTCTTTAGGGTTTGTAGCTGCTGTGCTCCCACGCTAAGCAAAAACACAAACCCCGTGTCTCTCGGCCTTCCCTTCCACCACAAACCTTGGCCCATATGTTCACTCTCAGATGTTATGAATTTCACATCAGAGAATGTTCACACATAATTGCAGAGATGCATAGGAAAGGGAGATTTGAACAACTGGCAACATTTTCTAAAATTGACCCGGAGGAGAGATTATAATTGCAGCTAGTATGTTAAAATAAGGTAGGAAAAATTATTGTGTAAGCGAGTCACCTTTCCACCTGGTAAATCTGCCAGTGGGGAGTGTTGGGATTTTTTGTCTCATTGAAAGCCATGCTAACATATTTTTGTGACAAAATAAGCCTTTTACTAAACTGCTAGTAATGTTGGCTCTGTGCAGTGATGGCAGAAGGAGTGCATGTTACTCTCCCATCATCATCAGAATTGCTAAATAAATACAATTTTCAGAATCTCTAGTGGTGGCATGAGAGGGAAGCCATGAGAAATGGTTTGTGTCTCAGATCCTGTTTATTTTTCTGTCTCTATTCTGCACAAAAGAAAACAATCAAATAAAAAACCCTGTCAAGTTGCATCAGATGTTAGGCATGACTTTGACATTGCCACCTTGCTGATGAATTACAATGGTATATGTATATGAATGATAAACACCAGCATTCTATTTGAATCCCTATTATTTAATTTATCATTGTGTGAGATAAGATGATGTGAACTGTCTAATCTTAAAGTATTTTTTCCTTAGTGTTAAAAGTGGAAAGAAAGTGCAGTAGCCACTTGGTTTTGTGGCTACTGCTTTAATTGCATGATATCCAAACCCTTCCATGACATTTGGAATTAATTCTGTGTTAGTGGCACTTTCTCAATGTGCTCAGCTCATTAGCTGAGTACCTGGGACATGTAACATTCCTTCTAAGATGTTGTTAACCCCTTTTTACACTTAGTGAAGTAGATACTTTTGGGGATTTTTGAACTTTTAAACACTTAATGTCATGGAAATCACATACATAGAGTATGTTTAAAGAATTGAGGCTTGAATTGACACTTTTATTATATTTCATTAACATGATTTGTAGACTCTAAACACAGGAAGGTCAGTGATAGAGCCTACATTTAAATGAAGCCATTTTGGTCTCCGTGGAAATGATATTACCCTTTTTTTCCCTTCAGCCCCAGGGGACAGAGCAATACATGGATCGAGGTCTATCTTGTCACATACTCCTTTTTTATTAGTTTCTTTTGGCACGCTTATATAATTTATTCCTGCCTGTAGAGGACAGCACCAAGTAACCATTAGTGGGAGCTTTCAGTTTGGTCCCAGCTTACACAAATTAATTTTAAAAGTTACTCAGGTATTTTCCTCTATGAAAAGCCTAGGCAAGTGTCAGGTGTGTTGGATTAACTTGGCATTATTTTTGTAGATTCCAATATAAACTTTCTTCTGAATTGTTAGTTTAAAATGTTTAACTTTAGGATAATTATGAACTACTTGAATTAGTAATACACATTCTGTTAGTATATGTTTTTGTTTGAGCCTGTTTCCTTTGGTGTCTCTCTGTTCTTTGCAGTTCAATCTTTTACTCAGTCATGTCATTTTATCTTAATCATAAGGTTCTCTGAACAAGAAGATATTTATGATTGCCCAATGCTTAGAATAATGGAACTCTAATCCCATTTGGGAAATCTGTTATAAGTAAAAAAAATAATGCATGTGGCTCTATACAGATGCTGATTGAATTTTCAGTTAGTCTGGAAATTATCAAAGACATCTACTACTTGTAAAGTTGTGAAATGTACAGTATTTCTGTTAATTCACATCTCTTAAATTGCACAATGATTGGCTGTTAGACACAACTATTATTCTTGAGGGGGGGCATGAGTGAACTAAATGTGTTTAATTAGAATTCTTTTTTGTTATCCCTTCCAAGTAGAATAGAGTCTACCAGGCCTCTGGAGAAACAGTAAGAGAAGGACTGCATGTAGTAGTTGCTAAGAATGCGAGGAGGCATTCTGAATCTGGAAGTTTTATATTCTGAATCTGAATTAATTCTTTTCAAATTGTAAGTCATTTTACAGCTTGGAAGATGAGGCTTAATATAGAAGTTGCTGGATGACGTTGTTAGGCTTGAATTGCAGGAAGCAACCTAAAGTAATGAGAGAGACTCGAAGAATCTGTGAGTCTACTCTAGCTTTGAACTGTAACTTTACATACATTATTTTGCCAGTGACAGTTCAGGCACATAAATGAGTTCTAGCAGTAACCTGGAACCTTTCAGACATGAGAAGCTCGTTGTATTGGCAATGACGTTCGAAGATAATTGAAACAGTAAATAAAAGTGCTAGTGGTGTGGCTTTAATTCTCTCTCACAATACATGTTTCTTAAGTAATAGGAAAAAATGCAACAGTAGAGCCACATGTCTTGTTTTTTTATTTCCAGTTACCAAATTCCTGTTTGCAGCTACTGACTGAAGTCAAGGCTAAAGCTTAGCTCATTGAGACACAAACAAGGATGATGCTATTGAGCCAAAATAAACTTGTATGAGTTTATTTTATAACAGTGTAAGTGTTCATTATTCCATTATTTCTTGTAAGAGGAGTTCTTGTGTCTGGCAGGGCATTTTAAGGCCTTGGCAGTCCCCATTATATATTGTGAGTGGTGGCTCTGAATTATGAGATACTTTTCAGAGGCTCATTTTACCTGTAGGGAGTCTACACTCCTAGCACATACATGTAGGGTATTCTCTGTTCTGGAAGCACACTGCCTGTATCCAAATGGCCTTGCATTTGTCTGTGCTCAGTGCAGAAGCATTTGTACAGCATTACCCAGCATACTACATATGCTGTTTTGAAAAAAACAGCAGGTAACTATTCACATAAACCTCTGCAAAGTTCTGGCATTTTACCTGAAAGTAAGTTTACCTGAAAATTTCCGTTTTCCAGGGCCACTTCAGACATTCTGTACGTGCATATCAACTGTGTTAAGTTACACAGTCTATGTCATTAATGGGTGATGGACACCATTGGAACTGAGAATGCTTTTAAAGTATCTTTCTGGCATCAAGTTTTCAAAAGCAGAAAGGATTCTGATAGGCTGACAGTTGTATCACCTTTGAAACTGTGCATAATAGTTTTGAATAATTTTTTTTTTAAAGCAGCTTCTGGCATAAGGTTTTTCCTGATGTGCTGAGGGCTGCTGGTGGTACTGACTTTACTGTTTCTTGGGATTTCTTATTAAGCAGTTCACAAAGGCCATTATGTTGCTTGCTGGTCTTAAAATCTCCATCAGACAGTGTTACCCTGCTCTTTCTATTCATGGTCCAACTAAAGCATTTTCCACATTGATGATATTTGGCTCCGAATAAATTTTCTGTCTTCATCAGGCAGTAAGGACCAGTAGGGGAAATGCTACTAGGAACATGGCTGTGTTCCCAGATCTGCCTGACCTTTTGGATGAACTAGGCAGATCCTTTCTGTTTGCTTTTGATGCTTCTCTCAACCTTGTTTTGCATAATTAGGCTGCCTTAGGCAGAGGCTGTTTCATACCATCATTTTGTGAAATGCATTAGACAATGGGACCAGGATCAGTATTGGAGCCATCTGGGTGACACTGAAATGCAAATAATAAATCATCCTCAAATTAAGGCTTAAAATTCCAAGTCCTCTTGAAGTGCAAGTGATCTGCTCTAACTCATGTCTTATTGACAAGCTTGGTTAGCTTACATAATCATTTGCAGGATTAGTACACACTCTGTCATCTTTCGGTATTAACATAGCATGCTCATAGTATTTCTATTTTTATTGATTGATTATTACAGGTATTCAGATGGTGTCTCTGACAAAGATACAAGCATTTATTGCTTGAATAATTAATGTGTAGCTGTTAGGCTGAAAGAAAGTGACATCTGTTTTGCCTGTGCTGCTCTGCATGCTGTTACTGAACAAGGCTTATGAGACTTCATTGTTTGGGTGTGTTGGTTTGATTGGTGATATTTAACAAAACGTCTTGCTTTAGAATGATTTCTTTTTCTCAAGAATACCCTTCACTTACAGTCTTTCAACTAATGTATTCATTTCTTTTGAAATACCTAATCCCAACTGACTACATTATAAACAGTGTTTTATTTATGTCTAGAGTGGGCTCATAGTTCTGCACGAAGTGATGGGACACACTTCAGAATATATTTGACTGGGGTTTTTTATTTTAAGTCATAGTTTGAACGAATTGTATCTGAAAAATTAGTATATTGAAAAATCTAAATAATTTTAAATGTGAAGTGACATACAACAGAGTGTTTCTAAATGTCTCTTCTGCTTTGATCCTATGGATCTTTTGGGATCCACAGTAAATGCTATCTATGAAATAACTGCATCATATTCCAGAAGGATTGATATTTAGAATCTAATTAATCATTTAGGACTTTATCCAGACAAAAACTCAATTTCTGTCACAAATTCCAGAGCCATCCCTGTGTGGTTCCCAGGAATACAAACAATAGCTCAGGGCCTAAAAAGGTTCTCAGCTCTGATTCCAGGAAGCCCAGACCCACCATTCTGACAGTCCCTATTGTAAGGGAATTGATGACAATTCCTTGGGGGCATTATATGGAAACGTTTTCTTCCTTTTGCTTGCTTGCAACTGTATTAACAGAGCATGGGGAATGATGGATGCCACCTGCTATGAGCATTTGCTTTGATTCATTAATGTGACGTGAATAAAGAGGAACAGTCTTAATTTGTGTCCTCGCCATCACTTAGAGAATCAGAACCTTTAAAAAAGAAAACTTCCTACTTATTTTTGTGTCTCTGTGGCAGTAGCATCTCTGTGTATTCATATTAGGGTTACAGTGACTTCTTAAAAGAGATGCATTGCTGGTGCCCCAGGTTCCAGCTGACTCAGCTCATCTGGCTTCCCCTTTTTCATTACTTACCAGGGTGTGATAACACATGTGCTGAATAACTCCCCCTTTGCAGCGTGTCTGCACCATTTAGGTAGCCATGGTCTTCTAACAGAAATTTCTGTTGCCACCAGATGTTGCTCTAGAAGCAGTATGTAGTGGCTGAATTATTTAAAGAGGTTGAGAAGCAAAACTAGCTCCTGAGGTGATTTTTGGAACCTAATTAACCTCTTCACAGAGCAGCTCTGCATCATGTAGCAGTACAAAGTTCACTCAGGATTCTGTAGCTGTGCTGCAGTAAGTTTGAAGGTTTACCCTTTCTGGCCACTAAACAGTACATAAATTTGAGTCTCCTGTTAATTCTGACTTTCCTGAGACCTGTTGAAGGATAAAGAATTATTATCAGTGGAAGAAGTATTCAGGGCAAAACTTCAGTAGAGCAAGTCTTTCATCAGTTGTTGAAAGAGCCAGTCTGTCAGACCTGGGGATTTTCTTAAGCATCCATCACTACAGTATCTAAATATTTACAGGTAGATTAGATCTGTAAGTTGAATTTTGTATACTTTTGGACTCCTCTGTTGTATTCATTCTTCAAGAACTGCTGTTTCACTGTTTCTCTCTGGGCATAATTTCTGGGTGTTACATTTCTTGCTAATGTAAAAAAACCTTCATCAAAGGGGACAGTAAAAGTCTTTTAAGTTATCATAGTTTGTAGCTGTATGACCTCCCTCAGTAGTACAGTCTGGAGAAAATCCCCTGAGTTATCTTTTCTTTTTCGTGTGTTCTTGGACTTTGAAATTTTTGTTTGTTCAGCTATTTAAGCAGATCGTGAACAGGGAAGTCCCTGGTAGCTTTACATTATTAAGATGTTCAAGATGAGCATCACTACAGCTTCATCAAGTTAACAGGCAATCCTCACTGCCCTTTTTCTCTGTTTCTAAGGTATAAAATAATGGTAAAGCTTTAAAACTCTCACAAAGAGTGGGGAGCACTCTTTTTTTACTGATGTAAGCTATCAAGGAATCACCTTAAAGTCTCTAAGCATTGGTTAGAAGGCCCTGTGCAAGATACCAGAATGGGTATGACTCAGGCAGATTCTTCTGTGGTTAGACAGTCCCTACATTTATGTTAAAAATAAACACAGAAAAATCTGGAAAGCAAAGTTTCATACTGTTTATTTCTGAGCTCTGCTTGCTTTTGGTTTTCAGCCAGACAACCCTGTGCCTAGTCATTTCCCACGTAAATAATTGAGATTGGCTGTCCCTTTCAGCACGAGTAGTACCCACTTAATTTAACAGGCCTGTGTATGTGCTTACCTGTGACAGACTAGAACTGGTTTTGTTGGTTTAGCTTTGCAAGCTATTTTTGCAGGATTGAACCTTCAGTGTTACCTAATACAAACTAGGCATCTGCCATATTCATTCTCCTAACTCCCCCTAAAGTGTAATTGGTTTGGTTGTGTTAGGTGTTATTTAAGATGAGGTATTAAATTAGGAGTCACAACTGTTGATATTTCAGGGGGGAAATGGCCGTCTTAAGTCATCCTTTTTTAATTTCTTTTCTTGTTGGTTTGTGTAACTTAAGCTTTAGGAGATTTTGCTTGGATTGGCAATTGAAAGGATTTGTCAAAAGAGAAAGTTTGTTATAGTAGAAAAGGTTTATAACATTCAGCTAAAATTGGTATTTTAGGGAAATTTGTTCTCTACTTCTCAGTTATTAGTGCTAGTGCTAATATTTTGGAAATTATTATAGAGTAATATGCTCAATTATTGCTGTAACTATCATAATTCTTGCAGCAACTAATACTTGTCTGTACTGCTTTTTCCATGAGGATTTTATTTAAGGAATGCATACAGTATTACCTTTTTTTTTTTTTTTTAGTAAAAATATGTTACTTGTAACTGTACCTTTTGAGGAAATCTACAATGAAGTAAAATAAATATTTTTGAAATTTGCAGTAGAACCTGTACAACAAAATATGGTCAATTCTATCCCTCCATGGTGTTCATATTTAGGGTTCTTGGAAGGTGATCTTGTTATTTTTCTCTGTGTTCCTTAATGCCCATTAACTACAGTGGTTTTTTACTTTGTTCTGTTGTTATTTGTCCTCTAATGGGAAGAAGAATTAAATCTCAGGACTGTAAGCCTGTGAAATTTTGTTTGGGCACCAGACATCAGTTCTCTAGGGAGCATTTTCCAGATTTCATTACACATACATGTTCTATGTGCTTTAGACTTGACGATCGCTCTTAATGACTTAGGAGTAATTTCTGGTGCCTGCAGCAATTTTACACATATGGGTAGAACTGAGGTGGATTCTTAGGAACTTAGATTTGGAGTGGGAGGGAGAGTCTTTACTTCTTTAGGTATTAAAACACTTGCTTGTAAAACTAAAACTTCTGAAACTAATATGAGAGTCACTAACAGTAGCAGAATAAATTGTTATCTTTGGCTAGCTATTAAGCCTAGAATTTGTATGATATTTATAAAGTCCAAAGTTAGAGGGTAAATATCTCTTCAGACTTGGGGAATTAAAAATTTTTTAGCCTTGTTATGTAGAATGAAATGAGAAAAGACTTTAAAGACTGTTTAAGATAATTAGATCTTTGTAAATACTCTCAGTGGTAGTCAGAGAAGTGTGGGATATAGAAGATGAGCTGGGGCAATGATCCAATTATTATGTGCAGTGATTGTGTTAGACCTAAAATCTCTTCTAGATGAGGGCTAATAAGCTGTAAGAACAGCTCTGCTAAATATGTTAGAACCATGAAACCACTAGAAACAGTGATTTTTAAACCATCTATCCAACTCAGGGTTGGGATTGAAGAACATAGGACACAGAAATGAGCAGAAATCTTCAGTTCTCATAAATTCTAATTAAATCATCATGAGATAATATTCTGAGTTCCTTAATGAAAATTGAGGATTTTCTGAATGTCACTTGGCACTGTTTGCTGACTGGCAATTAAAATTCTTTTTAAAAAAAACTTCTATGCATATAATTGCAACTGAATTTGAGGAGTTATCATGGACTTCTTAAAACAAGTGCTACATAGTGTGCCTTAACTCTTTTCTGCTTAAATAGCTGCTTGCAGGCTTTCCAGAGAACTTTATCTGCTCTACTTTCATATTTTTCTATTTTAGCAGTTGATTACCTGAAATATACTAATAAACTTTGTACTACTTAAATTTTTTTTTGTTTGTTTGTTTCTTATTACAGATCATTTCAAGTGACCCATTCTGGGTACCAACCACTGAGGAAGAATATTTGCACTTTGGGGAAAAGGCAGACTCGGAGAACCAGGCCCGCAAGTACATGAATGCAGTAAGAAAGAGAAAGGGACTGTATGTAGAAGAAAAGATTGTGGAGCACGCTGAAAAGCAAAGAACTCTCAGCAGAAATAAGTAACTGTGTCTGCCTCCCTTTCTCTCCTGACTCAGCTGGATTATTTTCTATGCAGCAGATTGAAAATTTCATCTGGACTTTGTTCTTTGACACCATTTTTCTTACATGCTATTTCTGTGGCTTATGTTTTAAAAAACTTAAGCCTTTCCAACTTTTATACAGAGAAAATAGTTTATTTATTTAAATAAAATATAGGCAGTTGGTCTAAATTTTTAAAATTTGCTGCCCAATTGAACCTCCTGTCGCAAGGATTAGGAACTCAAAATTTACTTTGTTTCTTTCTGATTTATCATGTGTAGTTACAGTTAGAGCTGGTTAGTTAGCTTCTTGCAAATAAACTATACACTAAATTTAGCTCCTTAATGGTTTTGAGTCTCTTTTTTAAATTATTTTCTGTAGCGTGTTTGTTTCTCACCAGTGTTTTCCATAGTTACCTATTGCAAATAGTGCTAAGCCTATTAGGAGTTTCGAAGCTGTTTGTTTTACTCTGTTCCTCATGTAAGCAGTTAACCTGTCTTCTTTAATTCAAAGGTCAAAAATAGCACATGTGGAAGACTTAAGCACTGTAAAAAACCAAGCAAGATTTTTCTTTTTTCCTTCCTTAGAACTCATCTTATTAAAATTTCATAGGATTATCCTAAAGTGGGAGCTGCTGCCTCTGAACTAGACACACAGCTACTTCTGCCAGTCCTGTGTGAGTGTTTATAAACTCTTTGAGAAATTCTGCCCATTCACCCTGTTGTTTTGAATTCAGTGAAAGGGGGCACTTGCAAAAATATACAAAATATCTTGCTGTTTGCAGGTGTCTTAAGATGCAGAAGGCTCCAAAATGATTCAGACCAAGACTAACAGGAAAAAAGTCCTCACAGGGTGTAAGTTTTAGTTAAGAAAAGTGGAAACCTTGTATAGGAAATCATAGAATCATGGAATATCCTGAGCTGGAAGGGACCCACAAGGGTAATCGAAGTCCAGCTCTTGTTAAATAAACATGATGCATGGATTATCTTCTCATTTGGCTGCTTAGATTTGTAAAAGGAAAGAACAAGAGTTCTGGAAGGTTAAGGCTGAATAGATAGGTGTCCTTCAAGAGGTTCAGAATGAATTGGAAATACTTCCTTAAATTTTGTGCCAACTGACTTTATGCTACCTCTTGTCTTTGCTAATTGCAAAACGTTCTGTTTCAGATAACCATGCAAATAGGTTGTTCTTTTCTTTCCAGAATAGGTTTTTAATTTGTGATTGCCTGGTACTCCTTTAGCACCTACCTGATCTTCCTGAGTAATTATTCTCTGTGTGTCAGTTAATACAGCAGGGAGAATTTACTCATACCAGTTTTGCTTCTTATGGGAAAGAAAAGTGTTACTTGTTTCACGAGCAGAATGATTTTGAATGCTTAACTTTTATTTTAAATAATAGATTTTTCTTTTCCAGTTTGTTTGCTTTCATTGTGGAAATGTTTCCTTTTAAGATTATATTTATGAAATACTCAAGGAAACAAATATACTAAACATGTACTAAATGGGCTAAAACATGTTAGGTCTGAATAATTGACTCCCCACTGACCTTAGGAACTAACTCTTCTTTTTTGAGACAGTCATTTGGAAACTTATTCTGTGGGAAATAAAATGTGTCACTTGTCCATCAAGTCACCTGCCATGCTGACAAAAAGAGAGAAACATGCAACCTTAGAACTGTGCACTGTACTTCTGATAAATGTAGAGCATAGAAGAGTAGATTTTTCTGTGATTCTGAAATACTTAATTAGATTGAATACTTTGATAGCAGAGGGGTCCTGGCAAAATTCTTGACCTCCACACAGACATTGTTTTGAGTTGAAACTCGTCTTTAACAATTTGAAGTTGGTTAAGCAATCACAATTATAAATGTCCTTTACATTTCTCAGAGCGCATGGTTGAACCCTCTGCTTTTCTGTGTGTGTGTTTGGCTATAAATCCATGCAGAAAGCTGCAAGAATAAGTCTATAGGAAGGCTGTGAGCAGCACAGTTCAAGTACCAGGCAACTTCCTGAGCAGTCCTTCCAAAAGCACAAGAGGGAAGAGGTGAGTCAAGACTGGCTTTACAGTAGATGGCAGCTAAGCAACAAGATTTGTCTCATGAAAAGCTGTGGGCAGGAAAATTCTGTAGTCCTGCTTGAGGGTTCTTTAGCTGATCTTTCAGGCAGCCTTATTAAAAGGGAATCTTAAACTAATGAGTTTGGTACAGCCAGGCCTGGCCTGATATACTGCCATGCCTGAGAAAAACTGTTTTGTGTGTGCAAGGAGTCACCTGGTTGTGCAACTGAGACCCACAAGGATGAAAGAACCTCAGCTTTGCTAAGTGTTTGCTTGTTCTTTGTTTCTACAAAATACTGGGGCAGGGAAGTGTCTCCAGGATAAATGAGAAACTGGACATCAGTTTTCTTGTCACAATTCACACAGGAAGTAAATACACTGTACTTGAAAATTCTGGGAGCAAAACAGCACTCTTGATTAGAGAGGGCTTCCTCAAATATATCTGTCTGAAACATTCTTTCATTTAAATAAACCTAGTGCCAGACAAGTACCATTTGCAGATGGGACTAGAAGCTTAAAACCTCCCACACTGTGACTTGGCAGCAGAACTCAAATTGGAAACTCAGGTGAGTTTTTTCTCCTGGCCCTGATCATATCAACCTAAATTCTTTAGACAAGGTATCTGAAGGTTTTGCTTCTTCTCTTAGGGTTTCTCCTTTCTAACTTCTAACATACAGAATGCTGTATGAACTTTTCTGTGCTTTTTCCTAGTTTCCTTTGGAAGCAGGAATAGAAGAGCATGTGGAGGAGAGGATGTGAATGAGCTGGATTATTTTGTCAGCACCATTTTTTTTAATGCATAGTTTGAATTCTCACATAGCTTGTGATTCATTTTGATTCTTGTTCATACCAGACTGCCTGTGAAAACCTAAGAGTTGAAGCTAGGCAAGGGAGTATAATTTCCTTTGTTGCATCAAGTATAGGATGCCCTACATATGTCCCCTTTTAGGGATAAGGTCTTTTTAGTACCTGTTGTAATGTTGGCACAAAGTCCTTTGGTACTCGTAAAATGTCCTGAAATTGTTCCTTGGAGGGAATCTCTTATTTTAAACCCTGCATAGATATGCCAGTAAAATGATAAAAAGTGTTTACTTTTCTTATTGTGCTATTCTTCACCAGTTTGCAGTTTTACTCCTTAAATTTGCAGTATGTCTGATGTGCTGCTTCAATACAGCCCTGAGGAGGAAAATACAGTGTTAACATGAGTTGCCTGCGTAGGCCCAGCTGATCTTACTCGTGTCGAGACTAATAGTTTACATGCTAGATAAAATATTTACATGTAAATACTAATTTGATTTAGCAGGATGTCTGAATTTTGGTCTCTTATCTGCTTGATGTAGCTTAGTCATATCCTCTGTTGTGAGTGTATGCTTTTTGACTTGTTTTGTGCTAGTTTGGATCTACTCAAAATTAGATAAGATAAAAATTAATATTTATTTTTGTAAAATTTATTAATAAACTGAAAAGGTTGAGGACTATTGTTTTTTTTACAGCTGTATCATTCCATGATTATAAAACTCCTGCAAACCATGACTAATAGGAGGAAAAAATAGATACCATGAAGTAGTGTGGTTTGGGCTGCTTGGCAGAGACTTTCTGTTTCAACAGATGCTGTTTTCCTACAGAAGATTTATTTATTTATTTATTTGTTGTTAATTTATCCTTTCTTACCCTTTACTCATCCCTCCTCCTTAATTTCTTATTTTACCAAGGATTCAACTCCATAACACCCCACTGATTCTTAAGTGGAATATTTTTATTATCATCTTACTTCTTTTTACTGAAACTGCTTATCTTTGTAAAGACTTGCTGATTCTGGAATTTGAACCAAAAAAGGAGGCAAAATTCAGTAGTATTTTCCTGTTACCATTTTTCATGGCTGTATAAAAGCCTTGTCCTTCACCTTTACAAAGTGACACGTCTCAGTGTTCTCCAGTGAGATATTTAGATGCATTTTTTTCCCCAGAAAAGCTGCTGGTGTAAAAGGGTAACAATAATTTACCCAGACAGCCAAAAAATAAAACTTTTGTCACAAGAATCTATATAGTCTTTTTAAGCCTTGCATTTTGTACATACTCACACACATTTGCTACCCCTTGAGAAGGAGTGGAATTCAGTACTGTTACAATACTTTTTTTGTGAAGTGGCCACAGAGCACAGCTAAAACCTGCATCTTGTCAGGTGGAATTACAAATGGGAGGCAGATTGATCATCATCACCTATTCAATGCTATCTTTCCCATCTGTAGAGACCTCTTTCCAGAATTTTTCATATGGTTCTTTTACGCTGTAATAAATTGTCAGGTGATGAATAAATCACTCTTATTTCATTGCTTTCTGAATGATTTATGCCAGTGTAAACTGCTACCCTGGCAATATTTTGTCATTTGTTTTGCTGTAGCAGAGGACTCAGAGACAAGCCTTAAGAAACTTTTGGGCTTTAGTGATGACTCCAAGAGAGTTATGGGTTTTATTGTCCCTCTGCCATATTCTCATGAAAACAATAATTCTGGATTATAAATTGCCTAAAATAGAAGAAAAAGCCCACAGTGTTAAATCTCAAAGGTTGGCTATGGAGTAAGCAATGAGATTTTCAGAGGGGTTAGTACAAAATGATCCCTGGCCTTCTGACTCAGTGTAATGTTTTTATGGCATTTGAAAAAGGGAACATTGAGCAGTCTTTTCATTGTAGGATTCAAAAAAATAGTTTGGAATGGCCACCATGCAAGGCAAGCCTAAATGCTGTCCTTCCTGTAAGAAGGTTGATCTTGATGAAGAGACAGATTTAATCATGCTTAAAGAGGCCTTGGCAAAGTCCATGACAGCTTCAGGAATGCTAATCCTTTGCTGCATCTGAAGGCAGTGTAACTTTTTGGCTAGACTTACCGCCTGAATACTCTGAGATATTACTCCTGCTTGGTTCAAAGGGGAGGATGCAAAGTCAAAGGCAGTCATGTAGGAGGAAGGACTGAGATGACAAAAATCCCTCAAAAATTTTTATGGGCAGGAGTGATACAACCATTAAGCAGTGGTTTCTGATTGTCTCTAATATATGTGTTTGACTGTAAGTCCTTTTTTTTTTAGTCGTTCTAAGGCTCCTTTAAATGATGATTTTATAGCAATCAGCCTAGTTTCAAAGTCTGATTTATTTGTTCTGTGATAAAGATATATCCAGAGCAAACTGGCGCTGAAATATAGTAGCAGGCATGCTATGGAGCATTTTCTGTCTTTCATCTCTTGTCATGGCAGCATTTACCTTTAGGAGATCAAGAGAAAGGCTCTTCAGTAGAAAAACCTGGCGTTGCTTCATGGAGTGACTGACAGAAGGAGCTGGGTAAGTGGCAGCTGAAGCTGCTCTTCCCCTGGAGACTCGGCACAGAATGTTCATGACAAGTGCTGCTACCACTGGTCTGAGCACTGAAAGCTGATCCTATTTATGAATCCATGTCTTCTCCTTGTAATGTTGCTGTCTTGCACTACGAACAGCTTAGGGAGGTTATTTTAAATTAACCTTCCTGTGTTAAAACAATGTCTCGTCTGTTCCTATCACATCCAACATAATAAGCATCAAGGCCAGCGAGCAGTTCGACTGCAGCTGGTGTGAAAGGGAAGGCTGGAAGAGAAATGTAAAAATGTTGTGGAAAAAACCAACATCATCACTCTTGCATAGATGCCTTTATAGGAGCTGCTTTCATTGCATAATGAGATTGCTTTGTGCCCTAGAAGTGTTCAATAATAGATAGTGTGCAAGTGTGCTATATGAAAGATGTGCTGCCTTAACAGGCAGAGTGTAATTACACAGAGCATCCCTTCTGTGTAGCTTTGCCTCTGCAAAGGACATTGTGAAGAAACAAGCCTCTTTAGCTTGTTTCTCTGTCCCTGTGCTGTAGAGTTTAGTAAAAACCCCTTGACTGTGGCAGACTCACCATTTCAGAGAGCCTGGTGGAAGGGAGCTGTGCATTGCCAGCAGCAGCCATTCCCTGGGTACCAGTTCACTGACTGTATAGAAATCAGCTCTGAGTAGCCTTTTAAATCCCTTTTTGCTAGAACCTACCACTGAATCATGGCTTCTGTTGTGTCTTGCTGCTGGGACAGGTGGAGCCTGAGGGAGTGAATGGAAGTACATTTTGCAGGGATGTTGTTCTGAGATCCATGAAGGTGACAGGCCCAGTGTCATGAAATTAGAGAGCTTACTCTTTCTCAAGTAAGAGAATGCTGTAAGGCAAATTCTTTCATTATTCTTTTGTTCTTGTGGTTCTCTCTCAGTTGAGCACCTCAAAGCACATGAAGAAGCCTCTGGGCTGGAAGGGCTTGCAGTAGAAAAGGGAAGTACAGTAACTGTCCTGCTTTCTGATAGCTGTCACTTGTGCTTGAGCTTATCAGTGTAATTTTCCAAGCCAAAGAGAAAATACTAAAACTGTGATTAACATCACAGTGTCACTGTTACCTAACTGTGTAAAGGAGAGTTGGTGGCTGACAAGCTGAGCTCTGCTTTTGCAGGGAACATATTTCTCTGGTCAGAAAGAATGTATTTCTTCATAGGTAACCAGAAAAATGGCAAACAACTGCATCTTCTAAATATGTCTGAAAGGTGAAGTAACTAGGGTTCCCTTGCTTTTGTGTATAAACAGATTTAGTATTGATATTAGCAATTTGAGCAATGTCATTGTCACATTATGTGTGATTCACTGTTAGACAATCGAAAAAAAGAGCCACATTCCCCAGGCCGTGGTATTGACTGGGCCAACCCAGAGAATGTGTCCTGTGAAAAGGCAGCCACAAGAAAACAGAGGCCAAAAGAGCCGAAGCTGGATAATAACTCAAACAGCAGCTTGGAAGGAACAAAGGAGCTGTTCAATGAAGAAAGTTACTGAGCAGTTGAAAGAACCACTGAAGAGTATGAAAATCTTATATACTGTGCCAGGGACACCCCTCAGTGCAGCCATGAGACTGGAATTGGTTTGGAAATGGACTCCCTTGTCCATCTTCCCTTGGGGATGTGCATTTCTTTTGCAGCTCATTCCATGCAGGTGTGGTGTAACACAGCCTGGGCCTCCATTTTTAGGACATACAGAGTTTTAGGACCAGAATCTCGTTTTGTGTCATTTGTTGTTTATGTGATTTCAGTTGAGTTCTATTTGATTTCTGCCAGATAAGGATCTGGGTTTTGTGCCACTTTCATTTTGTTCTTGACTTACAAAGTGACAGGTATCTCTGATAATTGTTGCTGAGCCTTTTTTCTTCATAGGTTTGTTACTGGAGAGCAGAAATACCTCTGCAGACTTGTGAGCACACCTATAAATAGCAAGCTACTGTACATAAGACTGTTACTGTTGCCAACTGCGTGTTTTTATGACAAATCTTGTGATACTTTGTTTTTCCTAAAAACCTCAGGTCTTGTATTTCATCAGAATCTCGGTTTTCATTTTTAAAAAAAAAAGTTTCCAGCTTGATGTTGGCATCAAATTAGAGAAAAACATGAAAATGTTTGCAACTTCACCATGATGGCAGAAAAAACCAAATGCATACAAGAACCCCTAAATATAGTATTTTACTTTAAAAACAACAAACAAAAAAATCCCAAACCACCAACTAAATGAAAGACCTGTGGTTTTGAGGGACAGACTCTTAATGTCTGTGTTGTGGTCTTTTACTGTAACTGTAAAAATGACTTTTGTAATACTTTTTATAAAGTGGTGGTGTTTTTTTCATTGCAGATAAGCTTCTTGCAAAATCCTTGTTGAAAAAGAAAAGATCTTGCATCCTTTGGAAACATTGGTCACTTTATAAAACAAAGAGCTGTTAATAGTCCCTGAACAGATGCCTTTTTCTCTAGATCTGATTCTTGATTTGAGTCTGCATGATCCAAAGCAGAAGGGCTGGAGGCTGAACAATAAATCTGACAAAATATGGGGCTGTTGTGGGGGGAAATGCGAGTCTTGATTCTTCCCTCCTTGCTCAAAGCCTGCTGAGTTACCCCTGTTTTTTATCAGGGTAAACGTTTAAGGAATAGTCTGTTCTGTTTTAATATTTAGACCTTGGATTTCACTTCATAAAGATTCCTTGAAGGTACAGCCGTCCTTTAGCCCCCAGCTTGTGTAAGAGCAAACCAGTGTGTTGTGCTGTGCTTTTACTGGAGGAGTCTCAAGTCATCCCTTCCATGAATCAAAGTGTTTAGGATAAATCTTGGTGGGTCTGGGCAAGGGATACCAGGTGGGACTGCAAACTGAGCTGGAGCTTTCCCCCTCTCACCGCTTCCCTTGAACTGACCGTTCTTTTCTCAGAGAGAGAGATTAAATGTTTTAAGTCTTGCACAACATAATTATCCAGCGCTTCAGTAAAAGGGAGAGAAGTGGTAATTTGTTGTGTTTGATATTTCAGATGTAAAAATCAATCTGAAATTATTCCAGATCAGCTTTAATCATCCTGAATAAGTAACGAAAGGGCAAAAAAAGTCAGAGCAAGCTTTTCACTCTGCTTTTGTTGACAATAAATGCTGATGTAGATGAAGAAGTTATCAGGGCTGAAGAGAGGAAGATGATTACTGGATAAATGGGCAAACTTCACTTTGGAGAGTTGTGCAACAAGAGGTAAGATTATAGAAGAGAAAATAAGAATTTGGTAGGGTCAAAGGCCTTTTTGCTACAACAAATATTTTGGAATGTTTGATGGAGTTGTTACAGAGGAGGTTAGCAGAAATAATGATTTCCTGATATTTAGACATGAAAATTTTGCAACAGTTGTTAATTTCGAAATCAAAAGATATTTTCCATGACTTTGAGCTATGTTGGTTTCATGTTGTTATACTCTAAAAAGCTGCTTTTTGGAATTATAGCAAAACAAGGGGAGTTTGTTTATTTTCCATCCCTTTTACTCTGTGGATTTTAACAAATACTGGGAATTATAGGTATATTTTCAAGGCAAAGATGGAGCCTTCCCCTATTATGCCGTATTTCCTTTTCTGATGCTGCTGTATCAAACTTCTTGGTGATGATATTCGTCACTGACTTATAATGATGCTTCCAAGGAGTGTGCTGCTTTTCTTCTGAGATACAGAAATTCGGGAGAACATCCCAGGAGCTCATCAAGTTATCAGAAAATATATTTTTTCTTTTCATTCTGCCCTGGCAAATGTGTTTTTGAACACTCCATGTTTTGCTGTGCAGTGTTGTTTAAAATCCAAAATGCATGCTTGCGGGAAGTGAAGTGAATGATTTGTGAATTGTGTAGCTGTGGAGGAACTGGTGGCAAGGTCTGGGGTGTTTTTTCTATGCTGATTGCTCAGGGATGTATTATATTATCTAATCAGAAGTCATTACCGGTTTATGCAGCATTAAATCAGACAGCCTTCCATACATACACTCTGCTGGGTCCCTCAGGGCAGGATGGTTCTCTAATGGATCACATTCCTGAGATCAGCTGATAGGGCTGCATCATTCCCCTTTGCTCACACAGATGATCTGCAAAGTGAGCAAACATTTAACTACCCCAGGAAAGAAGTCTGAAACTGAGTTTCCAAGCTCACATTCCTGCTAAAGAAACAGCCTTGGGTTTTGTTTGCTTGTTTAAAGAAAAAATAAAAATTATCCTTCTAGAAGGAACACCCAGAGTCAGCAGGTTTTTTAGAAGAGTATTTTTCCTCATGATGGTCATTCTTCCAGCACACCCATATTAATCAGTAATGGAAAGAACCTGATTTTACAAACTCAGTAGTCTGTGCTGAGATATGTGATGGCATCAGGTGGGCATAGGTGTGAAGTCACACTGAGCATTCACAGTTAACTCAGAATGTGCCATGAAATGTTTGTCTGGCAGAAGTATCAGAGCTCTGGTACAGGGCAAAGAAGGAGGATGAGGGTTGCTGCTAAGAGAATATGGAGGTTCAGAGGTGGGTCTGATTTTATTGATCTGCATGAAAAGAAATAAGTTAATATTTCCTTTATTTAAGAAGGATGTTTTGAAACTGAGAAAATCCTTTTCCACAGCTGTAGGATGCATTTAAATCACCCAGCGGAAGCAGTGATCTATATTCATGTAAATGTGTGTTGATGTCCCCTTGGAAGTTTAAATGAAACACCCACATCCAGGAAGCTGGTTAGCTCATGTGGGAGCACAATTGCAGTTCTTCATTAAACTTACTAGATGGGACATCTTTTTTCACTTCAGAAGCACTGAACTTTGGCAATTTATGTTTATTTGAGATAAAAGAGGCGAACTAACAACTCAACACTTACCACTTCTAAATAAGAGCAGACCTTGGTTACGAATTCATCATTTTTAAAAACTTACTTAATTTTTCTTGAATTACTCATTCTTATTGCAGATGGTTAGCACCACTCCCTGTTCTGTAGAGGCAGATTTTCTTTTTTACCATAACACAGCAACCTTCACCCCCCATATCCACAGGAAAATGTTTCAGAAGGTAGAACAACGAAAATGTGGATGCTTTCTCAGATGATATAAACTTGTGTAATTTTCTTGTCTTGGTAGGTAACATTAGTTAGCTAGTGTTGTAGCTCTTTTAGATCAGTGAAGTTAAACTGATTTATTCTGGTTGAGGGCCTATGGGGGATTTTATTTTTGGTGCAGATTGGGATCTTAACGGGCCTGTAGAATTTTAGTGCAGGGAAGGAGCTGTATATTAAACCTTATGTGAAAGGCCAAAGGCAAACTCTCCTTTTTTAATGAGCCCCATTATTTAGTTCCATGTATGTATCAGTGCTTCTATTTGAAACACAACCAGGTATTCTATTCACATGTGTTTATAACATTTTCTATGTAATGTTTTAGCAAAAAAAAAAAATGGGATTGGGACCCTTGCAGAGTAAGCTTTTTCATGAGTGAAGCTCTGAGCAAAATCTACAGCACTGTGCTGTATTATGTTGGGAAAGTAATGCCTCTGTAGCTTTTATCTAATGCTCAGCTTAGGCTTTCCATATAGGTCTGTTTGATTATTGCCCCTTGGAGCAGATAAGTGTATGGAATGATCTCACTCTGTTGTTAAGATAATTTCTCTTTGGGGATTCTGACCTTCTTCACATTTCAATGACATCATCCTTTTTACCGACTGTAAATCACTAATGTTGACTCCTGGCCTTGCTAATAAAACTTGCAGAAATACAGTATAGAATAAGAGAATACTTGTATTAATATTGTTAGATGTGTAACTAACTTTTAGCTGCTCAAAACTACTTTTTTAAAGGTAAACTTGGATAATTACAGCCTCATTTTATGTTCCTAACATGCCTGCTCTATGCCAACCCATACAGTATACAGAGCTACCTAAACTGTAACTTCAGTGTTTTAATTCTGTACTCTAAATAACTTTATTAATCAGCCTGAAATACAACAGCAAAAGGCAACGTTTTTCCACAGTGGCCAGCTTTTCAACTGCAGAAACACTGCAAAAAAATAAAAATGTATCAGTTTAGCCACAGCAAATAGCCTTTATTTATAGAAAAGACCAATTTTGCATGAACCAACAAAGACAATTTTCTCATTTAACACAGCAGGTTTTTGATGGATGCAAAATTGCAAATGATTCTTTCAAAATACCTCTGAACGGTGCCCATCAGTTTCCCCAGTAAATACCTTCATCTCAGCAGCCAGGGTGCTGCAGGGGGTGTAAGACTGCAAGAGCTGCAGAGAGTCTGAATGTTCTTGCCACAGCCTATTGCTGGGGTGAAGCAAAGAAATCCTCTTTCTTTTGTGTGTTCTTCCATGTGTTGTCTTACGTGCATTTTACCTTCTGAACAGCATGGCTCTTCTGTGTTATTGGTATTAATGCCTAATGCCTAATTAATGCCTCATATAATGATATTAAAATCAAGCAAATCAGAGCAGTGTTTTCAAATCACTGAGAGCACTCTGTGTACACTTTCACTATTTCTCCTGCATGTTCAAACAGCTTCCTCTTATGTTTGTGTGGCTTTTCACATGTAAGAGAAAGAGAAGATGGTTCCTACAAAGATATGATTGAGGGAACAGACACTGGATAGTTTGGGAACTAGCTGGAAGAAAGCAGAAACTAGTTTTGATTGGTTTTGATTTTATTTCATTGGGGGCACATGTCCTGTTTGGCTTGTTCATGTGATCTGTGTCCTATCCTAAACTAAAGGGCAGATGGACAAAATCTGAAGCTGCTTGGCAATAGCTGCCGATGTGTACAGTGATGTGCAAATACAGTTTCTGTGAAGCTCCTGTCTCTGGGGTGCATTTGCACAGGAAAAGCATAATTTCACAAGCCCTGCACTTGTGATAGCTAATCACAATTTTAATAACCACATCTCTCCTTTAAGTCATGTGTCAGTTCCAGGTCCCCAGTGATACCATAGATGTTTTTAAGAATTGACCGGAGTAGTGAAATCCAAGTGTGGAAAAGATCAGCTTTGTCTGATTTTCCTTTCCTTCCTTCCAGTTTCCTGCTTTTTGTCTTTGCCCCCTCTCCTTGATTTCTTAGGAAGCTCCATAGCTGTAGAATATAAGTCAAAAGACCAGCAGGATTGCATGTTGTTTGCAAGCAGCCAGTGCACCCCGTATTGATCATTTATTTTGCAGTACTCCCTCCAAGCAAAAACTAACCTGAAATCATCCTTCTACCCTTTTTATTTTTGATGTCATTCTTTCATGGGAGGTACTTGCCATTTTAAACTTTTTTTAAATGTTTTTAAGAAAATACAGCCTATCTTTCTCTAAAAAGACTAAAAGGAAAGAAATAGTGATTTTTTTTTCATAAGTCCAGACATTTCCAGTCAGAGTTACATTTCACTTTATAGATGTATTTTAAATGATCTGTGCAATTTGTCTTTGTTTGTGTTCAGAATTACGTGCTGTAGACAGTGACTTCAGGGCCTCTTAGAGCTGCAATCAGAAGGCAAATGGAAGAGAAATATTCTGAAAAAAGAACCAGACTGTAGTCTGTGTTGTGCTCTTTATGTATTTTTCCAGCTGGTTTTTCTTCTAACGTTCAGCATTCCTCATGGGACACTGATGCAAATCTGCATTCACTTCTTTTTTTTCCTCTTTGTATGTAACACACAGGGCCCAAAGTAAAGCAGTGATTTGCAATATTAGGAAATGTGGCTCGGTGTCCCTATCCCCAGTGTGAACGTGCACATTTAAATATGAATGAAAGTGGGCCAGAACCCCCTTGAAGCTTGGAGTTGATGCACAGACTGCCTGTTCTTTCCGGTTTAAGTACTGTACTTTCTTTTTTTTCCTTTGCTGAACAACAGCTACCATATGGGCTGAGCTTCAGCCAGTCAACTGCTAAATTACAAACACTCTTTTGACTGTAAATTGAATGGAAAAGGATGTCAGTTATCGCTTTCCTCCTGTGGCCACACCACAAGAGCACCTGCAGTAAAAAACTGGCATTCATGCTCTGAAAGGCACCACATGCTGCTATTGTGAGCTGAGCAGTGTCTAACCCTGGCTTTGCTTACCCCACTCCTGTCGCAGCGAGAAGATTGCAAAAGATAAGAGCCTCACTTTTGAGTACAAATTCACTCCGAGGCACTCTCAGCACTTACCCACCAGAGTGTGTTTCCACTAAAGGAAGTAAAAATCTGCTCAGGAAGATGGCTATCTGTGGTATCCTTCAGAGAGGAGTCCTTGACTAAGGCACGTGTTTACCAAATTTATTTTGAAGTTTGTTATGAAATTAGAACTCTGAAGGCTTCACGCTGTGACCAGTTGAGCTCACTCACAGGATTGTCTGTTTTCCAGCCTGAGTGCCAGAACAAAACTGTTCTGTTTCTGACCCGAGCAGAGGTATCCTGGAACTGAACCATTCCTCCATCCCCAGGGCGGGTTGGAACGAGAAGCCACACAAATGTGTGCAAGGAGAATCTGAGCAGGGAGGAACTGATGATGTCTGGCAGCAGCGAACTGGGTAACCCATTACAGGAGGCAGCTGTTGGGCCAAGAGAGATTCCTTGTGTCCTGACGTGGAATATGACAGCTGAGCAGGGGAGCAGCTGCCGCTGTCAAGGGCCTGCCAGCCCTTGGGTTCAAGGAAGGTGGGGAAACTCCATCATCTGCTGTGTCCATTAACTCTTCCTTTCCTAGGTAGATGCATGGTTTGTTATTGAACCAGCCAAAACGTTTATTCACTCTGTGATATAATGTTATTGGGAAGAATTGGCAGTTTAATAATTGGGGTATTTTATCTTCTGAAGCTTAAAACTGGCTAAAAAATTGGTGTTTCTGTTGAGTTCCCCAGTGGATTGTTTGATGGATTATGTATCTGTCTTATGGCTTTTGTTCAAAGACTCTCTAAGGTTCAGCACCATTTTTGAGTCACTAAGAGTAGTCATTACATCAACACTTAATGTGCTGAAAAAGGTATTACAGTGCTAAGGAATTTATGGGGTGACCAAATAATATTCAGAATGATAATTTACAGTTACTGGTTAGGAGTTAAAATTGTACTGGTTTGGGGCCTTGAGCATTTCTGCCACTGTTAAAACCCACAATGCTTGACTTGAACACAACCAAATAATTCTAACATTAGGCCAGCTGTGTGATTCTGGTATTATCTGGCAGCATATAACATCAAAGAGTTGATGTATTTTTATATATCACAATGTGTATTTGCCCTTCTCCCCAGAATTGAGTGGATGATAAAAGCTGCTGCTGTTTGAATAATCACAAAACAAGATGCTGATGTTCAAAAGTTGGTTTTAGAAAATGCTCTGTATCTTTAGAGGTTTTTAAAATGCTTTCTTCTGAGATAGTAAGTGACACCTTACATAATGAACAACGTCAGGTGGTTCATCCTTGGTTCTCCCAGCTGGGCTGCCTTTTAGCATTCATGCATATTACGACTACTTTAACATTATAATACATTTATTAAGCTTAGAGTTAGAGAATTAGTTGTCATTTATGGTGGTTTTTTGGATATTCATTTGTTTCCTACCATCTGTGCAGTGCTTAAAAATAATGGTCTGCATTTCCATTACCTGTAACATTTATGAATGTTTAGCCTTCACTTTTCCTTTTTTTTCTGATTCTGATAGTTTCATAGGTAAATTAGGCATATGTATAATATTTGTTACTTTTCAATAAAACCTGTAGCTGTTTTTATAATTTGTGTGATTCAAAAGAGTTTGGAGAGATGCTGTGGCATAGCTGGCAACTGGAAATCTTGTAGCTGCTTCACAGTGAAGGTTGCACCTTGTCTCTTGTGATGAACCTGTTTTTCACATCTTTCCTAGGTTCTCAAAAAATAAATATGGTCTGTCTTCTAGGAAAGCAAGTCCAAGTCTGGGAGAGGTGCAGGAATGTGTATTTTAAGCAGCATGTCTGTTTCTAGCTTTTCAATGTTCTCTTCCTCACAATTTCCCCAAGAGTATCTCCAAAATGTCTTGACTGACAAAATTCCAACTGTTTTTTCTTCACTTTTACCATGTCTGAGGAGAAACTTTCGGTGAATTGTTGCAAAGTTGTCATCAGGGTTCACCTACGTGATAGAGCCCTAGAGGAGAAAGGGAAGGAAGTGACTGGTCATCAGAGCAGGGAAAACTGGGGAAAAGAGGTTTGGGATTGTGCAGAGGGAAATGAGAACAGGAAAAAATTTCGGTGTGGCTAAAATGCATGTCTCCATTTCTGCTTCTTTCTGTCAGCCACAGTCCTGGGTTTATACCAGGAGCATCAGAGAATGCTTGAGGTTGGAAAGGACCTCTGGATGTCACCCTGTCCAACCCCCTGCTCAAGCAGTGTCACCTGGAGCAGGTTGACCAGGACCAGGAACAGTCCAGTTTTGAGTCCCTGCAAGGGCATCTCCAAAGCAGCTCCTTGCATTTGTGTTTATGCTTTTGCTGGACATGCCAAAGTCTTCCAGAAGGGAGATTTCTCCAGAGGCCTTGTAAGACCTGCTGGACTACAGAAGATCTTGGATGCCTCTCTTAACTGGGGGATGAAATGGGGTAGAATTCTAAATAAACATGAAAAAAAATCATGTAAGGAGGAAAGAGAGGAAAGCAGGTGTAAATGTGAACATCTGTTAGGTCTGGTTGTACCTACAAAGAAGTTTCTCCTGCTCCAAGAATTTTTCAAACCTTGAAAAGTCTTTGAATTGTGCAGTCATACTGTGAAATTCCTGTATCTGCTGGAGTCAGAGGTGGGAATTGTGATTTTTTTTTTCTTAAGTATGCTCTAGAAACAATATTAGGAGAGACAAACGCTATTCCTGTCCAGTGTCTTTTGATAAGCTCTGTGTGGGCTCGCATTAAGATATCCTCATTCTGAATTTGCTTTTCCTGAGAAGTATTTTTGAGTTACTAAAAATTGGTTTTTTATGTCATGTGTAGCCATCACTTACCTTAAGTCAAGCAGCTGCTTTTATATCCTGTTTTCCTGTCTCTTGCCAGGTTTGTGCCTGGTATGGGACATCTTGCAGCAATTCTTCTGCTTGGGACATGCCAGTTATGTAAACAGAGCTGGGATAGGTGTAGCTGCCTCTGGACTGTGTAAAATTAATGCTGGCAGCAGAGGAAGAGTTGGGCTGAAGTATCTTTCTTCCATTAGAATAAAAAAACCCTGAAAGTAAATGCCTGAACTGCATCTAGAGGTAAGCTGACCGTTTCTTTCAAAATCTAAAATATGGATCCTTCCCTTCTCCCTCCCCAGAATTCCAGAAAATATGATTTGTCTCTGATTACGGATGGGTTGAGGTTTTTTTAAAGCAAATGTTTTTAAATGGGTGGTTTCTTTGGTATGCTGAAAGAAAACAAATACATTCAGAAGGGCTGAGAATTTAACCCTGGGGAAGTGTTAAAGAAAAGCCAGACAAATTCTTGTGCCGACTCCCCGAGTCCTTTGAGTGACAGGTTCAGCACCGTTTGCTTAGTGACACTTAAAGTCATCTCAAAGCTCTTTAAGCTTTTGTCGGGGCTAGTCTGCCGAGCAGTTACACAATCCGAGTAGTGCCTGACTGAGCTGAAAGTCAGAGCCACACTGATTCAGGCTCTGCTGCCAGGGGAGGAGGGGAAAAACCAAACCTCTACCAAGTTACACCTACGCCGACAGTTCCCACAAGGCTTTGCTTTTACTTCTGTGCTCACAGGAAGGCTTTTCCTGCCTTTCAGTCATCAGCCCCTGAACATTTTTCCTCTCCAAAACACCCCCAGCTACCCGAGGGAATTCTAGCAAGTAAGTGAGTAGCCCGCAAGGGCCCCTCGCCAGGCAAACCCTCCAGCACCTTCTGGCATTTTAACCAGATGTTATTTACCTACATCTGCCTACTCACAATTATGAATGTGTCTCCAGTTTTTTTTTTTTTTTAAAGTGTAAAGTACAGAACTGGAAGAAACACTAAACAGTTAAAGAAATAATTTGTACTTATTCTCTGCTTGGTACTGTGCAACTCAAGAGTTGTCCTTAATGCTTTAAATAAGCTGATGTAGCTTTTCTTATAAAACAGAGATCTGGCCTTGGAAAGAAAGAAAGGTGGTTTGTAAAATGTGGTGGTATGGGAGGCTCTAAGCTTCCATGTTTCCTCAAGTCTCTTCCCTTTGTGTTTACATTTCTCCTGGTTGCTGAGAAGAAACAAGTTTCCAAGGGCTCAAGGTTCTTTTCAGCAGCACCCAGAAGTCTGGCACCTTACCCTGACCTTGTAAGACTGCAAAACTGGCCTGGAAATTAAATGGAAACAGACTCTCTCTTGAGAGTCCAGCTCTCTCCTACTCCTGATTGGGCCAGAAACACTGTGAGAACAGACAGATTTCCTAGCAGTATCCTGGCACTTTTTTACTCGTTCCCGGCCAAAACCAGAAAGTGTTAAAAAAAAAAAAATCTATACGAAGTGGGAGGAGAGGAGAGCACTGGATATTTTTAAAACACAAATCTTATCTGAGTTTTGAGAAGAGTTTTGGGTCAGTTACTTTGTCTGACTGGTTCATCTACCCCTCTCCTAATCCCTGTGTTTACTGCAGAGCTTTGTGGTTTCCTTCCTCTGGTCCCCTCGGTTATCTGGGTTGGCACAGAGCCTGGGTTCTGCTTCCCTTCCTCACTGTGCACCTTCATGTCCCCAGCCACTGGATCCTGCAAAGGCAAGTCTTAATTCTTCACAGGCATTTTTTGTGATTTGCAGCTGCTTAGGGGTGCCCTTGGCAGGCTGTCATGCTCAGCTCTCACTGCATTGCCTTCAGCTTGGCCTGTAGTTTTTGGTTTGCTCCTTTTTTCTTTCTCTGGCTGCCCTGAAGTGCTCAAAGAGCTGCTGATAGCCCATGGAAAACTCACCAAAATATCCCACAGAGAACACATACTTGCTTTTACCCTCCTTTCTTGTGCCATGTTCATTTTTATTAGGGGGAGCTGAGAAACCAGGACCTTTAGGTTTTGGGTGATCTGCTTGTGCTGTTTTAAGACATGATATGCAGGTCTAGATCTACCTTCTCTTTCTGCAGCAGAACCAGCTGGAGCACCATCACCACTGCATCCAGCACAGCCTTTTAGTCCTATGACTATCCATTGGTTCCTCATCAGGGACTTGCTCTGCAATCAGCTGTACAAGCAACTACTTCCAACTTTCCCTGGTTTTCTGTCACCCCAAATTATCTGGATAGATAATCCTCCACTCTTAAGTTCAGCTCCTTCAGTTTTGTGGTTCCCACTGGCTTTTTGTTCCCTTTATCCCTTGTTTTGAGAGCTCTGGAAGCAAAGCCCCAGATGTTTCAGTACTCACATGATTCAGGATTTTAATTTGCCTGGTAGGTGAGTAATGATTTTGTAGGGAGGTAAGGAGGCATCTTCTGACAGGATTATGGCTTGGTGTTTGCCTGGCTCCTCAACTTGTGGGTGCTGTACCACCTTACAGGTGGTGTTAAGCACTTTAAACCACACTGAAAGGCATTTTGCAGCTCAGAAACAGGTGACCTGACAAGCTGCCCCTGCCCTGCCTCAGACTGCCATGGGTGACAAGCCTGGAGATGAGGCTTGTTTCCTAGTTAGGGGATTTCAGAAACTTGCTGGTCCATCTTTAATTAGGAAGGTTTGCTAAGTTCTCTTTAGCTGCAGCTGTCACGAGAAGCTCAGTGTGGCCACAGGCAAAGACAGCATGTGAACAACAGAGCCCACCCTTTGCAAATCCTAGCAAACATCCTGTGAGGCAATTTTCAAGAGCTTGCTCAGCCTCTGTGTTTATCTCCTCCCACTGAGTGGAAATTTTGGTGTTGAGTAGGGTGAGGTCAGTGATTTGTTGGAACCACACCAACTGCAGGTACATGTGGATGCTTGTCTGTGCCACACATCTGTGAATCCCTTAGGTACCTCGCTTTAAGGGACAGAGCTGTCCCCTTATGTCATCTTAACACGAAAATAGCCTGAAGCATGAGAAGCCAATGTATAGATGCACTGGCAGTGATTTCACAAGTCATTTTCAAATGAGGAGCACTTGCTTTGAAAGCCAGTTGGATGCTTCAGATACCAAACTCAGAACCAGGTGGCCACTTCTGTATTTCTTCCTACCTCGCTGTGTCTGCTTCAGGCATTGGAACTCTGCCCTCCAGACTTCTTTACTACAATGGTATAACCTCCTTTATTCCATCATTAACAACTGTGTTGGATTTTATTTTGAAAATGTTTTCTCTGTGTACTCCCATCTCTCAGATTTTATTCCAAACCAATTTTAAGGATTGCAACCCCTGCAGGAGTCCCTACAAATCTTATGACTGAACCTCATGACAACATCCTCTTCCATGTTGTTGATTAATCTTTGTTCTCTTGAAGGTTAGGAAGTTTGCACAAATAAGAAAGCCTTCTCTATTACTCAATAACCAGCCCAACTTACATCCTAACACTTCAGTGGAAAATCTGACTGTTGTGGGCCAAAAGAATCTAACCGTGTTACCAAAGACATTATGCAAGACTAAATGAAGTTACATTTTCTTCAGACTATTCAAGTCTCTGCATAATTCACTTAGTATCTTAATCATCTTTTTGAAGAGTCCTTACTTTCTAAAAGGTCAGAAGTAGCCTAAAAATAGTTACTATCATCTGATGGCTGCTTTGCTGGATATGAGATTTGATTCCCAATAGGCAAGATTTTCACATCATAAACCCATAGTTATCCTGGCAGTAATTAGCATCTTTCGGACGGTCTGATACAGAAATGCAAAGCTTGGCTGGGTACTCTTTGCTTTCAGAAAGTGCTATTTATATGGTAAGTTCTTTGGGGCAGGGACTGTCTCGTGTTATGAATGCTTCATACAACTGAATCTTGAATTGGTTGAGGCCTGAAGGCACAAATGTAATTCCAAGAATAGTGTGATTGAATGGACGTGAAGACTAAGCAACTTTCTCAGTTCTAGACATGACGTCAGAAAGAGATTGAGGTGGAAGTGGGAGAACTTGTACTGTGCAGGCTATCTGCTGTTTGGATGGAAACAGGACTTCATTCTCTAGGTTTATCAATGGGTCACTGTTAGTGAGTACTCCCAGTTCACTTAAACTTTAAGGTCTCTCTGAGTACAGGAATTGCTCTTAAAATCTTGAATTAATCTGGCTCCTTTTTTAAAAATAGCAATGAGAGAAACCTTTTACTTGCTTTGGTTCTACATTGAATGCTGTGGCTGCTGATGGTTGTTAGTAGTGAGAATACATGTAATAACAAGTGCCAAGCTTTAAGGTCACTGCAAGCTCAGGATTAAGACATGAGAAGACACTAAGTGAGCCAAATCTCTTCCCAGGAAATGAAGAACTTTTTTCTATACTTGTTTTGACTAAGAGAATAAAATCCAATCATATATAACTCTTTGTTGCTTGATCAGGACATGTAAGAGAAATGAAGATAGACCTGGCAGGCAACCTTATAAACACTGATCTTAAGAGTCGAATACCCAGATGTTAACTGGATCCAGAAAAGTGATAAATATCTTCCTGCTTTAAAACTGAAGCATGGTTATTTCAACTGGCCAAGGTCTTGCTGTTCACCCTTTACCAAGCAGAGCAGAGCATTAGTAACAAGGAGCTAAGGTACCCCATAAACTAGATGTTGGGTTCCCACTACCATCCTCCTCAGTCTTCTGCACAACTGCACCTCAAGATCTTATTCTTTGAAGATCTTTGTTAATGTCCTCACAGGATGGAAGTTGTAATAATGTTTCTGATATTTATTACCTAACCTTTTCTTTTCTAAAGCTGCTCTATTTCTTTCCCTTCTTCTTCATTTTGCAGTTGGCTTCAAGAATGGTAGGAAGAAATCAGGAAACCCACCTAACATATTTTTAATGCTGACCAGATAGGAAGATTAATGCCTGGCTCCAGCAGCTAACCTGTTTGGTTCAAAAATATGTTCAGTTATGCTGCAAACTCCCAGTGGGGCAAGGCACCTTTCAGCAGGGTGAGCACCTGTGCTTAAAGGCAGTGTGGAGAAAAAGCAAGGACTGAAGCTGCTCAAAGCAAACAGCTCCCTCTGCTCTAGCAGCACAGCTGAACTGCTGGGACAGGCCACAGGTCTGCCTGGACCAGCATCTTGTTTCTGATGGGAGGACAACAGCTTTTATGTACGCTTTATATGTATATATATGTAGAGTGTATGTCTAGGTGTGTATATATATATAAATATATATATATATCTGGAGTCAGCCAGAATTTTCCCATCTGCCCACAAATTTTGTATATACAAATATATATATAAAATATATATCTTTATATACATATAAATAGAGTCAGTTACATAGCTCTTGTGTCTCCTTTGTATCTTCTGAGGAGAAGGAGGAAAGGGGGATGGTGTAGTCTCCAACCAAATACTAAGTGAGGACATACACTCAGAATGAAGTTTTTAGCCATAGATTAGTTGTTTATGCAGTTTGAGTTGTTGTTGTCCAGTAATTAGTATGCAGTGGCTGGAGGAACTGCTAGCACTAGTGGTGACATAGCTCTAACAGAGACATCACCAGCCACCAGGAGTAGATACACAAGGGTAATGTGAGCATGTAGGGACAGATACTTGCTACTGAGAATGTGCCTGGATTTGGAAAAATAATATGTATATCTGTATGGCAGGAGGTTTGGCCTGACTCCATCTCCTGCTCACCTACACATACAACTTCTCATACCTGCAACAACACTGTTCAGTGTCCCTTATAGCTCTCACAGGTGTTATTAGAAGCACAGTGTGGACATTTTCTGCACTCTGACTCTGTGAAATGGGTCAGGTTTCAAAATCCATTAGTACCTGTGGGTTAATGAGCCTCCCTGCTCCTTTCCAGCCAGGTTCTGCTTTGAAACTCATGGTTTTTTAGCACTTTTGGAAAATACCTGCCTACACCTGCCTCTTGGCTCCCCCTCCTTTTTTAGGTGGATCACAGTACTTTAACAGAGTTGAAATAGCAGTACATTGGGCATAAAATTGGGTTTAATGCTGTGTTTGCTTCCATGTTGGGTTGTGACCTCTTCTAGTCTGCACGAGACCACAGAGAGAATGGAGTTTAATAATAAAGTGGAGTCACAGAAAGATAGAGAAGATGCCACTATAGGTCATTTCTGTGCTACAGTTTCATCTGGGCAGGACTGAATATAACTGATTCCTATTCTTGACAGGCCGTTTGACATTTCTGTCTTCTGCAGCAGTTGGATTCTGGTTTGCACTCACACACTGGTGCAATAGCTTCTGCTCAGTTTGAAAGGAAAGAATAGATAGGAGTCCTTGATATGCATCTAAGCAATAATTTCCTCTTGCAGCCAAACCTCCCTGGCACAGGTCGCTGTACCACCTCAGAGCTGAGTCTTGTAGATGAGCGGCATTTAAAATTTACACAGCTTTTAATATGCCCTGGGGCAGCCAGTTTTCAATTACATTCATGCCTGCACCTTCTTTTCGATATGCAATGGTTAACCCTTTTGATGCCCTCTCACAGTGCTACCTGTGCCAGTGCTGCTGGGCACTCCCAGGAACAGATCAGTGCACGCTGACACACTTCCCAAGGTAGGAAGTCAGCCACACACTCAGCTGTTTCCCTTTGTGTTGTTGTTATTGTTTGAAATGCCATTAGTGAGGCATGAAAATATTCTTTTCTCAAGGTTTTTTTCACAGGATTTGTCATGATCTAGGGCACAGAGAGATATTTTTTTTTCCTCTGCTCTGCTACCATGTATGAGTGGTACTTGGGCATGTCCCCTTTCTCTCAGGAACCATCTAACTGAAGGGAACTATCAGCTTCTCTCTGGGCACTGGCACCAGCTGGGAGTTTATGAGCATGTTTATCTTCATTTGATGCCACTTTCACCCTGCCCATCCTGTGGTTTGTGCTTGTTTCCTTGTTAAAATGACCCATCCCATATTCTTGGAGGGTCTGCTGTGTCTTTTGTTTGGCAGTATATAGAGTTAGAAGGATCTGCAGAAAATGTTGACAGATGAGTTAAGCTAATGATCCCTGAGTTATCCCTAGCAATCTTGACTCAATTTGGCAGTGGAAGCAATTTAAGGAGTGAACTGCTTATTAAAATGACCTTTACTGCATGTGTCTGTACTCAGTAATTGATACAGATTAGGCAGGAGTTAGTCTAGCTTTTTATAATGGATTAATCCTGGAAAGCTGAATTATTTTTTTTTCTTGGGAGCAGGTCAGAACAATTCTATGGTTGCTGCAGGCTTCTGTGTTCTCTGGTTCTGCAACATCCCATTACTCAGACTCCTTAAGGGATCAGTGCATGTGGAATCTCTGAAAGAGACACGCACTGTGCAGTTATAATGGTACCTTTTAGCAAATAATGCCCTCGAAACAGTGGCACAAAGCCAACCTAACTGTTTTAAGGACAAAACAGCTGTGATGTTTAGTATAAATGGGGGTCTTAATTTCATTTTATTCTATGTTGCATGTGGAAGCACATCAGGACAGGCACACACACACTGTCCAAGGAGCAACAGCAGCTCTATATGTAAGACTATTCGGTTTAGGAGCATTGATGTTCTCAGGAATGCATGCATGTACCAGCAGAGGGCACGCAGACTTCATTAAATGGGGACACGTGCTAATTAATAAATCTCAGAAGTAGGTAGGAATCTACCTGCATCTGTCTCATTCCCAGACAAAGCACTCATTCAGCTGTTCAGAAACTGCCCGTTCCGACAGAGCTGCGTTATCTCAAACAGTCAGGAAGCGAGGGGGCATAAAGCATATGTTTGGAATTACATAATCTGTAGTCAAACTGTGATCATGTTTCATGTTCATGCTTAGTCAGACTGTGGCAGTGATTAGGGTTGACTAAACAGTTACTGTACCTCCCATTTTTTCCATTGTGTGGCATCTGCTTGCTCTGTTCATCGTTAAAAGTCTCGATCCAGGCAAGTGACACGGAGTGTGGATCAGCCCATAATGAATTAGAGAAAATCAGGGAGTCAGCAGTTTTTATAGTATATTAATACAGGATTATTGGGAAATGTGAACTTAAAAGGAAGGCTATCTGCATTTTAGAAACTAAATCAAAGCTAAACTGTACAGTAGACTCCTCTGTTTTATCCTGCCTATGCACTTGCAGTACATTCATAATCTTCATAAAGGAGAAAATGAATTGGTGAAATAGGCTGGTTTATGATAATATCCCATATGTTATCAGATTCATGCAGGCAGAATCACACTAATGAAGAGAAATTGCAGTTTGTATAGGGCTTGCAGGCCTCGCTGAGGCAGATTAACAGTGGCGAGGGTAAGAGGCAGCACACTGCCTTGGCAGGCTGCCCGAGAACTAATCAATGCAGATGGAGTCAAAGGGACTGCGAGTCTGATTCCCAACAGTTTCATCTCAAAACAGGAATGACTGTATCCATCAGTGCTCCTTGATAAGACAGCCTTTAAGCTTGTGGTAAGAATGAACCCATTTGGGGAGGCAGAGGCTGAGCAATACTAAAAGCGATGACTCCACATGCGGTGCAGGGGAGAGGTGGGTGTTTAATTTTAGCTGCTGACCTGATTTCATGCTGAATGACAAGTATCTATAGGAATCCTCAAGGGCCAATCAGTTGCTATGCTAGTGAGGCTTTTGGAGAAACACTTTTAATTTTATTCAAGTGATGCCTTTAAGGAAGCAATTATGATTTTAGCTCTCAGAAGTTCTGACTCCTTCAGGTTGATTTCAGCTAGTGCTAAGCTGTACTTCTTTCATGTTTCGTGTTGCTGAAACTGAAGTCTAACTCAATTATGGAACATGTAATGTTCTGAAATACCCTGATTTTCCTCTGCTGTTCAGTTTTTTCACTAATATGAAAGCAAATTTGGTGCAGAGTCAAAACAATTGACATCCTTTTTCCATTTGCATGTACATCCCAAAGTAATGTTTAGAAAATAAAGGAACAGCAGAGCCTTATCATCGAGGAACTCCTTTGCAGAGTGTTCTCCTTCGTGGCTTTGTGCTTGAGGAAAGTGTATTTGTGGTGACCTGGGAGAGAGCTTTCATTTTTCAAGAAGAAGACTGGCAAAGATTTTAGTCCACATATCATCAAGTCCTTTGTCATAGAAGACATTCATGAAAAAAATATGGGAGTTGGGCCCACACATGGGGCAGATGCTTCACTTTTCACTGGTGATAGAATCCTGGCCACCATGAACATTAGTCACTTGGAGTACATCCCTTGGTGTAGTGTGTTTCTAATCAAAAATGAGGGCTGCACTCAGCCAGGAGCTCAGACTCAGATTGTTCAGCGTTATTTAATGTTTAAATATTAAGTAGTAGGGCTTTTAATGCTGATAATAACATGTGGTTGGATGCTCAGTTGTTATGTTCATGCTCCATTCCGCTGCTGTTACTGGCTTATATAGGTAGGGTATGGATCCAGGTCTGGTTCATGCCCATCCTTCCATAGGCATATTGATTGATTTGAAAGTTCCTGTTTGAAGATCACTTTGCATTATTCCCTCACCGCTTTTGACTTCAGTGAAAAATGGCTGGACCCAAATGCCAGGCTTTGTGTGGATGGGATTTGTTTGTTTTCTGTGGCTAGTTGCTGACTAGAACCTCATCTGCACGTTTGTATTGGCTTTTTATTTTCACTTGTCTCTGAATCTGTCCAGTGATTAGTTTGTTGACAGATGGCTTTTCCCTTGAATAAGATACAGTGACTAGATGTTCTGAATGTCCCAGAAGGGCTCTGGCATTTGTCCTCAGGACAATGAAAAACACCCTGGCATTTTCTGCCTTCTCTGAATTTGCCTTTCATTTGTGTATTGGATGGATTCCTCCAAGGGTATGGAAGAAAAATGTTAAAATGTAGTTATAACAGGAGAAATGACAGGTCAAAAAAGCCTTTTCCTTAGCATATCTGCAGTTTCTGTGTATTGCAGTTTACAGTTAGTTGCTTCAGTAAATAAATGTGGGGTTTACCAGAGTTTGAAGCTAATACAGCAAAAATAAGGATAGGTTTTATTCCATTTGCTTTTGTTTTGACTAAGTTCCCATCCCTTGCACCCAAGCAAATGGTTTGAGGCTCCGAGGTTGCACAAACAATGCAGACAATGCAGTAGAAAGACAACAGGGTTTTCACATGGCTACAGTGGGAGCTGTGGGACGTTTCCTCAGTGGTGATGTGCAGGGAGAAAAGAACTTAATCTGACTCTGTCTCCAATTTGAGTCTGCAGGACTGGCACCTAAGGGAGAGGAGGAGCCCTCTCCCTATTGTCACTATGTTGCCCAGTTTTGAAATGGAACTACTGAAATGCAATCACTGAAACACACTCAAACCAGGCATCCTGTGATGCCTTTTCAAAAGAGAAAAGAATCTCAAAATTATAATACTTGATATAATCTCTTAATCACAGCTTTCTTGAAACAAAAACCTTCTAAGAGCATCCTTTCTTCAACAGTTACAGACAAAAGAGCCTCATCTGAGTAATGCACTTGCTGAACCCCCTGTGCTGCTGCAGGTGGGTGCTAAGGACAAACTTACCCTTTTCCCCAGTGACAGGGATGTGCAGAAATCCACAAATCCATCTTCTGCTTTTTCTTTTTCCCCGCACCAAATTCTTCAGTTCTGTAGCATGTGAGTCAACTTGTAAAAATGACTCACGAGCTCATTCCAGCCTTCTGAATTGGGAGCCCAATTAAAATACTACTTGCAATGCACATATTGAAGAGAACGAAAAGTGTCTGTTCCTGAGTGTCAGGCATTAGCATAGCATATCTGAAGGCCTGTCTTGAGCTAGTCTGATACTTGCCAGCAGGAAACTTTGTATATAATTAAGATTCAACTAACAACAACAAAAAAAAAAAATTCAGAAAATCAACTCAGGTAAAAAAAAAAATCTAATTGAAGTATAAATGGTATTAATTATAAATCTGTAAAACTTTATTAGTTGTAAAATATTGATTTATTTATATACATACAATGCCATTCTTGGATACAATGTTTTATTTATAAGACACTGAAAAGGTAGTTTTCCTGCAGGGCTACTATACCTGGCAATCAGCTTCTCCTGTTGCTGGTTTGACTTTTGAACAGACATTGTCTGGGGTTTAACCTGGTGTCGCGTGGGCAGGTGCAGGGGCAATTCTTCACAATCTCAGTCTTTGGCCTTCAGTGAGTCTTTACATGACCACCAGCCAATCTTTCTGTCATTGCCACTCATGTAGGTGATCTCACACCAGAAACAACAGCGCCAGGGCTGAAGTTGAGTGCACTGCAGGTCAGAGAGTGACTCAGTGGTGTCAGTCCCAGCTTTCCTGGCACATTTCCTTTGTGGTGAGGTGAGAGCTTAGTCATGCTGCAGGTCCTGTTCACATGGTACTAGTATCGACTTAGACTTTGAATTGTGTAAGTCATATACAGTCCAAAATCAGTCATTGTCCACACCAGCACCACATCAGCAATCAGATTTTTGCCAGCAGGCAAAGTTCTCCATTGAGAGCATGCAGGCTGAGAAACATGTTCTCCAAGCTCGGCAAGGACGATGTGTGGAGTTCACATGACACCCTTTAACTAACACTGCTTTCTGGCATATATGTCATAGCACTTTTACCTCCAAGATGTTTCTGTGGCATCACTGTGAACCTTAGGGCAAGAAGGTGAGAAATGCAGCAAAAGGCAAGGAATTACTCGAGAAGATGTTTGGCCATGGCCCTTCTTTTCCCAGGCTTCTGTGTGACTGGGACAGAAGAGAGGTCATACCTAGAAGCAGCACTTGCTCCAGTTCTCCTCCCTGGTCCCACTCCACCACTGTAATTTATGTCTCATTTCCAGGGCAGTGGGTGTGAAATGTCAAAGTTTGTGAGCCTGGTGGTGCCACATTACCAGCTTATGGATGAGCAAAAACCCCAATCTTACATTATTGACAAAAGCAACAACCTTAAATGGTACTTCCCATTGAAGTACTTAAATAAACCACTATTCCAGCTCAAGTTCTTATTGAAAAGAAGAAAATAACTAGTCACACACTGTGGGAACTACATCCACAGAAATATATTTTTCTTCAAGTACAATTGTAATAGTAATTGTGAAGATGAAGAATTATCTTTATTCTAGCAAAGTTCATGCAAAACAAATGTGCACATATTGTTGCCACTTATCAGTATGTAAATAACATATATGAATAATTACCAGTAGGTGGTAGTGTGTGTTTTTCAGATAAGTTTGTGAGTTAGTGCTGCAAGTGTTTCATATTTGAGGTGATTTAGAAAGATCCTGTCATCTTTAATGTATGATCTCAAACCATCATTGCTTTGAATTCAGTCCCTGATTTCCCTGATTTGATAGTTTTGTTTCACAAACATCAGCCTATCTCAGAGAGGCATATTTTGATTTTCTTTTTCACGCTTATGGACAAACCTAACTGGAAACATTTTGAAAAGTGCCAATTATTGTGAGCCCCGAGAATTCAAATGCATGTATTCATTGGAATGATTGGATTGCTCTCTAGCGTTTCATTTTAGGAGGAAAGCTTTTGATAAATAAATGCATTATTTTAATGATGTATAAACCTAGAATTATAAGCTTAGTATTGCTCTGTCACAGAAGCTGTTTTGAGAATTCCTGAAAGAGCTTACTCGTAAAGGAGCAATGCAGTTACTGGACATCCTATTCTCTTCAGTGTCTCACTGTGCTTTGTAAAGAAAGGACAGAAGTGACCATTTGGAAGAGACCAAAGGTTTTGTTGGAAAACATCACCTCCTGGGCTCCTGTGTTATTCATTGCTGAGAGTAAGCTGTACAGAGTCAATGCTGGTCCCCCAATTCCTCATGCAGGAAGAGATGCCCACTCTCCCTCCTCTGCGGTATTACTGCTTCTCCTCTGGGTATGTGTGTGGGGTGACACTCGTCCTTCCCCAGGTGAAGACCAAACTGACCTTGCAGCCCCTCTGATCCCTCCTACTGCCTCTGCTGGGCTTTTGGGAAGGGACTTCTTTTTTGTTTGGCGGAAGAAGGGGATGCCAGTGGTAAAGATTCTTTCTGTGGCATTGCCTGCCAGGAAGCGAGGCAGAGGTCAGGAAATGCACTATAAATACTTCTGCAGTAACTCAAAGGCAGTCAGTGTTTTGGTTGATTTGTTTTTCCTGGGGTGCATGAGACTGCTCTCCTATGTGCAGGTGTCTGATTCATGTGGGCCTTCCTTTTTCTTTCTTTTCCCACTTGTTTCCTGCCTCTGCAATTGTTGCTTGCACTTGCAGCACTTTTACTCGGCCCGGCGGTCCCACAGAACGCAATTAGGTTATTTGTGCAAATGCTTTTCATCATGAATATGGTCCACAGAGTCAGACCTTTTGCTTCTTCCTTCTGCTTCTAACCTGTCCCTCCCAAGTTTCCTTTCTCATTGTTTTTCCTTTCACTTATGTCTGCCTGCTGTTAGAGCAAGCTAGCAGAGAAGGAAGTGGGGGAGGGCTGTTTCTGCAGGGGTTTCAGTGCAAAATAGGGCTTATAATTTCTCAAGCAGATTAGGCTCCTGGCTCCTCTTGGCATGCGCTCAGGCTGAGAGAATTGCTCATTGCCAGGTGAAGTTAATGTGTTTGTGGCACCAGTGTCCACAACCTACACTGGCAGGAACTGTAGGGAATGTAAGAATGGGTAGTAATTGCCTCTTTCCAGAAGCAAAACTGTAGTAACCCAGAGGAGCTGTGCAGAGGACATCTGTGTCTGTGTCAGGTTTAACAGATTCCCACTGAGCTCAGGGAGCTGTGGTCCTCCTGCATGTGGAGAAAGCCTTAGGTATGCTGATGGCCAAACTTCCAAAACAGAAAGCTTCCATCTCTGGTGGCGAATGAGTCCTGGTTCCACTTTACTGCAGCTTGATTTATATTTACTTCTTTACATAATTTTTTGTTTGTTTGTTTCAAAGTAATACTTACAGTCTCCATTAATGAAAGAAAATGCAACATGATAGAAATAGGTGCTGGAGGTGGTCACACAAGCTTGCAGCCTGCTTCCAGTCCCATGCAGCCATGTCCAACCACTCCAGAACAGAGGTGGAATGTAGTTAACCTGCCCTATTTGCCTTTCTGTGTTAGCTATTGTTCTTAGCCTGTTCCCTTGGGATCTCAGTTGACTGCAGTAGAAGGTGTGATAAAATCTGATTTGTGAAGAAATAATTCATATTGACTGGAAATGATATCAAGTAAGCCATCCAAAGTTGGAGTCCATTTGGAAAATGCTGACCTTAATGTTTCTGTTCTGCTTTCTCAGTTTCAAATGGCAACTGCTAGAGGCAAACTCAAGTAAGAGACATCCATGCTACACATGTGTGTGTCCTCCCTAATAGGTAAATGTACCTGTGAGTATCCTGATAATAGAAAACAGATTAGTGAGAGTTGGTTTCATGTTTGGAGATTGAGTTTCGTGAGAAATGTAGACTACTGAAGGGAGGAAATCTCAGGGTCGGAAACTGGTTCTGTCGTGGAAGGCAAGAAACCACAAACTTGGTAGTAGAGAAGTGTTGCAGAAACGAGAATAGAGATGTTGATTTAGCAATTGAAATCAGACATGCCAGAGACTTTTAAATCGGGGTTTATTTTTATAGAAAAAAAATAGTCCATCCTAGAGCAACAGGATCTCTGCTGGATGTTTCTGTTTCTTCTTATTTGGTGCATTGGTGACATCACGATGAGTCTCAAAACTCCTTGGAGTTTTCTGTTCAGAATTAAGGAGGAGAGTGGGAGGTAGCTTTGTCTAAATGCACACAATATATAATCTATGAATGAATACAAAATGTGAGCTAGATGGGACATTGTTCCTGGAACAAGACCAACACATCCATGCTACCGAACTCTAAAGAGATATTCCTTCTCCAACTGTATGTAGCATGGGGTTTTCCCTAGCAATGTTCCATATCCCATACACACAAATTCCCTTGAATGTGGCTGACCTGCCTTTGTCCTAGTCTAGACAGTCCCAGAGCGGGGCACATTGCTAAGGATTTTCATCTGACTCCCAAAGTGCATTTCCTCTGGATTCAATTTTCATTCTTGAGTTAACATTGTCTGAAAAACAAAAATGAAGACTATAATAATTGTTATTTCCATCTTCCTTACAGCATTTTCTCTCAGCTAGGAAGGAGGAAAAGCATGAGGGTGACACACTTCAGTTCACACTCTCACTCCAGCTGCCAGAGCTGTAGAAGCTGGGAGGCTTTGGCAAGGCAGATTGGGTGAGGCTGAGCTGGGGCTTGCTCCATTACATCTTCCCACGACAGCTGTGGGGGAAGTCCTGACTGGGAACCTTTAACAGTGATCCAGATACATAAGTCAGAAGGATATGAACAAACCTCCAGCTCACTGGCTGGAAGTGGGAGAAAAAAAGTTCTAGAAATCCCATCAACTTTTACCCAGCACCTTTGCTTCCTGATATAGGCAGTGCAAGTTAAAAGTACAATTGAGGGTTTGGGTTCTTTATCTGAAGTACAATTTTGACTGGCAGTTACTCAAAGGCAGTAAAAATGGAAGCATTATGCTTTTTTCAGAGTCCCTTCTCGATGATTGTCGTTTGAGGAATGAAGATGTCAAATTTGCCACGTTGCACAAAGTTATGGCAGCTGTTCCATATTGCTAGATTGGAAATTAAAATGGAGATCTATTCAAATTGTCTGACACTTCCAGCAAGCTTGAAAGCAGTGCTTTAAAATATAACAGAACTCTAATTTGGGTCCTGAGGGGTAGCAGTAACACTGAAAGCAAACGTCTTTTTCCAAATGGTCTTTAGCTACTTGGTGTCTTTTCCTCTTCGTTGCTAAATTCTGCTTTTAGTGGCAGCCATTTGATCCAGCTGAAGTGAACAGGATTGCTGAGAACGTCAGAGACCAAATCCTAAGTGAGAACATTTCAGCAGGTCTAGTCTGTTATGACAATAAATATTTTCAGGAATGTTTAAGCTATGCTAACCTTTAAAAAACAATGGCTCACATTTCTATTTTCTTTCTTCATAAATGTCTGGTGCCTGAATATTCTTAACAATTTCTTCATCTAAAGATAAGACCGGATTTATCTCTATCTGTAGAGGGTAATGCAATCTCTTAGTTTAGGAATTTGTTGGGGTCAGCCTTTGCCTGTCAGCGCACAATCAAATCTGACTTTTGATCCTAGTGCTCCTGCTTTAGTAACACTAATTTTATGAGGACTAGAAAACTCATAATATAGGATATTGTTCTCTAAATCACATGTAATTCCAGACCTATGCTTCAGAACTCAAAGTTAGCCAGCCTGATTTGTTGTGACCATAAAATGATGGTTAAAAGCATTAAATTTTTTATCTAATAATTCTTAATCCACAGAAAGAATGCACTGTTGACATCTCTTTGCGTTTTTTTATTGTCCTGAATATACCAGTTCATCTCACTCATAGTGATCACTAATCACTACAGTAAATGTACCATGGTAATCTTCAGGAAATATTTGAGGGTTTATAAAGCACTCCATCAAAAAAACCAAAAAAAAAACCAAAAAAAAAAAACCAAAACAAAATAAACAAGGCCAAGTAGATTCTGTTGTTCCTTTTGGGTGAAATTCACCTGCCTAAAGCAGAAATAAATACATGACAGACTCTTCTGCTAACGCACCTCCAATCCCACTGCTATCTGTTCTGTTTTGCTTCCCACACATCCTGTAATGACGAAGATACTCTGTTCTAAAATACCATTTGCATTTTCAGGGTGGCACTGGAAATTATAAAGGGCTCAACAGGCCCTGTAAAGAGCAATGTGCTATTGATTAATCTGTCCTCTGGATGAACCCTGGTAGAGCTGTATTTCCAAAATTCTAAAATAATCTGTATACAAATAATGGCAGGAGGAGTGCTCTCTGGGATGATATGACTACATAAATAAGCAGTTCTTCAGTGCAGCATGTGGTTTTCTAATTTCCAGTAAAATGGAATGAGTCACACATGACAACAACATTGCCACTAACCAGTGTGGCATGGCATCTGAAAAAGATAGCACTGGAAGGGTGTGAACTGCAGAGCAGATGATGGGGCTTGAAACATCTTGTTTGCTTTGGCAGAGCAACCAAAATCTTGATGCTTTCCCACAATCTGCTCCAAGGATATAGGTTTTGCTGTGCTGTATCAGATTATTACCCTGGGAATTTGTGTGTCCTGCCTTTTCCAATGGACAGCTCTTGATGCTCCAGATTAAGATAAATGCCCAGACTCCCCACAGGGGAATTCCAAAGTTAGATGGTGTTTCTCCAAGTAGGGCTTACATTACTGCAGAATTACCAGGGGAGATTTTCTCTCTCTGGTACCAAATCATAAAGGATACATCTAGTCAGGCAAAAAAGGGCCCAAGACAGCTCTCAAGTCCAGGTTCACATACCATACATATTACTTATATGTAAGTACATGCACTGGTATGGGCCTTAGGCTGAGTTCACTCCAGAGGGAAAGTCTAGCCATAGTCATGTCCTAGCACAGGCCCAAGATTTTCTTCCTCATATCTGGAAAGTTGCTGCTTGGCTGCACAGGAGCAAAACTCTCTGTGACTGCTGCTGCTGTTGGACCCTGAGTCTGAGGAGATGATGCAGAGTCTCAAAAGATGAAGGCCCAAATTAAGGAGATTATAAACAAATCCCTCCCCTTTATTTTTGCTCTTGGGACTCTAGAATGGGGGATCAAATCTTCTGGTGTTAATAAACTGGAAACTCTGAAAATTTTCTGTTCAAAAGCAAGCTGAAATGACCTAGCGCACGCTCTTGGTCCCTATATCAGGGCATTAAGGTTGTCAAGTTTGTAGCCATGAATGACTTCTGCTTTCTTGGATCTCTTACATGGAAGTGGTATCAGACACCTTTTACTTCAAATGTTTCTCTGAATGAATAACGAGTGAATTAAAGGCAGGATGGTAGGAGGATGCAAGTAGTTCTTTTTCTCCTCCTGACACATCCCTGAACACAGCCATATTTAGGCAGAGTTAACGGTGATGTTCTGGGTGCCCAGCATGATATTTTCATTGGTTTATGTTGCTTCCTCTCTGTCAGTATTGTCCACATTAAGGGCTCAGGAAGTAGAGTAGTTTAAGCTGCAGTTTAATTCCCTGTAGAAGGAGATTTGCTGTGACAGAAATGCCTGCCATCCTGGCAGTCTCTCACATCTTCTGGAGGCAAAAGAGTATGCCAAACAATAACTCGGCCAGCAGATGTGGTTCTGTAGGGACAGTAGTGTCTGTGGTACGAAAACTCCCTCCCAAAATACAGATCTGTGGGGACAGTAAGAGTCTGTGTCAGACACAACTTTACAGCATCTGCTGGGACAGTAATGCCTGTGACACATAAATGCATCTCTGCATCTGCTGGGTCAATCAGAGAGAGATGTATTGTATATACTCAGTTTTACATGTGAAAATCTCCTTCAGTTTAATTTGGGAAATTTGTTTGATTCTTCTTCCCACAGAGCTAATAAGAACCATTTAATGCAGAGAGCTAAAGGTAGTCGTGAGTCTTTAGCACGTAGGACAGACATTGCCACATTTCGGCAGCCAAGAAATACTGCTGCATTTTCTCCCACCACAGTATTAATCATTAATGGCTTTGTTCTCAATGAACAGCCCGAGTATCTTCAATGATGCTCTTGTGAGTGCTAATGCTTTGTGGTTGCACAGAGAGCATCACATGAGAAATGTGCTTGTTCAGAGAGGAGATGTACCACAGACACAGCATTCTGACCCAGACCAGATTTCAAACATTAGTGAGTAGAGGTGTGCACAGATAAAGATTTTTAATTTGGCCTTGTCTCTATCCTAGGCACTGGACCCAGGTTAGGAAGGATTGCACTGGAGACAATCAATTTTCCAGCAGCAGCAATTCCCTTCAGATGTCAGGGTATTTTGCCACAACAAAGGCTGATGTTGACATTTTTTCTTGGATAGAGACAGATGCAAGAGCTTCTGCCTCAAGGTTATCCATTATACCGTATATTAACTAGATGTTTTAACACTGGGCTTCCTGCAGAGACAGCAATGAATGATGATTAATATTTATCAATTAAAATCTAATCTTTTCCCTTGTGTATTTATATGCTGAACTTCAACCTACAAAGCAATTCTGTGACAGGAATTAGATATTCTTTTGTTGGAGAGCACTGGTTTATGGTCAGGGATGTATTATTCACTCGTTTATTATGAGTATTGCATTTGTGCCTAGATTTTGCCTAGGCATTGTATATAAACATAGTCTCTGTGCAAAGGAGTTTATAAACAATTACCATTAATGGGACAATTATTTTCTCCCCCTCCTTGTAGCAGCACTGAGTAGGAGGTGAGGGATGGAGGAGAGAGGAAGGAAAGGTTGTACATGTTTTATGACCATAATTATAATTAACTATTCCAGAGATTAAAATTAAATTTTAATTATAATTTACTATTTCAGAGATTAAAACTGATTAAAAAAGACTCAGGGTTATGAGCTACCTCAGAGATCTATGAGTATCTAGCTCAGTCTAAACATACAGATATAAATCTTTTTTTTTTTTTTTTCTTTTTTAATCTGGCCACAGTTTAACAGACAGTGCCCACAAATGTGGTGGGTGCCTTACAGACTGGAGACGCCAGTGCTGCATCGCAGACGCAGTGCTGGCCCACGGGCCATGGTAACAAAGAGCTCCAATCCCGCAGCCGCGCGGAGAGGAGCTGCTCGCGGGAGCAGCAGGGAAGGCTGGACTCCAAACACGGAGTGTGAGAGCAGAGGAGAGGCAGAAGGGATTTGCATTTCGAACTCTGGTTGGCAGGGTTGTTAAGCACCACTTAATTCAGATACACTGTGAGATAACCCTGGTTCAGGAGCAAGAGAGGTGGAATGGAACAGCAATCCAGGTGGAGAGTTTTAAAGTGGGCAGGTGATCTGGCTGGTTAGTTCTGTCTTATTACAAAGGCATCTTCATGATTTTTGATTTGCTTTCCATCACTCATGTTAAACAACTGCATTATTGTAAGGCAGTTCATCCCCTACACGCGTGCACACACTAATTGCTCATGTCACACTAACAGCACAGGCACATGAAGGAAGTGCAGTAAGTGATGCTTCTTTCAAAAATATTTTTTTGTTTATCATGCTGAAAACAAGCACTTTAATAAAGCCATTAGCAACTGGTTTAGGTTTACAGCACTGTATCAAGATTTTCAGAGACATGGTGACTGTTAAAGATGTGAGACTTTTTCTGGTTTGCAGCAGAATTGCTTTTCACAAGTTGTCCCAGAAGATCTTTGTTTTTAAAAAAATATTTTGCAAATGAATTCTGTAACAGGGAGAGGTGTAGAATTATGGGGATGAAAGCACATTTGGGGAAAATCATCAACATCATCTCCCTGTTTGTATTTTTTGATGTGATGTTTCTTATCACAAGGGAAGGAGGCACTTCTGCAGCTTCCCTACCCCTGAGCCTCCTAGCAGCTCAGAGAGGCATCATGAAGCCACTCACTACTCCATCTCCATTTTATTTCTTGTCATTTATTTAACTCAGCCATACTGTTTTGAGAGCTCTGCCCATTCCTCAGTAAAAGCATCTAAAGTGGCTGGAACAACTGGTGAAAAAATAATAAAAACATTTTCAGCTGCAGTTGTTCAGATTCTGGATGAGTTGTTTATAAACATCCTGTCTAGAACTGTCAAGAGGTGGAGCTAACATCATTGAAAGATGATAAATTCTGACACAGTGCTCTGAGATTTCGCTGCCACCGAATGTAGGTTAATATGGGATTCAATAGGAAATCTGGCTTGTGTATTGCTGCATATTACAGGAAACGAAGGAACTTGTCATTTGTCTGCAGATTGCTAATTGCAGTTTATTGCACATGCAAAAGGTTAATTTGGGTATGTTATCACAGTAATCACATGAACTGTCTCAGAATAAACTATACTCCTACTCTTACTGATTATCTGACCTATGGGATTTGGGACATTAATTTGTAAGATTATGGAAAACAAGAATTTTGAGTAAATGCTGTTACAGTGGGCAGCAGTGTCCTTGGGTGTAAACAACTAGGATTGAGTGGAGGTGCAAGTCTCTGGTATGAAATACTTTTCCTTGACCCCTAATTTAATTATTCCCTGGGATGCCTGCCATTTATTCTTTGTGATAACACATTGAAAACAGAGGTCTCATCTATTTCTAAATGAAAATTATGTTCTATTCTTATTATTGCTAATGCTTTGTATTTGCAGTAGTATTGAAAGGCCTGAGATTAATTCATGACCTCTTCATGCTAGGTGCTGTATATATACACACAGTAAGCTTGCTGCCCTAAAGACCTTACACTTTAATTAAATAAAGGTTGGAGGAAGGAAGTTTTATTACCTCTGTCATAAATGGGAAATGATAACAGAGAGAAACTAAAAGGGCTGAGAATTACACTCCTCCTGCAATGAGTCCTGTATTTGCCTGTAATATATCCTCCCTTCCTGCTTTTGTTAAATTGCTGTAAATTGGTAGGTAGATGGTTGGTCTCTCCCCCAGAGATGGAGTTTAATTCTGTGCATGTTTCAAGGTTTTATGGAATGAAAGGCGTTATGTCGATAGGTAACACTTTAATTTAGACTTGATTAAGTTATTCTGAGGAAACATTTCCGTGGAGGGAGTAGATTCATATGAATCTGGTGTGTGTTTCTTGTTGCCATATGAGCACACCATTGCATAGATGCTGTGCTCCCCGGGGGCTGCGCTGCTGGTGTATGCGGGTTTTAAGGTACATCAGTATAACTTTTTAATTGTTATTATTCCCTGTAGTTTGCTCTTAAATGTTTTCTAAAACACTAAAAAAGTAATAGTCCTCAAGATGTGGGAGCATTCCACGGGATTCATGGGGCTCTTGGAACACCAGTGCACACTTAGTCTCCCAGAAATGCATCTTCTTCTCCCCCTGTCCCCTGAAAGGATCGTGCTTATTCTGAAATGCATTTTAAACATTTGTAATTAGAGCTTCTAGCTTGACATTATAAAATAAAGCTAGATCTGCCTGGGCTCTTGCTTTGGGAAATTTTTTCCTATAGAGGAACATAAACCTGAAGATAACTTGTTTTCCTTTTTCTCCTTAGTCAGTACATGGATGTTCAGTCCAGTACAGTGATCTTGGGCAGAAACACAATCAGAATTTAAGCAGACGGGGAGGGAAGGGGGAGGGAGAGAAAAAGGTATGAATCAGGTGAAGAAACAAAACAAAGAACAGGTAAAATCCAAGCACAACCCAAGCACTTTCCTCATATCTTTGCACTTCCAACATTTATGCCTCTCACTGCTGGACTTCAACAACACTAGTTCTCTACACTGATGTGTCTTTCCCTCACCTCTGTCCTGTCCTGCCCCTGTCTGGTAAATGGGTACAGTTAAGTTCTGTCTCATAGGTTTTAGAGTCCTTGAGTTAAAAAAGGCTGCAAAGAAGCAGACTTTTAATTTTTATTTTATTTAATAATAAAGAGCATTATTTTGTTGTTATAAGTCTTATGGGTCCTTGAGACTTATAAGTAATCTCTCGTTTACCCCCTGGAAATGACTGCTGCTGCCTATGGAAGTTAATTTGTAAAATAAGTAATCTTTTAAGTATAAAACTTCAGAGTTTCCTTAGTTGATGGGACAAGCTCAGCACTTAGGAAAGCACATCACCAGTGTATACCCTTGCTAGAAAACAATCCACTGGAGCTTTGTTATACAACATGCAAACATCCTGAGGAAGTGACAGTAATTTGCAATAAACACTGTGTGTAAACAATTACCTGTGACTTGTTACACTTGTTTGTACAGGCAGCTGGCTAAACAGATCCGGGTGCACTTGTAAACGTCTGTCCCCTGTCATACCTGATACTGGCTAACAATTGCTTATTATTTGATTTTCCTGAAGTACGAAAATGTCAGTGTTTTGAACCTGACAGCTGCCAAGGACTGAGTATGGGTGCTTACATACAGGGAGAAGATCTGGAGAAATAAAATGTGATGGTGGGCGTTTTTATGACAAAGGTGAGGACACTTCATGTCTAGTCACCAGACTGAGGCAAGGTTTTTTGGGACAGGGTACTTGAGAGCAAAAAAACCCTTTCACTGGTTGAAGGGTCCTGTGGGGGCAGAGATGAGAGAAAGTGCTTTGGCGGTACAAGGAAGAGGTGGGGAGATCTATTTTCTAGCGGTTTAGCGAAAAAACTGGGATGCTGGTGACACTGCGCTGCTCGAGCGGCCGTGCGAGAGGCGCTGTTCCCCCGCGGGCTCTCTATGGTCGGAAACGTGGACGCTGCGGGTCCGGGGCAGCCGTGGGGGTGTCGGGAACCACCACACGGTTGAGAAGCGCCACAGCACAGGGGCGCAGCGCCGCCGGTCCCGCTGTGCCCGCGGTGCCACCGCGCTCCGTCCCCGACCCGCCGGGTCACCGCGGCACGGCCGGACCGGGCCGGGCGGGGGGGGTTCGCAGCTCCGGCCGGCTCTGCCCTCGCTCCCGCCGGGGCCGCAGCGCCCGCAGGGCGGGCCGGGAGGCGCCGGGGCAGCCGCAGCGCGGGGCCCGCAGGAGCCGGGCCGGCCATGTGGGTCTGCTCGGGCCCGGCTCGCGCGCGGCCCCGCGCGGGCGCAGTGTGCGCGCGCGCGCAGGGGGAGGGCGGGCGGGCGGGGGCAGAGGGAGGGAGGGAGGGGCGCGCGCAGGCGCGCGGCGCGCGCCGGGCGGGGCCGCGCGGGAGCCGGCGGGGGGTTCCGCGCGCGCCCGCGGCCGCCGCCCGCGGGGCCGGTGAAGGGGCGGCGGCGGCGGCGCTGCCGGTGCGGGGTCGGGGCCGCGGCCGCGGGGGGGGGGCCCTGCGGTGCCGCCGGTAGCGCTGCTGCTGCTCCTCCCGAGCCCGGCGGGAGGCGCACAAGGGGCACCCTTCCCCCCCACCCCACCCCAAGCGCAGCCCCCTCCGCCGAGCGCTCAGGTGGGGCTGGCGGCGGGCGCTCGTGGCGGTGGCGGTGGGGGGGGTGGGGGGGAGGCGCGGCGGAGAGGAGGGGGGATCAGCGGCCGGCGGGGCCGGGGGGCCCGGCATTGTTGGGCAGCCCGACAACAAAGAGCGGGGCCGGGCCGGGCCGGGCCGGGCCGGGGAGGGGGGGGCAGCGCCGGCCCCTCGGCGCCGCCCCGGCCAATCGCGGCGCGCGGGGCTGACAGAGCGAGCGGCGCTGACGCTGCGGCGGCCGGCGCGGCCCCCGCTCCCCGCCCCGCGCCCGCCCGCCTCTCCAGAGCCGTCTGGCTGCAGCAGAGCCTCAGACAGAGGAGGGGAGAGCAGGGAAAAAAAAAAAAAAAAAAAATCGCTGAGTGAGTGGAGTGGAGCCTGGGAGGGGCTCCTTAAAGAAACGCTGCCGCCGCTTGGCATTGTGGCCGGCGAGGAACTCGAGGGGGGGAAGCCATCGGAGCTCCTCTCGCTTATCCTCTTCCCACCCCCCCCCACCCCACCCCCCA